>NC_066315.1:103911989-104232405 GCF_022539315.1 Serinus canaria | reverse complement strand
ATTTTGTAACTCTCTACAGTGCTAATTAGTTAGCTTTAAACAATGACACACCCCTTTTTTACCTACCTACTCTCAGATTTACAGGCTTCCATGTTATCAGGACATAAATTCCAAAGGCGGGTCAGTTCCTCGCTGAAAAGAAAAGCATGAACACACATTGTTTATGTTCATCATTCTATCATGCCCCACTCATGGACTGTTTTAAAGGGATCTGTAAAAGATGGTTATAAGGAAAGAAAGCCTACTGCAAGTTTTAAAGGAGTGATATATCCTTTGGCTGTTCTTTGGCAGTTCCAGAGTTAAGATGTTTGAAAATTGGTGCATAGAAAAAATGGGGAGGGGGGAAACCCCAAATACAAAATCCCCCAAACCAACTAACAAAGCCAAACCCAGAAATTTTGTAAAGGAAAGAGAAACCAACATACTTCCCCATGAGGATTTTTTTGTTTGATCCTTTTCCTAAGAAGTCCTCTGGAGCTGGCCTCTTCCTCACAGGCCTCATTGGCTTAGAATCAGGAGGTCTAAAGAAAAAAAAAAAGAAAAAAAAAAAAAAAAAGAAAAAAAGCTCTTTAGTATCAAACCAGTAATATCTCAAGAACAAAAAAAGCTGTTTCCCCTTCACCTTTCACCTTGAGATGGTGCCAAGTTAAACCATAATGAAAGGACCAAGGGACAATGAGTCTAAGGGTAGAAGGAGGCAGTGGGGAAAAGGAGAGAGAAGGCAAAGTAGAGATAAAGGATTCTGCCAGACACCAAAATTAGCTCCCTCAAAAATGTAAAGGTCTACCAGACTCCCAATAAACAGAAGGAAGCAAATCACAATTGTGCCAGCAGGACATGATCTACCCTGCTGCTGGGATCATGGTTGCAAGGCCATGGTTTCCCCAGCTGCATCTGATTTCATGGGATTAGACAATGGAGATCCCAGAGCACTGAGGTTAGGGCAAAACCTACCCAAGCTGAAACTCTGGATGAGATCTAAAGGAGACAGAATATTTACAAAAGTCAAATTTCATAATTTTACTTCCCCATAATCCCCCTCCAACAGTGATTTCTCTCTTCTAACACCCCCCTCCCTTGTATTTACGAACAGCTTAAGTCATGAAGAGGTGGCTGCACCTCATCTCTCCAATAAAAAGGAATCTCCAAAGATACAATGACCCAGATGCTCCTTACCACAAAGAGGCCACAGTCTTTGTGTACAATGAAGAAGGGTGGAAGACAAATGTTTGGTCATCCCCTCAACATATTCAAGTAGACATATGGAGTCAAAGCTCAAATTTTGCCTCTAGTTAGTATACGGGAAACTTTTAGTGGTGAAAGTCATCTAATTGTCATTTGCTTTAAGGTAAGTGATCACTATCAAGCGAAAAACTAATAAATAAATTGTGTAAGAGAACTGTTACACAAACTGCAGGTACGCTGCCCTGCCAAAACCATAATGCCAAAGGCTTCATTAGAGGCAATCCAAAGGGATATATGGAAAAGTCAGGCACTAACCACTTCAACCTAGGGTCTGCTGAAAGCAGGAAGTGGCAAAACCAGCTCCAGTCTCTTGGACCACTGGATCCTCAGTACCACAAAATACTGTCCTGAGGCAATGCAGAATGCTTTCCTGAAAGCCCACACACCCATAACCACCTCTTCCCTGACACACTGCAAGCCTTACTACTTTTGGCAGAAATCTAAGAGCCTGCACTCACTGAAGGGACAGGCAACTGTACAGATCTCCAAGTTGTGTGAGTGGTTAATACACACCATGGGTACCAGATTCTGAAGTGGAACAACCATTTCAAACAAGCAGCAGAAAGCTTCTGTTTCATAACACAGTTACCTTTCTTTCACAAAGCTTGGGCAACCCTCATTTTTCCAAGAGTTCCAGTTTTCTTCAGTATTTAATATATGCTGTAGAAAGACAGAAAGTATTGCACATTATTAGGGTCATAAGCACTTGACCCCAAAGTTTTAATCTGAGCTATTAAAATTACGGGGAAAATTTTGTTCTAGGTTGTGTGTTTCAGTCACTATCTTAAAGATAATCAGTATAATCTTAGGCAACTGGTTTAATTTATGCAAAAATAGTGTAACTTCTCTCTTCAAAAATTGATTGTGGGAAAAGCTTTATTTCCCCTGGTCTAGACAAAAAAATAGATGCAGTCAAAGTAAAGGAAAAAAAGAAAGCCAAAAGATGACTTCTTGGGTTTTGATTAATTTCACTTGTACTTCATTTCCATGTTTTTGGGCACAGGACTCCTATCTGCAAAAACTTTAAAATATTTTTTGCTTTCCAATAACCCATCTTCCTGTATGTACACATGCACATACAGGCATATCTCCGCTTCTCCCGCAAAGAAGGAAAAAAGAGTATTAATGAAAACATGGGATAAAATATGACTGCAAAATAAAAAGACATTATAAGACCATTTGTTACTAGGATGAAGTAAAAATTTTCTCAGATATAAGAGGTGTGTTCCAAAAGCTAGTATAAGCTGAAACTGCTTTTTTATGTGCTATATAGACTTTGTTTAGGCAGGCATCAGAACACTTACCTCTACCATTTTTGAGAATCTTTCCCCATCTGGAGGATTTTCTGAAAGAAGCTATGAATGGGAGAAAAGAAGGTGAACTTTTTGCATTGTATCTGTTGCAGAACATGTAGGAAAAGAACTCCAGAGAAAATGGTGGTTACTACTTCAAAGGTGGTTGATACAATATTACACACTTAATATTTTCTTCCGTGTAATTTTTATGAAAGAAGATACTGTACCAACCTGGTAGACTGCTTTTGTAGTATCTTCAATCCAAAGAGACTGTTCATCTGTTAGAACATAGTTTGAACTGGAATTGAAAACAACAAAACAGCACATCAGAAAGTGTGCTGGAGGACACATAATGCATACTATATACCTTCTGAGGGGTGTTAGAGGGGATCTGAGGAAAGTGCTTTGAATGTGATCTGCTCTGGTCCCAGGGCATTTATTAGTTTGTGGAATTAATTAGATGTGCTTTCAAGGTGTAGATTCACCCAATAGGAAGCCCATTTGAGTCATTCAAGAGCACACCTTGACATTGGACCCAAACCACAGCAAATGGGCACAATGAAAAGATTTATCTCAAAACCACTCACCAAGTATTGTACTACACCATTTGTATCTCATGCCATCCTTGACCACCAGTAAGTGACTATTTATAATGAACATTTTAATGCAATGACATTGAAATGACTGTCACCTCAAAAGGACTGAAGTGGAATTCAGAAGATCTGAATTCTATTCCTTCTTAGCATTAGACTGCCTTAATAATCTGTAGAATTAGGATAATGAACCTAAGTTACAAAGTTCTTTGAGAGGTGCTTACAAAAAGCAATATATAGCAGGTGGGACACAGCTGCCTTGTAAAGGAATTATGTGCACATATGGCCCAGGGCACAGGAAATTAGAGAGAGAGGTTTTCTTCAGAATAATGTTAGAGACTAGGAACAGATGGAGTTTGGTTCTATCCCATGAATTTATAAAAGCAATATTCACCATTGCTATTTCTTGCCATTTGAGACAGAGTTCTGCAGTACACTAAGAAAAAACAAACCAGCAACCAATGCCACGTTGCAGAATCAGTACAGATTCAAAATGATGCCACACACAAGTACCTTGCTTGCACTGGTCTTAACAGCTTGGTGCTGCCAAGTTCAGTCTCCTTCCCTCTGATGGCTGGCACTCACTGTAAGCAAGTTTTAATGACCTCTACTTCTCTGAGACCCCAAAACTCACCAACCTGGCAGAAAACTTACTCTGCAAAGATGAACAGATTGTGGTTTTGCCTGTATAGTAAATGGCACAAATTTGAGCAAGTCCAATCAACACTACAGCATGGGAGGGCAAAGAGTCAGGCAGAGGAACAGAGAAATTAATTGAGACCTCTGCTTTCCTGCTGTAAAATAACTTCAGCCACACCCTGTATTTACCAAGCTCCACAAACTCAGAATAAGTAGGCAAACTAATGTAAAATATTTTGGTTTATCTCCAAGTTCCCAGTTCCCCACCCCCAAAACACAAAGTATTTTCACATTACCTTTTAAATTTGACCTGTCCCTTTAGATACTGAAATAGTATTAGGTACTGCAATAAGATGTGACGACGGAAGTTACTGTCACTCAGCTGTAAATCCATCAGCTAAACAACAATAAAAAAGCAAAAGATCTTTAAATATTTACTCTTTTAATTTGTCTGTGTAAAGGTAACATTAGAAATGAAATCCAATAAACAAATGGCAGCATTACTGAAGACTCTTATTCCAGAAATAGAAGCCCCTGAGTCATTAATTAACAGAGGCAACACACAAAGAATAAAAGAGAAAAAGGAATAGAATAAATCTACCTAAATAAAGCAGCCAAACAGTGTAATGGGATATCCAGAGAAACTGTGGAGTCTCAACTGGACATAGAGCTGATCAACTGCTCCAGCTGAGAGCTCTGAGCAGGGAAGCTGAACCAGACATAGGTTCCTTCCAACCTCCATTAGCCTGGAATTCTGGAAGGGAAACCACGTACCTTTTCACTAGTTAGGAACTTGGCAAAATACACATGCTCTCCTCCTGTTTTCAGTTCTTCCAACTTCTTTCGGGAAGCCTGAGTGTCGTCCAATTTGTAACTTTTGAAAACAGCCAAAACTTCTTCCGAGTACTATAAAACAGTTATTTACCACATGAAAACAATACTGAACCTTTGCAGACCTAAAGCCAAGCAAGTAAAATACTTGGTAAATCTGCTATCAGCCCAAGCCATTTGTTACTGATGTGCAGGCCTGGTCTGAACACCACAAATGAAGTGAAAGTGTTATCATGTCAGAATATTTAATCATACAGAATACTTAAAGTACACTAAGAAAAACAACATTTTGGGTTCTGAACAATGCTTTGCTGTTTAAACATCATAAAGAAAAAATGTTCACATGATGACAGTGCTACAGTAAAAAATTTCATCTGAAAGACTTAAGTCTGGCCTTGATCAGTTTCTGAATTGCACCTGTGGTGGTTTTCTGTGGGTTATTTTTTTTTTGGCCCCATTAGTAGATGTCATAAATTAGATTTATATTAGGATGTCTGAGCAGATGTCACCTCTTATTACCAGAACACAGAGAACGAAGATTAAAAAATAACTAAGCTTCTTTGAATTAAATAAATACTGAGTGACAAATTTTGAAGAAACAGTACCTTAGCAATAAATCCTCATCAATATTCATACTAAGCAAAACTGAAACAGCTGGCTGAAGGGGACATTCAAGTCATTGCTTCTACAAAGATATTTGCTTTGTTAGAAACCAGTAATCTTTGGGATGCCACTGGCATCAGTATGACTACTGAAAAATAACAGCAAGGACTAGATAGAGCTATTTATCTTCTTGGGGTAAAAAAAACCCACCCAAACCCACAACTTCTGCTTTTTGCAGCTGATAAAGCACAAAAAAAAGTACCTCTAGCACTGTTGCAACATATGAAGCATTTCTGATGTTGACATACATTAGGGAATTTATTGTACATTTTAACACAATATATTCATTTACTGAAAAAGGCTCACTTAAAAAACAGCAAAATGCATTTCCTCATGCACCATCATTTTCCAGCAGCATGAGCCTTTGAACTGTTCCATGCTTATGCAGTCACTGCCACTCATGTAAAAAATGACCTTTACTTAGGCTGAATGGTTGAGAGCATGAACTCAGATTACCTTAAGAAATGTTTTCCATGACACCTTCTCATAGCACTGCACAGGATTTCTAAAATAATCTTGAAGTGACCAGAATTTTCTATACAGGTTATAATCTATTGGAATGGAACTGTGGAAAAAAAAAATGAAAAAAAACACACTGAAAAGCAATATATTATATTCAAGTTCCCTCAGGAATGTACAACCCCAGAAAACATTATTCACTTTGGAAGTATATTAGTGAGTCAGTAGTGAACAGTCACAGAGGAATCTGTAACTCAAAATTTGTCCTTGTAAGAATTTTCCATTCAATCTGTTGTTACTTTCTCATCATAAAAGCAAAAAAAGTACACAAAAGTGATCTTAGGAGCTTTTCATTATCTGTGGCACGAAGGGGAACACAGCTTTTTCTCCTTAAGCAAATACTCAAAATCTCTGAATACACCTAATCACAACAAGTTTTGTGAAGGGAATTTGTAAAACTGTCAAAACCAGAGTGGTTCTCAGCCAGGATATACAACTTTTTCAAATCTGTACATTTCTGTTTTCCAGACAACCTAAACAATTAAGACATTGCCAGGAGCCTTCACTGATTAGATACATCTAATCCTCAGAGAGCAGAAGATGAGGAGAAATCGGACCATAACATTTAAAGATATTTCCCAGCTTTTTTCCTTTTATTTTATAAAGCTTTGCTTCAGCTTTTAAATTTCTGTCAGCTCACCAACTCGTTGGTGCTTCATCATCTCCCATTTCCCCTTCTTCCACATCCATTCCTTCTTCCCTCTCCTCGGTGTGCTAAATAGGAAAAAAATAATTTAAGATTCATATAAATGCCACTACAGTTTGCACAGAGCTCTCCTAGTGTGGTTTACTGTGAACATTCAATTACATATTAGATCAGAAAGCTTAAGCTGGTAACTCAAAAGATCTCTGAAGTATTATTACTGTAATACGTGCAACAAATTTCTGTCTTAATGCAATGGTAGCCTCACTTCTCCTGAAAAAAGCTGAAGAGACAGCTCTGTCCTCTGCATACTGTGGGGAAAACTTTCCACAGTTAAGTGACAGTACTCATTCCTCACAATCAGACCTGTCTTTTTCTCCCTCAGAGTGCACAGTTTAATGTTCCAGGTAAACTAACAGGCATCTGGGAATGCCTATTCCCAAAACAATAGCTTGGTCTGGCAGAGGGACAACCAAATGATGAACCTACAGTCCCAAACACTTTTTGTACATACAATCTTACACATTAACCGCAGAATCAATTAAATGACATAAGAATTTTCACCTTCTGTCCCAGAGTGCTCTCATGTTCATTGGTATTGAAAACAGTGACATTTTCCAGGTTAAACTGACTCTGTAGGTTAAGCCCTGTGAAAAACAAAGAGAAAGTCTTAAAAGCTGTAACATTCCCAAGCCTGTTTATGAAATACTGATACTCAATTCTCAGAGCATTCAAAACTTACATTTGAAATCGAAGCAAATAAAGTCACAACGCCACAGACAGACACAAGAACTAGGATGTAAATGCAAAGTGATTTGGTCCAACTGGATTTGGTCTGCAAACATCATTGACTTTAAAGGTTCAGCTTATTTAGTCTTGATGTTAAGTGTGATGAAATGCAAAAACTCTTACCTGACTTTTCTGAAAGTGGAAATAACCTAGCCAAGAACAGCTGAATTCTTCCACAAAAGACTGTGTTTTGTGACTTAGATAATCTTCTTAGGAGATCTACATATTCCAAAAAGTAAAGAATATTAGTATTTATCCCTCTTTTCATTTCTCATGTAACAGAATTTAAGACTTGTTAATTACATGACCTGCAGAGCTAAGGAAGCTCGTAATTGTAAATTCAAATGCCAGTGATTCCCTCTGACCAGACATATTTCTTCCAAACGTATTCTGCCAATTCTCCTAACACTTTCAACACCATTAAAAAATAAATTTGAATGAATCCTATTCAAATAAAGCCTTGGATACAGGTGTTGTCACTGCTGAGGAATGACAACACCTGTATAGACATTCTTCTATAATGATCTCCACTGATGAACGGAGTTCCCTGAGGTGTGAATTACTTTTACATTAATAACCAAGAATGAGTATCTGTTCAGTGATGCACCTTTTAACTTCATTACTTATTGAACACATCTGAATTTAAATAAAATTATTAAAATAATTTGTACTTGTTGAGCTAGGAAGTTCTTTAATACTCCTCCCCCCTCCCTGAGAAACTACCACTCACCATTGCACATGCGCAGCAAGTAATTCTTCCCTGCAGAGTAAAATGTGTTCTGAAACAGAGTAAAGGTACTTAGAACATTAAGAGATCATAAAACCTTCTTGGGCAGATTTAATTCAATCACAAGATACAAGCAAGTACGAGTCACTCCTACAGATAACTCTAGATTTGAGTCTTCCCTTACATAACAGGCAGGTCTAAAAAAAAGGCAAGCCCACAAATTTCAAAAAAGCATAAAACACATTTACATCCAGCCTTCATAAAGAAAAACCACGTGTGACAATGAACTGTAAGAACACCATCCACTTTTTTTTCTTGGAATGCACTAATTTTTAGACTCATTTCCTTTATTACTCCATGTATGATTTATACAAATAAGCAAAGAGCACACACAAAAGATTTACAGTGTTCACAATACTGGTGATCTGCAAGAAGAAATTGGTAGATACTTGAATTAACAAGTTTGTGAATGTCAGGGGCCATAATGTTATCTGAAACAAACCAGCCTGAATGACTATGGGAGGAGGTTCTAGGTAGAAAATCCAGGACAGGAAAACACTGAGACAGCAGAATGCTTTTCAGGAGACTCTGGAGCTCCTGACACTTATGTGTCAGCCACAAAGTTAGTTAAATTCTGTTCATTAAAATGGTTCTTGTAGATAAAAGCTTTGGCCAAACTATGCAACATTTTGCAAAAATACCTACCGATTTCCACGTAGCAACATTTTTCTCCACAAAAGTGAAAATTTTGTCACACTGATCCAAAGGGAGGCAATCCAGAACATCCCCCAAAAGCACAAAAGGAGTTGATGCAGTGCAGATACCTATGAGGAACAGGAAATTTTTTATTCAACAAATTTGAACTGAAATACAAAGCAAAGAGAAGCATTACACTTGAGGGACATTTTATTAAAGAAAGTAGAAGAAAGACATTTTTCTGAGTTCCTACAAATCCTAACAGAAAACCTGGGCTAAAATGTGAACTTTCATTAAAGCTATTTCTACACATACTCAAATGATATTTGCAAAAGCTTTGCACTAACATAAAACAAATATAAAAAAATCACTGTTCTAATGACCTCAAAATCTGAAATAATGTCACATCTTTTTGCAGACTGCAAGTGAACTTTTTCAGGCTTCTATATCCACAGTTAGTCCCAGTACACACATCCATGAAGCCCGAAAGCCTTTTCAAACACCACTAAAACAGTGCTCCAAGCCCATCCACCCATACTCTGCAGGCAGTGCCTGCATTCCTCATAGCACAGCTCTTGTTATTCTACAGCTCATAAAACATACATGTAATTGACCTGTACTTACTGAAACAAACAGTTTTTGATAATTAATGTGAACAAATAAACAAAAGGAAGAGAGCAAGAGCCACTTCAGAGGAGAACAGCATGCTGATTTCTGACACAATCTGTTATTGAAACAGATTCAAGTATCTAAAAACCCGCCATATACTGACAGGAGATGAGCACAGATACCCAGGAGATGTCATTTCCGCCACTGCCAAGTCATTTTACCTCTCTGCCTCAGTGATCTCATCTCTGAAATTCTGATGGGAAGCTTCTAATCATTTTAGAGTGCTGGACTAAGAAACTGCTAATCCTGCTGCAACCAAACCCATTCATCTTTCCTTATTAACAAAAAAAAAAAACAAACTAAAAAAAAAAGATTCCAACACAAATGTCACACATATAACCAAATTTAATTATATTATACTTAATTTCTCTTTTGAAATTAACCACTAGCATAAGAGCCATATGTCAACCAAAGATAACCACAGCAGATGATTTACAAAAATCAAGATTTTAAAATTCCCCTAAATGGTCCTTAAAACTGCCAATAAATTTGAAACAGAGATGCTCACCTTCTGTGACTCCATTAATAGCAAGAGAAATAATTGCCAGGAGATTCTCACATGGAGCTTTGTTTATCTAAACAAAGAAAACACTGTTTAAATTCTCCAGTCTGACCATAATGTATCTAACAAAACTAAAATTCTTGTTTCCAAGTAGGCATATTTAAAACAAATACTGACATTCAACTTCCCAAAACAATCTATGAAATCTGACCAATCAGTTAACTGTAGTAAGTTTTTATTGAGAATTAAACTTTTCCTGACTGCTTCCAGCCACTAAAGACCCACATGCACAGAGTCATTTACCTCTGAAAATTAATATCCCACATTCAGACTTCATTCAAATATGATTTGATCATACACTATTTGACTCTTTTCATCATTCTTTCCAGGTGACAAGGCAGCTTTGTTACACAAGTAACAAATCACAAAATAGTTTTGATTTGGGGAGGCCAAAATATCCCATTGTTCAAACCCCCAGGCCAGCGGCAGAGACACCTTTCACTAGCTCACATTGCTGAAAGCCCCATCCAACCTGACCCTGATCACTTCCAGGGATGGGGCATCCACAACATCTTGGGACAGCTTGTTCCAGTGCCTCACCACCCACACAGTGAAGAATTTCTTTCTGACATCTACTCCAAACTTACCCCTTCCACCCACTCCTAAAGTACAGTTACTGAACAATGCATGCTTATGAATCAGAATTTTAAGATGCAGACTTTCATAACTATTACAAAGAACTGCTAAAAAAGACTCAGACAACAGTTCTCACTACAGTGTGATATCTGTAAAATACAAGATTCTACCTACCTCCTTGAAGCATCTGTCTTTAATCTCAATTACCTCACCATCACATAGCTCCTGTTTTTAATAAAGTGTTTTCTTACACTAAAGTAAGTTGCTGTTACATTAATATAATAGCCTGCTAATAAAAATGTGAGGGTCAACAAGAGATAAGCTTCAGCATTTAAAATACTTACTATTTCTTCTTCTACAACAACTCTAAAAGCTTGATCCAAGGTACACTTCTTTTCATTTTCACTGCAAAAGCAAACATTCCACCTTAGTTAGTAACAACCCTCAGGCACAAGATTACCAAAACTTATCTAAATAGGCACTGTTTAAAAAAACAAGTGACCTTCACTTACCTTCCAGGAACTTGGTTAAATGCATTCAACAACGGCTTGATGCTTTTGTTAATCAGAGCCTCTCTGGTGGATGTCTACCAAAATGCAAAGAAAGAAAAGCTACAACACCAGTACAAAACTAAAAGGATCTTTCTCCTTCCTCTGACAGTGGACAGAAATACTAAGGAATCTTTCTGCCACACACCATGTGTTAGTTTACAGAGAGACCTTTGTAACAGGAAGGGCAAATAACAAGCACGTGGGAAATTACGCAAGTAAACTAGTAGAACATCACACCTCAAACCTGGGCTAGCCTGGTGAAAACACCATTTCTAATCAATACACAGGGTCAGGCTCTTGTGACCAACACTGTATCTATCATTGTCTCAGGTGCTACACTCACAGCTTCAGGTGGTTATGATGGTTTGGGACACAGATCAGAGAACACTCTGAGTCAGAAGGGACCCACAAGGATCATCGAGTCCAACTCCTGGCCCTGCAAGGACAGCCCCAAGAATGGCATCATGTGCCTGAGAGCCTCCCAATTTTTTATCACCTGCAAACTTGCATAGGATCCCTGCAAGTCCTGCGATTATGAAGATGTTAAAAAGCACAGGACTCCTGCTAACAAGATGGTTTAAAAATTACCACTTCCTGTTACAAAATCGCTCTAATGGATCGAGTGGTTGTGCCTCGAGCACTTCTGTGCAAATCCCATCCTCTTGTCTGACCACCTGGGTGGCAAGCACCGGGATCCAGGGGCCTGGGAACACACGGAGCCCCCCAGCTCTGGGAAAGGAAAAGCATCCCTCAGGACAGACGGCAAATGCAATACGCCCGGACGTTTTGCTGCGAGGGGCACGCTACACTTTCGTTGTCTTTTACGTTAATTTTCGCTAACCTGAGGACTGATCCCCCCAACCCTTGGCGGAGCCGGCGCGCATCCCGCCCTCACTCCCACTCCCACACCGCAGCGCCTCGGCCGCGCTCACCGCTCCATAAAGGAGCGCCCGGGCCGCTCCCGGCAGCAGCCCCGGCCAGGCTGCGGGCCCGGAGCCGCCGAGGCGCAGCTCGGCCGCGCAGCTTGCCGCCCGAGCGGCAGGGATAGAGGGAAGGCAGGAAGGATGGAGGGAAGGCAGGAAGGACGGCTCACCGTGAAGCGGAGCCGCGCCTCGGGCAGGCTGAAGAGCGGCGGCGACATGATCGCTGGCGGGCGGAGCTGCGGGCGCGCGCCGATGACGCCATGGCCTCGCGGCCCGCCCCCCCCGGCGGGATGAGGGAGGAGTGTGGCAGTCGTCGGCTGTGGGAGCTGGCCGGTCCTGGGAATCCCGGACCGTGCGGGGGGTTTGGGTCGGGAAACACCTACGGGATGCTCGGGTCCAGCCGCTAACCCGGCACTGCCAGGCCCGCCACCTAAACACGTCCCCAAGGGCCGCATCCGCACGCTTCAGGGATGGTGGCTCCACCGCTTCCCTGGCTGGCCTGTTCCAATGCTTGGCAGCCCTTCCAGTGAGGCGATTGTTCCTGATATCCGGCCTGAAACTCCCCTGGCACAACTTGAGGGCATCTGCTCTTGTCCCCTGTCATTTGTTGCCGGGAGAAGAGGCCGACCCCAGCTGGCCACAGCCTCCTCTCAGGTGTTGTAGGGGGTGATGAGGGCTTCCCTTGATGTGCAGGTTTTGGAAGGATAACTTTTCGGTAGAATTGGCTTGATAAAGTTCAGTGTTTGACACGTTTCAATGATCTCGGATGCGGGGAGTTTAACAAAGCTTGGGGAGGAGATAGCGCTGAGAGTGGACTTGAAAAATGCGGCTTATATGATTGGTTTTTGGCAAATATTAAAATGAATATTATGTGTGTTATGTTAGAAAGTTATGCTGTATTAATTTTTTAAGTAGTGTGTTAAATATAGCTTTAGGTTATAACATAATGTTAAAATAGAAACTATATATGTGAGATATTGTTTTAAGGTACTCGCACCAGATAGCAGCCACAGGACACCTAAACCTTTCACAGAAAGAGAATTGATTGCTCCCTTGTCAGGAGAAACGAACTTCCCGCCTCGCTCATCTCTGAAGACGCCATCAGGATTAAGAGGAAGTTGACACTGACCAGATCGAATCCGTTGTTTGAATGGAATTTATGCATCATGTATGAGGTGTATGAATATGCAACAGGCTGTTGTTTCTAAGGATTAATCCTCTGTTAACGTGGATCCTTTTTCGGGCTTATTTTGCCCAGAAAAGGTACCCGGACCGTCCGTAACTCTTTGTTCTTATCGTCTCGTATTGTCCTAATCACAATTGTCCACATTTTTATTACTCTAATTATATTACTAATTTTATAACCATTTTATTACTATTAAACTTTTAAAATTTTAAAAGCAAGTGATTGGCGTTTTTCACAGTGGACACAAAAGATTGCAGAATTTACAGGCCACCAGAACATTTGGCAGAACTCCTGAGATAGGGATGGAATTAACAAAGCCAGCTCTGCAGCTGTGCTGGAATCAGCTGGAGCTGGGTAGAAGATCATTCTGACATGGAGATTGTGGCTCATGGGCTCAAGAAACACCCCTACTTAGGAGAAGGCCCGACCATACAGACTAATTAGCATGAGAATAAGGGAATTATTTAACCAGCAGAAGATGGAATATAAATTAATAAGAGAACTGTGTAACATGTAGCCAGTGAGCATTAATAACTTTGTTTACTAAAATGTATAAAAAGTGAAACATCTTGGTAGTCGGCGTGCTGGCTTAGTGGATTTGCCACTCAGCAGCCCTGTCTGCTTGGGACTGTAAATAAATAAAATACCTTGACTCAGCTTGTGGATTGGCTTCTTGAATATCAGGTGAAATAACCTATTTTGTACAACAACCTGAGGCTCCTTTTCTCCAGGCTAAGCAACCCCAGCTCCCTCAGTCTCTCCTCATCAGACTTGTGCCCAGACCTTTCACATTTCACTATTTCTAAGGTAGAAATGACTCTACAGCTGTAGCTCTTGGTTATTTTTTTCCCTGATAAACAGTCCTAGACCACAGTCTGCCACCATTTTCAAAGTATCACTGAAGTAAAAATTATTAGGGACTTTTTTATGTCATCAGTAATGTCACCTCAGTGCTGACAATTTACAGGTTGAGCAATATCCTACAGATACCTCCTGGGCTACATAAATACTTCCAGCAGAAATTACATTTATCATGATCATCGAATCAGAATCATGGAATTGTTTGGATTAGAAGGGATGTTGGTGTCCGGCCAAAAGCACAGGTACTGCCAGACTCTTGTTCATAGGTGGGAAAAAGCTCAAACATCCAATATTCCGTTCTTATGGGAAGAGGCGAGTAATATTAAAATGAAATGTATTGTCATTATTAAATGCAAATATTTAAAATACCGGATGAAAGGACAGATGGGAATATGTGGGGTTTTTTTAATGGTGTGGTGTGGCTGTAGTTAGCTTTTGTACCGGGAGAGGGAAGTGTTTGCCCAGCAAAAGAAGGTGCAGCGGGAGGGGCGGCTTGAGCCGCGCTTGGGGAGCTGGTTCCGGGCTCTGCTCCGCTGCTGGGGAGGTGGAGGCACCCTGCCAGCCCGGAGCTTGTCACCTCCTCTGTAACTGAAACCATTGTTTGACACTTCCTGAAGAATGTGGGCTATGCCAGAGCCGTGCCAATTCATTTCAGACCATGGGGAAAGGGGCTTCGTAACATTGGGAACAGGCTCCTCATGATCTGTCTTTCTGAAGGAGACTTGCGTGTGCTGTGACACTTGCTGAATGTCGTTCATAGGCTTAGGAGAAAGTTGACTTCCCCCCACCCCCCTTATTTCTCATCTCTTCCTTTAATAAAACAAATCATATTATCAGCTGAATAAAGGGCCACTCTAAATGAATAATTTGAGATTATTCTAGCCCCCATCTCTTGCTGTAAGAAAGAGAGCCAAAGAAGAGCTCTCTGAATTGGTTATAAAAAAAGCTTTAAACTTTAAAAAGATGGTAGAAAGTAAAAGTGTTCTAAGGAGATACTGCTAAAGAAAATAGAGTCTTTTTTTTACTAGAAATATTCCCAAACTAATGTTTTAGATGAACAGAGAGAACTTCCAACACACTGAAAAAAGCAGTGCAGTATGTTTGTTAATGAGTACAACATGACTGAGGAGTTTTTCTTGGGGGGTTAGGAACAGATAAAGAGGAAGAACAATGTTAGGACAGTGATTTAATAGTGATTTATAGCCACCTCGTGTTCTATTTTTTTTTTTTTTTTTTTCTGTTTGGAACGGTGTTTGTTACTTTCTCACGCAGAGGTGGGGATAAACGCTGGGCTGTTAGTGCTCGTGTTGGGTTGTGGGCAGATGAGGCTGCAGTGCCTGAAGAAGTTCTCAGCCCAGCAGCTGCTGCGCACCCCGGGCAGAGACCGCCCCTTCAACAACAATTTATAGTCAAAGAAAAGCTGAGCAGCGTGGCGCTTCTGCTTGCCACGTGGTGAAGTCACCCACCGTGCAACGTCTGACACCATCGCTTAGAGCCATCCTCATCACCTCCTTAACAGAGCTGCCAAACTCTGCCCTGGGCTGGCGCACAAAATCTGGTTTTGGGGATCAGAAACTCAATCAGAGGAGTAGCGCTGTGTACCTGTAAATTAAAATGCCGTAATTCTCCTGGATATAAAGAGGAGTCAGTGATACTATTAATGTACCTTAATATAAATTCAATAGCAGTATGTTAGAAAAAGCTGTGTCTTCTAATATGTGCTAGGTGGGAAGCTAAGGGGGGAAAAAAGAAGTTAATATTGCTTTCTGTAAAGGTATTGTAAAAGCAAAATAATTTTTCAACCCAGATTTAAAGCTATCAGCAGCTGAAAGCTCAGATGGATGAAAGCAACAGCAACAGTATCTCAGGGCACCTCTGTACTCAGAGATCAGTTGACAGAACAGGTGTTCTGTCATCTTATGTCAAGAGGCTGTGTAGATGGAATTATAAAAAACTTCACTCAGATGCTGTCTTTTGCAGTAAAATCCTGTTCCAAGACCAATCTGAGTTTCCCTTATAATTTCTGTTACCATTCCTGCAGAAGCGCATGTCTGGAGATTCCGAAGCCTCTCATCTCTGATGGCACTAGGGCTTAGTGCTTTGTTCTCCCTCCTTGTTGCCAACCCTCATGCTTAAGTGCTTTTCTTCTCAACCCACTTCCTTCCCCACCACCTTGCACACCCTCCAGTGTAGAATTACAGGCATGAAAGGTGGGTAAATTGCCTTAGGAACCTGGTTTAAATAGCTTACCTGTTATTTCCACACCAGTCATGGGAAGTTGCACAAGGCAGTTTTATCTTTTAAACATTGATGAATACAAGGTGTTCCACTTTAGGCACTTAATTTTAAGGTAGCATCCTGCCAGCCGCTGTAGCTTGTTACTGACTGTGAGATACAATTAATATGGACTGACGAAGGAGAAGCTAGATTAACACAAAGCACAGCTCCTCAGGAAAACTTAAATAACATTTTTATGAGGTGAATAATAGAGAAATAGTTCTGCATTTATTAGTATATTACACTTTTCCACAGAATGTTTGTTGCATCTCATGATGATGTTCTGGTGCATTTAATACTTTCTGGATTTATTGAATAAATTGCTGGGAATTATATACCATATGATCCCATTCTCTCATACCAGTTGCAGCAGAAATGTTTTGCTGATCTATTTTGTATTTTGGTGGCATTTTTCAAATAATTTGGTAAGAGTGTCTAGGAGGGGTTCATTTACCTTGTTTCACTTAGAAGACTGCTTCACATGTGAATCTGAGAATGACTGATCTTTCTGCTCCTCATCTTCTATCTCGGACATGTGACTTGCTGGCATAGAACACCTGGAATATTGTACAGGTGTACACTGTAAGTATAATACACCAGGTATTATACTTTATTTATATCAGTTTATATCTGCCGATAGGTGGAAATATGGTCACAAACAGCAATGATTGTCAAATGGCCCACTAAGGACTTAAATGACCAAGACCAGGGATTTGACCTTAGAGTCAAAACCTTGCAAAAGTGTTTACTGTATATTGTTTATTTTGTCCCAGTGTAGAGAATGTGTTTGTTTTTCTTTTTTTTTTCCAAAAAATTTTACTAAAATTCATATCTGTGTGCTATTAATATTATGGATATCTGGCTTTTTTGCAGAAGCAAGGTCTCACAATCTGGATGCTACTAACAAAAACCATGATATCAACAGCTCTTCCCCTCATGTAGCAATATTTTTTGGATTCTAACCCAACAATACCACTGTGATTTCAGCAGAGAACTTGGATTAGTTGGACATTTTTTTAGTTAGAGTTTCCTTACAATGTGCCTTTCACTCTGACATGGAACCCCTTCAATTTAATTCATGAGTGCATTATAATGTCAAACTCAGTTATTAAAGAATGCAGGAAGGCATCTTCTGGACCAGATATCTATGCTTCTATACCACAAGTGCCTGGGGTTGCTTTCACATCTGCCAGTGGTATGAATTCTGAATGATTTCTGGTATGAATGTTGTTGTTTTGTGATTATGCTACTGAAAAATGATACCATTTTTGCAAATTCAGTTCCTGTGGATTGCACTACTGAAGCTCATTCCTTCCTTCTTGTCATCTTCTTTTTGACCTTCCTTGTCAATATTCAGGAAAAATACAGCTCTGCCCCAAAGAACTTCTAGTTCAAACATACACATAAAAAACCCATACAAAAGCCAGTGGAAGAGGTAGGCAACTAATTCTGAACATAAGCTTTTGAAAACAAGCTTTTCTTTGACTATAAATTTGAAATGAGAGAGCAAAGATACCAGCAATCCAGGACTGGGGTAATAAGGGAGAAGTCAAGAAAGAATAAGAAGACAAGAGAGGCAGAATCCCCGAAAGACAGTGGTGAATGGAGGGAGTGTGATGACCCACCCTTAAGGAGAAGGAAGTGGGAGTAAGGGGTAAGAAGGGGTCAGAGTTGTGAGTGCTGTAGGGTGAGCTTGGTCTCAGTGGAGAGGGAGAGAAGGAACCCTTGGAGGAATAAATAATCTAAAGCAGGGAGAGCCCATCTTACTGAAATGTTCAACCTGCTTTGGAAGAAATCCACCAAGCTGCAAATGTTTTAATTTGAGTGCCCAGTAGTTCACTGTGTGGGGCTTGGTTAATGAGTAAATGGTCCCCACCAGTGTTTAGTCCAGTCCAAATCACCTCTGACATGCATAGGCAAGAGGTAAAGAAGGATGCAACTCTTATTTCAAGCTACAGAGATGCAATCAGGAAAAGCCCTACTGAAGCTACAATTAATCCAAAAATTTCCCCAAACAAGGAAAACTATCTAGGTGAAGTTTTTATATCAGAAGTTGTTGCACAGTTCACTGCTGTATGTCTTCTGTACTTCAGCACAGGGCATAATTTACAAGAGGGGATCCTCTAGGACAGCTGCTGCATTATCGCTATATGTTGTTCTCACATGTTGGTTCTCCTTGGCAAAGAATAAAGAAAGAATGGGAAAATATTTTAAAAACTGCTGTGAAATTCAGTATAGTATCTTAAAATATGTAAGGCCTACAGGTAACAATTTTATTAAGATACTTGAAAAAAACAAGTACTTGAAAAAAACTTGAAAAAAGCATAGGGAGGACCAGCAGCAAACTGTACACATTACATCTCCCAGCTCACTTTATGAATATGTTCCTTTCTAGTAAATCTGTGTTTGGGTTTTACTATGGGTTGGGTTTTTTTCCAACACTTCAAAACTCCTAAGTTCTCCATTCCCAAGTGGAAGTTTGTAAAGTACTTTGCTCTTTGGGGACCAGTGTTTCACCTCAGCCTCCTGGTCTCTAAATGTCATTCTAGATTGTCCATGCATGAAGGTTTTGTGTCCCTCTCTCAGATGGGTTGTGGCTGGAAACTGCCAGCTTACAGCAAACTGATGACATTCTTTAAGAGCCATCTGAAAACAAAGTGGAAACCAGCCGTGTCCATGTGTAAATTCTAACTAAGGCATGTGTCATTGATAAACTTTGCTATTGGGGCTCTCTGTTATACTTTATTTATATCAACTTAAAGCCTGAAAGAATGTTGCTTTGGCTGCCTTTCAAAACCTGAGAACTGAGCATATGTGGATTCATTGAAAGGGAAATTAGTCACTCTTATTGCTTTAGAGAAACCAGTCACTTTAAAATCCCTGCAATATCAATATACCTCCCCATGATATAAATGCCCCAGAGGTTTTCTTGTTTTGAACATTCCCTTAGTGCAACTATCTAACTATAAAAACAGTTCACCTACTGAAGTATGGAAAGGCATTTGGAAGTATAGCTTGTTCAATCAAAACATCTGAACAGACTTGGAATCAGTGGAGTGTTTACATTTTTGTCAATTATCTCCAAGTGCTTGCTGGTATTAGAAGCTGTCTTTTTCCAGGCAGCCTTGCTTGTCATACAGTACTGGAGAAAGCCCATGGAGAGATCCACTGTCCTTTAACATTGCAATTTATAGCAAACTGAAGCTGTTTACCCTCACTCTCACATGCGTATTCATCCACACCTTCGCCAAGGTGAGCTATTTCTCTAGGTAGAAGAAGACAGTGCAGGTCCAGAAGATCAAGTGTTATTGCCATGGTGCAACCCACTATGGTGATGCAACCAAACTCCTTTCCAAGGGCTCCTCATATCCTGTGTGACCATAACGTGTGGCAAGCAGGTTGCTGTGACTCTGTCATGGAAAGTCTTCTCTAGTCTCCCAACAGGAGAATCAACCAAGTGACAACAAACAATACAAGGGAACGCTAATACCCCCCATGGCAAAATGGTGTTGTTTGATAGCAGAGCCCTCTCAGGCTCTGAGACTGCTCAAAAGATGTCCCTAGTCATCACTGGGTAGAATGGTAAGTATTTCTTTTTCTTGTGTCCCTCCTAGATGAAGAGCCTTGAAGCTAAATTCTGGAACATCACTCCTACAAAAGATGTAGGAATGGCAGGCTCTGATGCATTGAGATGAAAGGTGAGGGGTAGAAGACCTACTGATTTGTATTCAATTTTAGATCTCATAAATAGCTCTGTTTCTTCAATAAGGCTCAGATCCCTGTCATGTGTGGAACTGATTGAGGATCCCAGCCTTCATAAACACATCTTCTGACAAAATAAAGGGTCTTTCAGGATTTAGGTGAGAAAGTGACGCTGTAATGGTCTGTTGCCCTTACAGAGAGCCTAGGACAAGTATGCTTATCTCTTAGGCGCTCTGTTAAGTACCATAAATAAGATGGGAAGGATCTCAATGACAGAAATAACTGTATGATTTCCCCTACTTCACTTGTGCTGAGTTTTGGCAAGTGGAGCAGACCAGCATACTGGCAGGATGCTTGCACACACCCACCCTTCAGCAGGCTGCAGCCTAGGAGTAATGGCTAAATTGAATTGCTCAAGATAATCTCAGATCTGTCACTTTTCCAGATGTCTGCTGACCTTAGATGCTTCTTACAAAACTGAAGAAAAATTTGATCAACATTTTCGCTTTTTCTGGGACTTGGTTATGGTCCTGAGACAGAGAACCATGAAACCTGATTGCAAACTGCAGGTATCAAGAGATACGTCTAACACTGCAGCAGCACCTGCAATGTCACTGTGATTCTTCTCCTTAGTTAGCTGGTTCCTCAGACTCTTACAAGTCTGGATTCTTTGTGTATTCACAATCATTATATTAAAAATTTCAGTTTCCTCACAACATTTAGTATTGAATTCTTCATAATCAGACTTAAATTCTCTAACTATTCTAATAGTTTGGCATAGTTACTGGCCACTGGCCTTTTTATTGTGGAGGAATTTCACAATTATGTGATTAAAACAAGAGTGTTGTTATGGCAGCATAAGAAACTGAGCCTCTGAGTTATGGTTTTGGATTTTAAACCAGTGGTTGGAGCTTGTGCTCAGAGGTGTGACAGCAACAGATTTGTAAAAACATTTCAGGAACAAGGTTTCATTAGAGCATTGTTAATAACACAGTCTGCTAGCATATATTTTAAGAATGGAGGTAGCTCCAAAGAAAAATTCCTAGACAAGTTCCTATGCTTTGCTGAACCTTAGGATCTGGGCAAACAGCTGAAGGAGAATATTCACTACTGCACAAGAAAGTTCCCCTTGCTCTTGGGGAAGAAGTTGAAGGGGAAGGAGACACTGGAATTAGTTTCACTTTACTTTCCCTTGACTCTAAGTGCTAGTTTAAGTGACATTGTGGTACATTTTCTCCTTGTTTTCATGTTGTTTTGCACTCCTTAAGAGCAGGTGGGAGAAAAAAAAGAGAACTCATTGGATGGAGAAATATGTGCAAAGAGTTGCCTTACACACAGAGTCGTCCACCAAACAAAATATATATTTCCTCCTGAATTTTTAGGTAGGATTTGTAATCTGAGGTGCTCCTGTACTTCACAGCAATAGGGATGCTCAGGTAACAGTGTGGTTTCTAACCTGAAGACAAAATACCAAATGACAAAATATAACACCTGACTACAGCTTTCTATCAATCACATTGTCTCATGTTATATATAACTCACCTACTTAAGCTTTACATATAAATTACTTCCCTGGGTTACCCAAGGGAACAGTAATAATTTTCCAAAGTATTCACCTGAAGGTTCCTAAGATTATTCAGGTATCTACTAGACTCTAGAGAGACTAAATATAACCACATGGAGTCTTCCTTTAAAATCCAGGTCTGGAAGAATAATTTCTGTTTCAAGAGCAGGCAGCAGGGCCATTTTCTTGGTGAAGCTGTAGATCTAAAAAATGTTTTAAAACTTCTGTGGCTTCTTCACATGAGAAAAATATAAATCAGAGAAAGATGTGTTGCAAGAAAGGCCATCTGAAGCAGAGCAAGCAGTACACACAAATCTGAGCTGGGGACATTTGGCAAAAGGGAAATTGGGAGGTGCTGGTGGTGGGGTCAGTCTTTCTGGAGCAGTGGTGGTGCTGTTTGCATCCAGTCAGTGTTGCCATATCTCACTACTTCTGTGTCCCTGTTCTCACAGGTAGGGGCTGGTAGACCTTAGTTTTGCAGTATATATGGCAACAATGCTAGTTCATCTCTTTCTCTACAGATATAGCACAATATTTTTGCTGCTTTTACAAAAGGAGGGATAGAGTTGACCTCAGAGAGTCCTATTCTTAAACCCTACCCCTTAAATTCTGTCTACCTGCTCAGTAGAGGCCTTTCATGTAAGGAGAAGGAGTAATTGCTTTGGTCAGCTGCTGTTTTGTAAATGAGGCAAAGGGTTGTTTTCCTTAGTCAGTTACAAATATCTTGTGAACTAGCGCATCTTTTCTGTGTGTTTATATTTCTACTCCATCTTTCAGCCAACTTTTTAAAAATATTTTGCAGGTGTTTCTGTGGGAATACTCACAAAACTGCTCTTTGGTTGAAAAAATTCATCAGCAACTGTAGTGAATAGTGAGAGAAACTGGGGTGAAGAGTCTTTTAGGCATTGTTGAATAGGACCAATGATCTGTTTAAAGCCAAGCAAAAATTTAGGTGATTTACCACACCAGGACTTTAGATCTTTGCCAAATGTCATCAAGAAAATTGATGATAGTACTCCTATCTCCTACAACTCTGCCAGCCTCAGACTTTAATTATTTCAGCAAACTACTGTTTTATTTAGTAAAAAAGAGATCTGACAAGCTTGGAAGAAAAATGAACTGTTTTCTTGACAGACTGCTACACATAGAAATCTTGTATGACAGTGGCAGGATTTAATCTGGTTGACTCCCCTGGAGGAAGGACTTTATAGCCTGAGTGTGTTTGCAGAGAATCTGGGAATAGAGGGATGGACATCTGCTGGGTAAATCCTCTGTTGCCAGGCTCTAGAGTTTTTAAAACACAGGGCAAATTCCACCTGATTTCCTGGAAAAACATTGAGATACCTCTAACTTCTGTTACCTAATCTACAGTGGCATTCAGATGAGGGCATGGGACAGTCTACTTTAAATCTCACAGCCATGGTATGAATACCACTAGAAAAAACTGCTGCTCCATTAAATTCAAATCCTGAAGCTAAGTGTTATACTCACCACAATGCTCTCTAAGATTTTTCCTTCTCTCTCTGGTTGGCATGTAAATGACATAATTTGCACTGATGTATGTATTTGCTCTGCAACCATATATAGTTGCAGGGTTAGAAGGCGACTCTTTAGTTGCCTTGCTTAGAAGCAAGTTCTTTAGCTGATATTTCAATGAATATATATTTTCAAGTGCACACACTTCATGCTCTAGAATTTCATGTTTATGCCATTATAGTTGTTATTATATGAACCATACCAAAATGAGGTGCAGGTTGTATGTGGTGCTGGATGGCATTAGTAGTGTGTTGGTGAGCACTCTTTGCTGTCACCTAATGATGCCACAGGTTCTGTGGGGTGGCTGAGATATTCACACACCGTGGCATAGCTGACACAGCTGGCAACCATGCCCTTGGCAGTGGGAGAAGATAGCCCTGAGCAATAAAGCATCAAGGAGTAAATGTCTGAATAAATCCCTTCCTCTTGGTTTTTCATTCTCAGGCAGCAATCCCTTTTGAACAGAAGCAATGGGTCTGATTCTGTCCTCCTACAGGTATTTTACTTGCTGTCTTCTCAGGTGTGTCATCTCATATGAAGGAGAAGCATGTGGTGTGCACTCCCTCCCAGTGCCTGACAGCCCTGATCATACTGATAATAAATTACAACAAATACTTTATTTTCCCTAAGCTCTACTTATCACATATTTTAGCCAATGATAAAATAAGTTACCTGTTCTAGGTTTGGTGTAGTTTATATTTTTGTTTTTATTTTCCCAGCAGAAACTTCAGCTTCTTCACCTGATTTCTTCAATTCTTTTCCAAAATGTTCAGCAATTAGGGCTGTACCTCGCAAGATGCTGCATATGCATTGGAAAAAAGCTGACCCAGTGTTATCTGGGGTCTTTGAGCATGGGAACACCTCTGGCTGCAGCATCAGCAGTGAAGATGGGGGAGAGCTGCCTCCATCAACTGTGGTACAAGAGCCATGTACTTCTCAAATGAAGTGATTAAACTGTCAAAACAAGGCTTGCCTGGACTCCAGGAAGCTCATTCTTGGCTCTCCATGTGGAAGGACTGTCATTCCTTATCCCATACCCATGGCGTGAGTAGCCCAGAACATGGCCTGAGTGCTGTGGGAGTCAGTTCCAGATGGGTTTGTGCAGCCTCTTACATGGTGTACACTCATTTTCACTGTCTCTCTGTGCTTGGAAAGAGAGCAGTCTTCCTGGCTCTTTTTCCTGCTTTCACAGCCATATATTCATACAAGGTTTTTACCCTGGCTGGTATGATCACAAAGGAAATAGAGCAGTAGCCTCTCAAATTAAGGGAAAAGAGCAAATCAAACACATCAGTCTCCTGAGCCAGAGTCCCAACTACCACAGGGTTGGGAGAAATGCCATGCATGTGATTTTCCTGCATGCTAAAATAAAGGGAAGGGAAGGGAAATGAAAAAATATATTACCATGTCCTTTAAAAAATTTTACCTACAGAGTTGAAGCAACCACAAGCTATGCTGTACAGATGGTTTTTCTCTTGCCAGGGAGAAGTGCAGTGAGGCCAGAGTCTTTTAATCTGTCATATATATAACTGAAGATTTGCAGTTGGAATCAGACTTGAAAATGTAAATGGCTTTTCAATTGCAGAGTCTGGCCCTTCATAATGGCTTTAATTCAAAGCTTTGTCTGGGTAGAACAACAGCTGTTCTGCCTGTGGTTTTTCTTGCCTTATTTTATTTTTAGAATTTCTTCCTATGTAAGATGCCACAAGATGGACGCAGACTGGGAGACCTCGTGAGACCTGAAATAAATAAAGTGCTCTCCTTCTCCACAAAAAGAGTTAATTCAGCTGGGGAAGAGTCCTGACCTGGACTTTTGACCACCTTCCCTCTCCTACCATGGCTAATCTGGATAAAATGGTATCCAGAGATCCAATCTGCCTTTGAAATTAGTTTTTTTCCCCATGAAATCATCAGCTGGTGACTGCTGAGAGTCCCCAGCTTTTGTATCTTAAAGTAAAAACTAGGGAAAATCAGTGATTGGTCATTTAAAAATGCTACCATTAAAGCAAATTCAAAAGTATTTAGAATTGAAGTGTCTCTGGTGTTCAAATTCAACATCTGTCTGTTTTGAAAAACGAAGGTACCTTGTATCCCTTTTTTCAGCATGTGTACATTTCTGCAGCTCTTATTTATTAAAGTTAGTGTATTAAAGAGCCATGTTTGACTTCATAAAGTGCACCTGTTCAAATGTTGATACCAATGAGAATTTATTATAAAAATGGGAGCTGCAAGTCCAAATACTGCTGTGGATATATTTTCCACTGCAGACAGTGTTTTGTTGCTTGGAGACCTACTGTAGGTTCTTGCTTTTGTTCTTTCTTCCAAAGTTGGGTTTTGTACTTCTAATACAGATGGAAAACTAGAAAATATTCTGTGTTTCAAAACTTGGATAGGAGGAAAAGGACACGTAGGAAAAACCAACCAACCACCAAAACAAAAGCCTCAGCCCAGCTCCCAGAAGACCTGGAGCCACCAAGAATTTTTGTTTTTGCTGGGAAACTGTTACATGACTTCAGGCACCAAGTGAATGACATGCCTTTCTTGCAAGGCAGAGATGTGTTCTTTTCACAGCTGAGAATGGGAATTACGAGAACCACAACTCTGCCCCTGTTATGTTGTTTCTGAGAAGAGAGCTCCTCTGTGGTTGATCTTACTAGAAACCACGATGAGGACATCAGGGTTCATTATGCTCCTCAATCATTCTCTGTATTTTGTTCTTCTACTCCCTGAGCTGTCCCTTTTTATTTTTCTCTGTTCCCCTTCTGTCATCAGCTCTTCTCACTTGACCTTTTCTCTTTCTTATCTCCTACAGTTTCTTTGAAACACAGCAGCAAAGCAGGGTTGCCACAGTCTGTCAGATGATGGGCCAGTGACAAGGCTGTGCCTGTAGGTAAGTTTGCTTCTGCAAGCAGATAGCACGAAGCTGTCTGTTGTTCAGATAGCAGTTTGTGCTGTTCTCACAGGCAATAATCCAGGAAAATTATTTGCCTGCTACAGTGGGATACTGCAATGCCAAGGACGCTTTGTCTGATTTTAATTTCCAGGCTTTTATTTTGACATAATAAACCAAAGTGGACAAAAATACATTGTTGCCATTCAGAAAAATAATTCATCATCTGTTTTATATGAGTGTGGGTAATAGAGATGGAATTAAAGAAATGTCATCTTTGCAATATGCCCAGACTTCTGAATGAGAAGGATTCCTAAACAAAATCCTTCCAAAGTCACATTTCAGACTTGTAGCTTCCATCAGCAGGACCTCTGGCAGGGCTGGCAGGAGCATGACTGCAAACACGGGAAGTTTGGAAGCAATCCTTTGAGCCTGGAATCACACTGATGCCTGAGCTGGGGATTTGTGCCTTGGCAGGACAGATAGAAAAAGTAGAAGTCACACGCTAATCTCTGAATTGGAGATTTTAATCTCTT
Source organism: Serinus canaria (assembly GCF_022539315.1). Lineage (NCBI taxonomy): Eukaryota > Metazoa > Chordata > Aves > Passeriformes > Fringillidae > Serinus > Serinus canaria. The sequence continues at coordinate 104,205,932 of NC_066315.1, read as the reverse complement.
GAAGAACAAGGACCTAGGTATAACTTGAATTTAGATTCTACTCTGGTGTAAAGCCAGAATAAGAGTGCTTAAACTCAGACACACAGACTGATTTTTCAAATGCCTTCTAAATATGTTACTGCCTTATAAAAAGCCAGGCACTTGTAACCTGCTCTAATTCAGTGGGAAACCACCCTTTATACCAGTGTTGTTGCTCTCTGCTGTCTTGCAACACTAACAAAAAAACAGTATGGAAACTTCCACCATTCATCAAGATGCCTAGAGTGTCCTCAAATAATCCCTTGTGGGGCTGGGTGGTGGGATCAGAGCCAGGCTCTGTCATCAGGGCTCCCCAGCTGGTCAGAGGGATGTGCTTGTTCCCAACCACCCCTTACTGTGTCTCAAGATGAATGGCTCCACACTGACCACTACAATTACTTGACAGTCCCAGGAGAGATGCTGTTTAAGCTAAATGACAGCACTGGAATCAGAACAAATGTGTCTAAACTGGACATAATTGCATTCACACTGGTTATTTAAAGAAGATTCCTAATAAAGTTTTTGAAAAGCAGCCAAAATTATTAAAGGCATAAAGCAACTCCTAATTGTTTTTAAAGTATATGCTGGTATGTTTTTGGGAAGATTTGTTGAAGTTGAGCTGCAGAGGAGTCAAAGGTCTCAGCAGTTCTTTAACCTCCTCGTATCTGATCAAGAGGTCTCTTGGTGATTTAGTGTCAGGTGTTAACTCTTACCCACACAGGACATTGCTCTACTCTGCTGCTGTTCTCGTGCTGTGATCACACTGAACCCTGCTCTCCAAAACAGCAGCAGAAATGGCTACCTCCTGTATGCAGGGTGATGGGGGAAGGACACCACTCTGTTTAATTTAGCATTCAAAAGCCCACTCCCCTAACTAAGGTGTATGAAAAATAATTTGCTCTATGTCAATGTTTGTTTCGCTGGAAAAAGTCACTTCTAAAAATCACGTACCTGATAAATAAAATCTTTAAAATGAGACATCAAAATGAATCACATTCTTGAAAATCTCCTTTTTCTTCCAGTCACAAAATGGGACTGGCAATACTTGCATGCCTCTGGGAAGTTCTCTGGGTAAGAAAATCGTCATGGCATGCAAGATCTTCTCCAAAAAGGGCATTATTTGCCTGGTAATTTGCTTTTATTGTTTTGGTCTTAAAAAACCCCAAAACATCTCCACACAAATTTCATAGCACTGCACTTGAGTTTATTTTGAAAAAGAAATCAAAGAATGTTTTTTCATCTCTGAGCCAGATGGGAAGGAAAACAAACGTATTCCACCATATGAAAGGAAACAGATGAGAACTTTCAAAAATTTTTTGGCCAAGTTTTTTTTAGAATTTTCTTTCCACTAAACAACATGGAAAAAATGAAGTGGAGATGGTGAATGCACAGATAGGTTCTGGTTTTAAGAAGGCCTGGTTTCTGGGGACAAGGGTTTTGTCTGTAAGGCAGTTTAATATCCCATTTATAGATGCTCAAGGTATTTCTGAGTGTGGGTAAGCACTGGGAACTTCCTCCTCCACCTCCTGCCCAAGCTCTGGGGAGCCCAGGGTGTCCCAGCTGGGGGCAGTGCCAGACATGGGCAGCTGTCCCACTGCTGGCCTCTCACCTGGGTGAGCCCCAGCACTTGCACAGGGCAGCACAGAGCCTGCTCTGGGACAGCTCATGGAAGAGCCAACATCTCTGGGGAACATTGACACCCACATAAGTGAGGGAGGAAAAAAAGCAAGGCTGGATACTGCTTGTTCCCTTTGGATGCTACAGATGTGTGAGCTGCTGTGCTCTTAGGCAAGGAGCCTGCACTGGGGAAAAGTGCTTTTGTTTTCTCACATGTGAATCGACTCAGCCACCTTTCCCCAGCTCCCTGCAGATCAGTTTCTTCCCACAGCCAGTGGCTGCCGTCTGACCAGCTCCTTGCCTCACCAGTGATCAGACACCAGTTCCTACTACATGCTAAAAGCAGGGACATAAAATTAAAAAAGGTCAGCCATCAGAGAGAGAGGAATAGCAAGACCAGATCAGCCATTATAAAAAGACAATTTAAGCCATCATAATGGCTAATGTGAGGACTGATGCAACTTAGTTCAGGACATCCCTCACCTGGAGGCCCATCTGAGGTGTTTGGTGTGCTAGGACAGTAAGCAGCAAAAGGCTTCAGCCCTTCTTAAAGGTCTTGTTCAGATCAGACCTTCAAAACCATGTTCCTATCCCCTATGTGCTGCAAGAACAAGGCACTAAACCTGCAATTACAGGATAAGATAGCCCCAGCCACGCTCAGAACCAGGGTGGTGTAAGTGAAAAAGAAGACTTTAATAGAAAAAAGCTTCATCAGTTTGTTTTTTAATATCTATGAACATTCTGGGTCCACATACCTCTGATCTCCACATCCCTCTTGGTTGCACACACATGCACAGAGTTAACAACATTCATTTCTGTGTCTCCACTTAGTGATTCCTTTATTGGAACATTTGCAAGTATTAATTATAGACAACAAAGGAAATGAGAGTTGAGATTTATAAGCTCTAATCAGCTGAAGGCATTTCCAAATAAATTAATGAAACAAGTCAGAAATGACATTAAGAAATCCAGAACTTAATGTAAATCACAACGACTTTGTACCTTCTCTGCCTTTCCCCCCTTTTTTTTTTCAACAGTCCCAGTGCTTGCAAGGGTACATGAACTTGTATTTAACTTTATGTAAAACAAGAAGGATGATGGGAATGTGTGCTCAATATGACAAGTTACAATACTTGTGTATAAGAAGGAAAGCAAAACTCAAGCTGGGACAAAATAATTTGCTATCACTTAGAACATTTCAAAAAACCTACATTATTACTCAAATCATACAGACAGATTTGGTGGGGACGTTCTCCCATTAAGGAGTGGCCAGTCTGACTTTCATGACAATTTCTTGGTCCATTCTGGTGTCCTGCTTGCGCTCCTGCCAGTCTGTCCTTTCTGTGACATGTTCCTGAGCTGTCTTAACACTCTCTTGGTCTTCCCAGTGATTTCAGTTCTTGTTGCCATTCTGTTTCCTTCCTGCAGGAATACTAGGTCAAAAGGATGGTCTGTCTCAACCTGCCTGGCTGCTCAGGCCTTATTTTAGGGATGATTGGACACGTCAGGCACGCAACTGCAGCATCCCCCTTCATCCAGTTTTGTCTAACAGCTGCAGTGTTTGATTCAAGTGTGTGAACAGAGGGTGTGAGCCCAGTCACATCTCATTTCTCAGTGTCCTCAGCTTGTCATTCCTCTGGCTGGGGGACACTAGATAATGCTTGAATAATCTGATCTCATGTATGTACGATCACTGCTGTTGCTGAAGGAAGAGAAGGGTGAAATCTGGGCAAGGAAGCAATACAGCTTGGGCTTAGACATTTCTCATTCACTTCTTTTGGTGACAGAAGTCTGTGACATCCATAAAAAGCATAAAGAATGTAATTTAATGTGGTAGATGTTCAAAACAGGCTTATTTCACCCAAATAAGCCAACATTCAAAACAAAGGTAGAAGTCCTTCCACTTCAGTGTGGCTCTTCAAGGCTCCACTCACCAGGGTTTGTGAGGCTCTCTGGGCACACAAAATACTAGTTTTGTACTATCAGTTTAACATTATCTCCACAGACAATGTGTAAATATAGATGTAAACATTACAGTGTGTGTCTACGTACAGCTCCTCGGTACAGCATGACAGTGCATGGCAGAATCAAGTTGTATTCAAAACCTTGTGAAAAAGAAAAGGTTCACAAAATCCGGACTGTCTGAAGACAAGCCCTGCCTCCACGAAGGTGACACAGGGTTTCTGCAGCTGTAATACATAAACCCTTTTATGTAATACATAAACCAATTATCATGTTGTTCCTGTCTCATACCTAATTTTTACCCACAGGACAGATTCTCAGATGTAACATTTTTTGTATTTTGAAAAAAAATTATAATTGAAATTTAAAACACTGGAGGCAGTGGGAGATGTAGGAAAACAGCAGTCTTTAATTGATTGTTCTTAGGAGCAATATTTCAAAATCTAAAGTACAGAATCTTGTCTCTTTCCAACAGAGCTGGAGTATTTCAACAAACTTATCTGGATTCGGCCAAGGTAAATGGCAGGTCAGGAGGCAATGGAAAAACAGCTCTCCTTCCCAAGAAGCCAAAACAACTTGCTTCATTGTAGAGCACGTGGTCACGAGAAGGGTATAAAAACTGGAAACAAATACCAGGGTTTCTGCTAATGAATTAACCCGCTAATTTTTTAGATTCCTGATACGCAATATTGCTGCCTAGACAATGGCTCATGGGAATGTGGAGGAAACTGGCTGGGTAGTGGTATAATCTCTTTCTGCTTTGCAGCATATTTTATTTTCTATTTTGTTTGGGAGAGAAGTACCACTCCAAGAAAACAGAGAGATTGATTTACAAAGCACTTTGGAGAAGTGCAAGTTTATTAGACTTTTCTGAGTATGGCATGTTTTTCTCACCAAATCTTGAAATCTGCCTTAAAAACAAACATATTTCAGTGTGTGCAGCTTCTTTGTTTCTCTTTTCATAAAATCTCTCATCTGGGCTTGACCTGCAGCATGTGTGGCAAGTACTGGTGTAGAATTCCTTACAAGAAGGGAAAAAGAATTAAAACATTTCAAAATGATTTTTAAAAATTGGAGATTAACTTCCATGGAATTTTTTCCTGAGAGGGAAGAAGGGAGAGAGGAAGGGAGGAGGGAAGGAGGGAAGGGAGGAAGGGAGGGAGGGAGGAAGGAAGGGAGGAAGGAAGGAAGGGAAAGCTTTTATAAAAATGGTCTTTCCATAGTACCCCTATGAAACACTGGCTGTGATCAGAGCTATAATGAGTATCTAGTCCTTAGTCAACTTAATTGTTACACATGCAGACTAGACTGCATACAGTAAGGAAAACACTATCTAAAATCTGCTTTAAAAGTTATTTAGCCAGAACAAATCATCTGGGAAAGTAAAAATATTTCTAACTGGAAAAATATTTCTCTATAGCTGAGCTAGGCCTGACAGCAAACCTTAATGAATTATTAGTACCTTTATTGTTTTCTTTGGCCCCTGTGCACTATATTTGTAAAAAAAGTCAGTAAAAAAGAGAACAATTGTAAAAAGCAAATATTTTGTACAAAAATACAAAGTTTTAAAAGCTCTTAAAAGTATATTCCATATTACTGATAAGAGTTGGACTATATATATATATTTATATAAAATCTATATATTCGTGTATCTGTATAATTTTCCTACATTTGGGATTTTAGCAAATTAAGCAACTGTTTACACAGTTGCTTTATATGTTTTTCTATATGAGTGACCAACAGTCTTACTCAGATTGATAGAATGTCTTTTCTCAGAAGACACAAGCTGCTTATGGATGTGGTTACTGGTTGGGAAGAAAATCTAAAACAGAATTAGTCCAACAGTATTTCCTGATGCTGAGGGTCGAAAGGCCTTAAATAATTACAGGATGCTGGAGAGGAGTTATTGCTGAATTCCTTGATGCTTTTAAATCAGTTTTCAGTGCTTGCTTTTTTCTGTTTTCATATTTTCTTTCAATTTTGGAAGTCAGTGTTGCTCTTTCCCAGGATTTTCTTCTTCTTTACATAAATTTCCTTAATATGAAGGTATCTGTAAAGTTACAGCCTATTACACTCCAAGAATTTGCTCTACAGTATGAGAGAAAACAAGAAAAACAAAGAGAAAAAGAAATCCTGTAAAAAGGCTGTGAAGATTAAACAAATTTCCAAAAAGAAAACTTACAGAGATCAAGGTATGGAAAAAATTTGAGCAGACTTGTACTCAGATCCTCTAAGTCCTGGAGGATAAATATTTGTAAACCTTTAAGTTTTCTTAAAATAACAAATGTATGTAGGAAAACCAGGATAAACCATATTGTTACTTACACATGGTCCTTCACTCTGGACATCCAAACAGAATTATATACACAAAGCTTGTTCAGCACTTAGTTGTGTCTTAGGGGACTGTGGATGGGATGCAATTTTAGCTCTAGCTGACATTTATGTCTGCCTTCACTGAAATTCAACCAACAAGTTTCCAGTTGGAGGAGCCAGGCACCCTTGGCAAAGCAATGTTTGAACAGGTTGTGTGGAGGAGATAACGTTTCAGTCAGAGCCCCACCATGAACACAAACACCAGCTTTGACCACGCTCTGTGGCGATGGGGCCGGGCTCTAAGCAGCCATAGGAACCCCCCGCCCTCTGCTCCTGCAGAAATGCCTGTGTCAACAGAGAGAGATGCCCTGTGGCAAACACCTGGCTGACTGCTGGCCACACCAGCAGTTTATGAGTCCTTCACTCCAGCTGCAGGATGAGCTGCTTACAGCCTATGGACCCAGCTTCTCAGTCCCATGGGACATCTCCTGGCAGTGATGGGATTTTTAAGATCTCCTCAGCAAGTGCCTCCTATTGCACAAACTTTCAAAAGAAAGACTTTCTGGTTTTTGAAGACTGGCTCCTGAGCCATCCTAAGGCCAGCTTTCCCTGTTGTGTGGCCACTGAGCCTATAAAGGCAGCTTCCAGTGTGGGTAGGATCTGGAGCATGTGCCAAATCATGCCCAAAATTTTAGGCGTGTGTAAAGCCTACAGGAAATGGTCAAGATTCTGGGCATTCCATGGCTATAGCCAGCTTCGAGGCTGCTTTTTCCAAGTGCAATAAATCCAGCACTTGCATCTGGATCTGAGTAGAAGTGCCCCACATGTGATTCCCCCTCTTCCTCAACAAGGCACTGCTGTAGCATTTAGCCAAGATCCCTCTTGTACCTGCAGGACATTGACTATTGGCAAAATGGAATAATCAAACCAAGGGCCTTGCTTACCTTTGTCCATGTCTTTTTCACAAATGAAATTGTTAACATCTTCACAGTAGAAGTCATTCCAGAGCCCAGCATAGATCAACCCAGCACAATCTTCCCCTGGCCCATGATCGTGATCCCAGTTATCAGGCTGCCCAGGTTTCCAGTTTCTTTCCACAAAAAAGCAAGAGATATGATTGCACAACACAGCACACATGGCAGGTTTTCACCATGAGAAATTAACGAAAACATCATGAGATCTGTTCTGAACGGGAAACACACATTGAAACAAACAATACATGACTCTTGCTGAAAATGGAAAACAGATGTATTACAGAGAAGGGAATCTATTCGGCCTCAGGCTGCCAAAACTTAGAGACCTAAATTTAGACCAATGAACTTTATTTTAGTTTCTGAGCGTACATGCACACGCAGCGGGGGGGCTCCGTGCTCCAAGTGCGTTGCTCCAAGCCTGTGAAACCTGCACACCGCATTCCCACTGGCAGATGGGACTCAGAAGAGCCCACGGGCTCAGAGGTAATGCCAAGATGGCAACAGCCTGCCCTTGCTCACTGCAAAGCTCTCTGACTGCACCAAAGGTGGGCATCTTGGGAGGAACAGCAAAGATCCGTGTGTTTTAGGGACATGTGCTCAGATGGGGAGGGAATTCTATTGACTTTTAAGAAATGCACACAGTATATTTACACACATCTTCTGAGATCGTTAGCTTTGATGGCGAAATTGAACGTAGCAAGTAAAAAATCTTGCAGCAAGTGTTTCTTCATCCTGTTTTTGTTTAACGAGTGAGAAAAGCTTCCAAACTCAGGATTTAAAAGCTCACTTTTCCTGAAGAAGCAGGTTGTTGAAGGGAGCTTGTGATTGCTGGCTGACACAGTCCATGCTCAGCTAAAAAACGTGCCTGCCTGACATAGAGCGTCCAACCAGGCACCTGGAAGGACACACAGCTTTCCAGAAGTAATGAAATACTCCAAAAATCTGTAACCAAGAGCTCTGAGGTTATGACAGAGCACCTAAAACCATGGTGCAGTGGAAATCTACTAAAAGCAGCACCCTAAGTAGGATCAGTCACAGTGCTGCCATGAAAAGGAAGAAAGATGAAAACGGGAAAGGAGAAAAAGGGGAAAATATTACAGCTCATTTGAAATGAATCTGACTTTTTCCATGTTTTTCATCTAAATGAACACCAATGAGATCACAGCTAATCATTTCGTAACATCTGACTGACTGTGTAGCCTGTTTTTCTGAAGCACAGCATGTTAAGATCTATAAACTCTTTAGTCTACTCCTCAGTATTAAAAATTTGGGTGGCTGCAATCTGTTCCATTTAGGACAAATTAGGTGTAGCCCTAGGATTCCTGGAATGCTGCCAATTCAGTTCTCAGCTGGCCAAAGCATAGACACCCTCATTTCATGCATTTTCCTTATGTTGAACGGTTTCCAGTTGGATTTGGGCTTTATCTAAAGACTGGTCATTTTTTATTAGAACGCGTACTCTATTTATAGCCAGTTGTAATGCAAATAAGGAAAATTCAAACAGCGAAACTGTGCTTTCCATCTCAACTTTGTAATAAAAGTCAGAAGCAAAAGTTTTGGCAAGAAACACTGCGCTACATAGTTATGTGATTCTTTCATTCAACATTCGGTTTTCTTTCTGGCAAGGAAAGGAATCCTTGTGCATGGAGAAGGCAGAGAGAAAGAACCCCAGCACCCTCAGTAACAATTTAAATTATTGGCATCTACAACCATCTGGATTCATTAGATGATTTCTAGATGCTGCTTTTAGAAGTGTCAGCGAGAGCGACCGCATTGCTTTTTATTTACGTACGTGTAAACTGGTAAGGATCCATCCAACCATCTCCATTCATTTTCCTTCTCTGTATCTGTTAGTCCAATCCAGAAGCTGCCTTTCCCAATAATCTGCCTTTTTATCCATTGCTGTGAAAGAAAGAGCTTAGTCCATAACAAGGACAACTGGTTTTGGGGCCAATTAACTAAACTGGTTTCATAAGACTCTTGTTATTAGAATACGGTGGGCCAGAGAAATTTTTCTAAGCTGAAGATATGTTTCAGGAGTTGGCCTTGGGACCCCTTGCCCAGACTAGAATCCCTTTCATTGTTTGCAATGAGGTAGAGAGAACTAGGCATGCAAATTGGGTTGACATAAAGCCACAGCTAATATCTTACAGACACAAATTTAAAAAAAACCTAAGAGTAAGGAATTGTATCTTGACATCTCCACTGCCATGTTGAATAGTACTCAAAATATTGTTAGATTAAAGATACTTGTGGGTCATACTAGTCCTAGGCTGCATGTATTAAATCAGATAATTTAAAGTTAAATTATAGTCACTGCTGCGAAAAATACTTTGATAGTACTCAAGGCGTAATGGATTCCATCTTTAAAGGTTCAAAACTCCTGCAGTTCTCAGCAGCTTTTCTGACTGCTCTGTCCCCACCACCTTCAGGGTCAGCATCAGTTCTGCTCACTCTACCCTTCTGCACAGGGAGAAGCTGCTGATCAGGCACAGGGTGGACAAAATTCTGAGTCAATCAATGTGTTTACTTCCACTATATGAATTCATGGTGCTCTCAGCTTCCCATTATCTTGTGCTTTCTACGAGTTAAACAGCTCCAAACTTTTTCCTTGAAAACCAGCAAGAGAAGGTAATTACCTGCTCCTCTTTGTCGTTGATGATAACCAAGCGCGACGCTTTATCTTCACAGAATAACTTTGCATCTTCAAAAATTTCTCTCTCAACGGAGAAGTAGTAGCACTTTTCCGTATAGTTCTTCCAACGGGGAGAACAACCTGTGATGTGAATTTTTTTTGTGTTAAGCCTGTTACTGGTAACTCAAGGGAGCAGTAATAGGGCCAGAAATAAATGGAGGAACCCATTCCCCTCCACAGCATGCAGAGTGTTGATGGCTTACCATTAGCCTCGGGCACGGGCGTAGGCTGGCTCTGTAGTGCCATTGGCATCCCTGGGCCTGGTGGCCCTGGTGGGCCAGGCGGGCCCTTCGGACCAGGCAGCCCAGGGACCCCAGGCAGTCCAGTTATTCCTCGTGGTCCCGGTAACCCTGGGCTTCCCACAGTTCCTTGCAGGCCTTGAAATCCAGGTGGGCCTTGGGGCCCTGGCGGACCATCCTTGCCTGGTGGCCCTGGTGGCCCTGGGTCTCCATTTGGTCCAGGCAGACCGGTCTTGCCAGGAGAACCTCTCTGACCTTTGGAGCCAGGTGATCCTCTTGAACCTTTCCCTCCTTTTTCTCCTGGTGGCCCGGCTGGCCCAGGTGGGCCCTTCTCACCTGCAGGTCCTGGTGGCCCAGGCTCTCCTTTCTCTCCTTTTTGTCCTTTTAGGCCAGCGGGGCCAAGAGGACCTTGAGGGCCTCTGTCACCTTTAGGTCCCCTTGGACCAGGAGGGCCTGAAACAGTGTAAGCATACAAAGTGGGGATATGCACAGAAAACAAAACAAAAAGCCCACGTGGGGTGGGCTTGTTTAATACATCTTAGACCAGCACCACTGGATATTTAATAACACAGAAACCGGGCTAACAGCTGCTTTCATCAGTGCTTGTAATAGTGCAGCTGCTTTCCAGGTCCTGTATACTGTTGCCCTTTCCTTGACCTCCAGAAAATACAGGATACAGAAAATACTCTGATACACCCAGCCATGTGAACTGCACAGTGACACCGTGCCCCAGGTGACCAGCCAAGGTGCCAGTCCCTGCAAAACTCTGTGCTGCTAGTTTGCTACACACTAGTGCTGTGTGCTGGTGGTCCTGTTCCCTCACTCTGCCACGCTCCCTTCTCCTTCTAGTCTCATCTCTCTGCTCTTAGTCCCAGGACTCTTTCTCCTGATCCTGTTTGTTGGTCTGTCCATAACAGGGTATCAAAAAGAGACAAAATGATGGATAGTGAGCAAAAGGCCAACTGTGGGAAAGACCAGAAGTTGCAAATTGGCCAGCTCTAACAAGACAGGGAACTATAACCCATGACAGGAAATGGCAATACTGTGACAGCAATAAACAACAAAACAATTTGGGATTCTGTTCATGGATGAGCAAATCCCTTGTCAATACCTTCCCACCCCCAGGACTAATCTACATAATTCAAATTCCTCCAGAGATAGATTTCCAAGCTGAAATCATTTAGCCCTGGTTGAAATGAGAATGGTTAAGGTTACTGACATGTAATCTTGGCTCTGATGCAGCCTTAGTTTATTTGGAGCAATAGATTTATATTTGTGATTAGAGGTTTAGGCTGATTCACATCGGATTGGAAATATGAGTGCTCTTTTCATTTGGGATAATATTTGGCTGGGAGAGACCTCCTAAACCTGATGCTATTTATTTCTGGAGAAAATAAAGTATCCCAGGATTAAACACTAAGCAAAGTAGGATGTTTTCTGGCAGACTAACAACTGGCTTAAAATGAAATAGCAACTTGTTTTTCAGCAAGGGTGGACCTTTCTGGGAATAGTCCAACATATATTTTTTAGCCATTTCCTCCTTACTGGGGATTGGTTTCTTGAGGTTCCACACCTTCACTCGCTTATTTTAGAAACTAAATCAAAAGCAGATCCAGTCAGTCAGTCAGACAGAATAAAATTCTGCTAAGTCAGAACCTTCTTTCATCACATCCTCATTTTAGCTATGTGAAAAAGGCATAGAAAAGTTAGTATGGAAAACTCAAGCTTCATGTTAATTTCCAAAGTTTAGGATTAGAAATGGAAAACCCCAGGACTCTGTACCAGCATGCACTAACTTCTACAGAACTAAAGAAGTAATGCAAGCAGGAATTCAGCACACACACATCATTAGGGAAGCCGCATACCTTGTAGGATAGTGAAGTTCTTGATGAGCTGGCCATGTTTGGAATCCACCAGCTTCATTTCTTCCATGATTACTGACAAATTGGCAACTTCAACATCTAACCTTGACCTCATCAAATCCTGTTGCACCTTGAGAGATGCAGAGTCTATGCGAATATTGGCTAGTGTGCTGTTCATAAAAATCAGCTCATCTGAGTGTTTACTTAAGGTGTCCGTACAAGTTGTCCTGACCTCATTGAGACTGCTCGTCAGTGTCCGTAGGTGATGGGCAGTGTAGCTGATGTTGCTGATGATATTGACTATATCAGTTTCAAAGACCTGGAACCTTTCTTCTAGACTGGTGAATTTGGCAGCAGTTCTGTTTTCATCTCCTTTATGCTGTTCCTGGAGATCCTTTAGACTTTGTTCATTGGCTTGGGCAATTGTGGTGATGTTCTCCATCTGCCCACTGAAGGAGCTGAGCTGACTGTTCATGTCTTCGAGTGTATCATTGTTGGCTTTTGTCATTGCTGAGTTGTTGGCAGCCAAAGCCTGTAAATTGTGTACTTTCTCCTTAAGCCAGTCAGTGTCCTTCCGGGCCTGAAGGACAACCTGCTGCAGATTTTGAAAGTCATTCTTGATTCTTAGAATAGCCGAGCTTGTATCTTCCATTGACTTCTGTAAGACATTGATAAGATTTCTTTGCTGTATTTGAGTCAGGTTTAAGTTGTTAAGGCTCATGATGACCACGTTATGAGAATGCTCTTGACTTTGCAGGTTTGCTTGTATATTACTTGTGTCTTGCTGGAGATTGTTGATATAGCCAGTATATGCCTGAAGAGTCTTATTGACACTGATGATTGTGAAAGAGTTACTATCTAAGGCACTTTTCATTTGGTTCTGCCTATCATCTAATAAATTTCCAGACTCTTGCAGCTTCTCCAGGGTGTCTTTGTTTTTGCTAGTTTTCTCTGCAATGTCATGAAGTTGCTGACGAAGAGCCAGAATGTCAGATCTGAAGCTGGACAGCTCAGTGTTAGTATTCAAGGCTTTTTGTCCAGCTTGGTCATCTTTGTAGAGGGAAAAAAAAAAAGAAAAAAAAGAAAGGCTTTAGATTTTTTTTAAAACACAGTATAAAACAGCAAAGTGTATTTTAAGAACAGTCATGTTGTCAAACTGTTCAGTAAACTTTTATGCTATCTTTTCCAGAAAAGAAAAATCACTAAGCAAAGTTCTGCCTCTAGACAGAGAAAAAAAGCAAAGAGGAATTGATGGAGACCTTGTGTCTTGCTGAGGAGAACCAAACAGTGATTCTGTCATCACAAATGAGAAAAACTATGGTTAGAAACTCCTGAGTAAATGAAGTCAAGAATGCTGTGTTCTGAATGAAAACTGAATGGGAAACAGAATTCAAAACATTAAACAGGTACCAGCAAGTGTAGGTTTTGAAGTTCCAACTGGATTTTGTTGAAAGCTCAGAAGTTTATTTTATCTGTTCATCTTTTCTTATTTCTTTTCATTGCAAGTGGAATACCTTCACTGTGATTTAGTACATATAGTTCCAATTTTTAAAATCTTGGGTTTAGCTTTACGTAAGTTCTCATACTTATTTTAAAGCAATCTGGGTTAGAGACAAAAGCTTTGCCAGCAGGCTACTTCAGATATGTCAGGATAAGATATATTTCTGGTTTTCTCTCTAATACATTACTATTGCTTTTAATGACATTTATTTTGCCATTATTATTTCCTCATGTTCTGAATTCGAGGAAGGCAAAACCTTTAATCTATGAGGAACGTCTCTGTGCTTACATTGCCCTATGGAATACTTCTGGAAGCTCGTCCAAGTATGATAAAGCATTTGAGACTGCACAGCCTATCATCCAGGACATAGAAACCAAGGAAATAAGGAGTCAACACTTGCTCTCAGGGAAGACTCCCTTGCTTGACCTCAATCACTTCATTATCCTGCTCACAGTCCATATATTTTTATCCTCATCTACATGTAGCTATATTTATGAATTAGACAGTCTCAAGTCCATAATTTCAGATGATGCCAAGAGAGAGCAGTATGGTTTTCATAAATTACAGTGAACACAGCTGTGTATGGTGCTTTTGTCTGGTGTGATTGAATGAGTCATGATGGCAAATGTCAAATGATGGCTTGTGAGACTTCAGCCTGAAGTGTTTATGGAGTCTTTTGCAGATGGACATCTTCCTGAACACAGTTCCTCTCCCTGCCACTTCTCTGACTCCCAGATCTTCTCAGCTCAGACTCTGTGTTTACCTCTTGGCTGCAGCTCAAATTATACTGTCTTCCTCACACAGCTCCAACAACTGCCAGGTCTACATACAGCTAATTCCTGAAGGCCTGCCTTGCATTCACCACATGCTTTTATCCTTCTGGCCCTACAGCACTTCTCTTACTTTTATGTCTCCTACTCAAACTGCTCTAGAACTTTCCTAACTTCTTCCATGGCAAGGCCACTTAAATGGGAATGGATGATCCTGAGCATCTCACTGAGCATCCATCCAGCAGTGTGTAAAAATGAGTGGCCATGAAAGAAGCAAAGATGCTCCAAGTAATGAAAATTTAATCAGCACAATACAATAATCCAAAAGGTTGCATGAGAAACCTTTACAGGTTTCACATCCACATTTACTTCTGTAGATGTGTCAGTAAAAAAAAACATATCACCAAATTACCCCACATCTTTGAACTAAATGTAGTGTGCAAATACTTTAGAAGCCAGCTCCTTTTTAAGGGAAAAAAGTTGTAAAAATTTACAATCAAGCTGCAAGCAAGGAAGTTTTCCTAGAAATACATGTCTCAATATATGGTTTACAAAACTGGACAAAATTTATTTCAAGAATCACATGCATGTACATGTAGATTAATACTTCTACAATAAAAACTATATGTACAGGAAGAAAAGTAAAAATGTACACTTAGAGAGTAGAATCTTTATCCATGATTTTTTTTTGCATCTTCCTGAAAATTGAGAACTTTGATAGTGCTTGGGAGACCTAAATACATAACAATCTTACATCCTGTATTTCCTGAGATGATCAAGACACAATTCATGGAAGTAATACACTTGCCTCAGACATAGGAATTTTGAATAGCTGATTATTTGTGTACCTTGCAAAGTGGTCTTCAGTTTTGAATCTTAATTGCTAAAACAGCATCAAGATGACTGGGTGACAGGTGCTCATTTTATGTAGAATCTTTTGTGCTGTAGAACAACTTCTGTTATGTTTTAGATCTCTACCTCAGAGAAGTTTCTCTCCTGAGGACAACATTTAAGTGTCTGTTTATTTAAGTATAAATGCTTTCAGAGTGATTTCAGTGGGAACTGTACATTTTGAAGTATTCTTAAAATGCTCTTCTAAGTAGAGCTGATCTGAACTATTTTTAAGTACTTTCCCAAGTACTTGAGGAACTGGAATGGAAGTGCTGTATCTTGTTGTAGGCAGAGAATTTTTCAGACAAATTTCCTCTCTCAATCTGCCAGGAGAACACCCCAGGTCCACAATACAAAGAGACCTTGCTTGAGGGTAGATTACCTAATTTCTTCAGATCACTCTCCACTTCTGTGAGCTTTTCTGTGTATCTTCTGTGGGATGTTTCCAGGCCACCTGTCACATTGTCCATTTTTTCTACAACTAGGGGAGAGAGAACAGTGTGTTATGAAAAGAAGAAAAGGGAAATTATGGAAAAACACTGCTAAACAATAAAGCAAACAAAACCCCACACCATTATCACCAAACAGTTGCTTGCCATTACACACTGCTGTTGCTCTGTGATGTTGGAAGGATGAGCTCCTATTTGCTGATGGACCCAGAATTCTTCTGCTTCTTCAGTCTGCCAGTAGTCCCTAATGATTTTTTTGCCCATGAGAAATCTCTCTCCTGAATGAGGAAATCCCTCTTTGTGGGTTTTCCTCACAAACAAAGTCATTTTCTTTTAACAGTATTTCCATGATTCCAGCACTGCTGTGTGGCAAAGGAAAACTGATTGCTAAAGGCTCAGATGTGTGAATGAAGACTTTCTTTAATTTTGCTATGAGCCATTTCTCCTGAAAAAGAATTTTTTTTTCCTTGTGCTTTTTTCATCATTAAAAGTTGCCACGTGGATAGTAAACTTAGGACTGAGATAGTAATTACTAAATGTTTTGGGGGGTTTAAACATATTGATAATGGTACAGATCACTCAAAGCAGTCTTGAAATTATTCTGCCTCATTAAGATTGAAAGGATGGCCATTCAGGAAGTACAGATTTATGACTGATGTGCCCTTTATTTTGTAATGCCTCAGTACTTTTCTTGTCACAGAGACATTCAATTATTTGATGAAATTAATACGGGAATGGAAAAAGCAGAGCAACAAATAAATAGCCCGGGGTGGCTTCCAGTGGCAAAAATGTGAAATGCTTGCAAGTTAGAGGTAGCCTACAGCTTTCACACTAGACTTTTTCTAACAGCCTTTTGCATTCAAGCCACAACTAGGAGTAGAAATTGCTTCTCACCATGAGATTATTTAGTCCTTTTGCTACACTGGGAGCAGAATGGGTCTGTAACAACCCTGGGAGAGGCTACATGAGTTACTGTGCCAGCTCCCTTTTTTAAACAGGAGAAATAAAGTGTTTCACATCTTTTGAGGTTCTGTAAAGCTGTGTGGGGTAAGGGTACCTCTAACTCTTTTGGTCTGTGAAATGATCTGCAGCTAGGAAAGAGTCTCATAAAAATTATTGCTATGTAAAGGTTTGAGTTTTCACAAGAAGTGAAATTTAGTGATCTTTTGCTGCTCATGAGCAACCACACAAATCCCAGACCTTTAAAGTGTAGTCCATCACGTGCTCCTTCTTTATTAACGTTTGCATTTGTTTTTCTGATTCTGGGCACTGCAGTTACACTGGAGGCTTTTACTGCTTCCCCAAAACAGATATGAGAAAATCAAACCAACTTTCTGATGGAACATCACTGAGGAGTTACAACAGAGAAAATTCTCAAGGTCTTCAGAGAGACCATACACCTTGTGGTAAATTACCTGTGTGCTCCCTTCTAGGCTGCTAACAAGTCAGTACAAGAGAGACTCTACTGTGTGTGCAGTTAGTCAGAGTGTGGCTTTCTGTATTTGAGATGATGACAGATTGCTTGCTAAACACCAGACCCAGACTACAATAAAGGCTTTGCTTTTTCAGAGGGACAGTTGCTCAATATCTTCAGCTTTAGAAAGCATTTTTCTCCCCATCATAGCACTAATTTTTCCCTGATTCTTCTGCCCATTAAAGTTGTCAAAATGCTATATGCCATTTTTCCTAAATGAAACCAGAGTTGATTCTCTGTTTGTCCTGCCCTGCTGTCTTCCAGGCTGGAGCCCAGATCAACAAAGGTCCTTCAGCTACTTCTGACACTCCAGATGCATGTATATGCCTATGCATCACATGCAGAGAGAGTGAGGACTTGGCTTTTCCTTCTGGCTCTAGGCAGCTCCTTGTTTAGTCTGTGGTGTTCTCCTTCGTCTACAGAGAGTCAATGCCAGGGCATGGCTCACTCTGGGCAATTAGAAGGACCTTATGAAATCATCTGTATTTAAAAAGCAGGCCTAATTCAAGTGTTTCTGCTGAACCTGGGCCTTGAGTAGCTATGTCACATCACCTATGGTTCTTGTTAATTCAGTTTTAGTGTAATCAACTGTTTCCCCAGTTATACAACACACTTGGAGTTGGCAAATGAATATATATTATCAGTCATTAAAAGAAAAATGCAATTTCTTCCTTTTGCTGTCCAAATGAATGCCAGCTTATACTTCAGATCTGAAGTTTATAAAATGAAACTATCATATAACAAATATGATTTTATGGTTGAACGAAATCTAGCACTGGAAGCTTGAGTTAAAATATAACTGTGAAGAGTTCAAAGCAAATGTAAACACAACAATAATAATCCTATCAATAAGTAGTTTTCTGGCAGTTAAATGAGACTGAACAGAAGTAATTACACACAGCATATGGTATTTTCATTGTTCAAAGTGAAAAAAACCCCAAACCACTGAACTCCAGCAGCAGAAACAGAAGAGGTCTCTGCAAAAGTGACTGCAGGGTTAGCTCAAGGGCTAAGCTGCCATCCCATAGATAAACCAATGCATGTATTTGCTTTATGCTGGGGTGGGATCTTAGCCTCCATGGTCAAATAAATCATGGGTTTGGGGAACTTGATCCCCTGCCCAAACTCCTTCCCAAAGAACGATGTAGCTTATTTGCTTTTCTTGCTATTGCCCTGCAAGTGGAAAAGAAGAATTTGGGAGAGACTGAGTAGCGAGAGGCCAGTGTTAGGTTTTGTTGCTCTTGATGTCAAAAGAGGTCAAATGGACTGATGTCCTATTACTGGGAATGTCTTTCCTTCCCTGGTAGTAGCTCCCATCACCATCTCTGGATGGAGCCTTCAGTGATTTGTGACCATGTGGAACACTCTCAGAGGGGGATGTCAGCCTCTAGTGAGTGTCCCAGACTGGAACAGCCGCTTTCCACCTTCTCCAGAAAAAGGCAAACAGGCAGATCAGCTGTAATATCCCACACAAAAGGCTACTCTGCTGCTCCCAACAATCTGCCTGCTCTTAAAAAGGCAAAGTTGTGTATGTCTTAACTTGCTTTTGGTTAACTTCACCTTAATTCAAAGCTTGGTCTCTCTGCATTGTCATCTCAATTCCTGACAAGATCACAGTGGAAAATGTGGTAAAGATCCTCTAAAGGAATCCAAAATTTCAAGTAGTTGCTGACCAGAAAGTGAGGACTGCCTGCATCTAAGCCACTATGACAAAATGTGCCATCTCACCAGGATGTGTTTGCCCCAGGTAATGGCAGGCAAACTATGTCTGGGAGACAGATAAAAGAAGCAGATGAAAGTCATGGTGGGCATTACTCAAGAAACTTTAAAACAAGGACTGACTAGAGAATAAGAACTACCAGAAATTCAAGCTGCAAGCACTCCCTTACTGGAATGAGCCACAGGAAGATCATTCATCTTCAATGGACTAATCTGACACTGGCTGGTGCCAGAAAAATTATAGCTTTGTATTTTTAATTTAATTTAATAAAGTATGTGCAAAAATTGCAGATTGCTTTATTAGTGTTTTAAACAACAATTTGTCTTCTCAAAGCAGAAGAATACTAAACTTGCCTTGTTATTCCTTCATGTTTTGCTGCCTTGTTATTCATTCTTGTTTTGGTTTCAGGGTTCTCCAACATACTATATAATTTTTACCACTAGTTTGGAGGTTAGTTCTGTGTTGACTTTGCCTCCCATTGAGTTACTTTTTTGCTTGCCATATTTAATCCACTGATTAGTAGTTTTAATGTTTTAAATCACAAAGGATATTTAAATGCGACATAGGAAATGAAAGTTTTAAAAGTAGTTTTGGGCTTTATAAACATAAGTGTGGGAGGCAAATTTAATGGAAACTTAGCTAAGAGACTGAAAGAATCCCTGATGGCAGCAGAATTCCTTCTTCCAGTGTAATATTGCAGTAAAAAAGAGAAGCCAAATTCTGATACAGAGAGGAGAATTCAAGAACAATATACTTTTATTCTGAGGTTTGTTCTTCCTTTAAGCCTAATTCCTTCTCAACAATCAAAACTATTTCAGTAATTAATATGAATATGTACTGTCAGCTGGGGTTTTATCTAACTTATGTTTTCCTTGCAAATTAGCATGCTGAAGAAAAGCTCTGAAACTGCAGGTACAAAGCAGTGTCTGACACATGACCATTTGCTGCTTGGTGTTATAGAAGGAAAACCTGGATTCAACAAGACTTTTGTCTCTTTGCCTCTTTTCCTTGGCATTCAAATGTTGCAATCACCAAGTTGGTGAGCAGTGGAGCAGTGGTCACCAAAATGTCTAAGGCTCTGCGAGCAAGATATGCATTATACACCTTCCTACAATCCCTTTTACATTTATTTTTGGAAGAGGGAATTCTTTTGTCCTTGTCCTGGATAGTTGTGACTTGGTACTGGTATGACAGAAAGACTCATCCCTGATGAGTGACTGCTCATTCAAAGAAGGAAGTTTAGAAATGAGTGAAGCAAAGTTGGAGCCTCAAGTAGAGAGCAAAGCCTGGGGAAAAGATGGTGCTAGCAGCCCCATAGAGAAAGAAGCTTGAAAAGTAGATTGAAATGAGGAAGAAAAAATCATTCTCCCAAAGTCTTCTGGACAATTTCCTTATTGATGTAAATCATTTGCCAAAGCAAGATAAAGAGCAATAGTGTCTCCAACTTGATAGGCTGTATCTGATGCTGAGTGAGGGCTCAGTCTACTGGGAAGCCCCAGAAATGACAGTCCTATATAAAACTCTTGAGGGAAATTCTGCTAAATCCCAGTCATTTAGTGGCTGGGTTAAGTCTGGAAAGATCCCATTCTCACCTGATGAAAGCAGATCATTGCAGATTTATATCTGCAAAAGGCCCCCCCCATATCCATTTGACCAAATCATCTTATCTTTATAGATAAAGAATAAGTTTTTGAATCCTGGAAGGCTTTTTGTCCCTCAAAATCTGACTTCCAGAGACCAGTTACTTCAAGAGATATATCCACATAAGTGTACTGTATTTTTTTACATTTGACGTTGATTTGCCACCTTCTGTCTGCTTTATCATGAAACAAGATTACCTAGGTCTCTCTATCTGTTCCTCACATTCTGTCTTTTCCCTGGATAAATCTTTCATCTAAACAAAACAGTTTTAATTTTCTTTCACTCAAAACTGTGCCAAATCCTCTTAAATAATTATTTATCCTTTCTATTTCTACAATTTCCTTTTCTTTCCCTGGCAAAGGACCAGAGGTGATGTCAGCTCTGCTATGAGTGCAGCTGTTGGCAGCACAGGACACACTGCATGCTAATCACATGAATATTTACTCAGCTCCTTGGAGGGGTTTTGAAGCTACTCAGAGCCATACTCAGCCAGGTAGTTTAGAACTAGCTTGGTTTACTCTGCAACAAACTGTGATGTCCTGTTATAATGCTCACAGTGATGTTGTTCACTTTCCTTTTTATGCCAGAAATTCACATCTTATTTATTTAACTTATTATAGCTGCAACTGCACAATAAGCAGGTATTTACATCAAAACATTTTTATAAATGCCTAAGTGGCTACAGTTAATTTGTGATAAGTATTTATGGGAATTTTAAGCCATGTTTCCCAATGTGCCCAACCAATGACTTGCACAAATGAAATTCTCTCCATTACTATGTTGCTCAACTACCAGAATCTTTGAAATTATTATTAAAAGCATCTAAGTGTTTTTGTACATCACAATTATTGTGGATAGTCAATACACTGGTACCTCCTGGTTTAATTTTTCTTCTTCCAGGTATTTCAAAGTGATATTGATACTAAATTTTGTTCCTGTGATAAATACTATGTTAGTAAGATAGTCCTGGCTGTTGCACATGTTACACAGCTTTGTGTCTTCCAGTACTCCTCCTTGGTTAAGAAATGATCATTTTGTTTCAACTTTCCTTTCAAATGTCTAGTCTGGTTTCAAAATTTCATAGCTATTTGAAAGTGAAATTCTAAGGTTGCAGTTTGTTGTTATGCACATACAAAAAGCCAACATTGCCCAAGTACTGACATTTAGGCTAAAATGTGACAAACTGCCTGGTTAGCAAATAAGTGACAATTTTTTTGGACACTTGTCTGAAAGTTGGTCCCCATGCATACATACCTTTGTATCCCAGAATGGCTACTGTGATTGTTAACAGGGCACATAAAATGTATAATAAGATGATGGAGAACTTCAGTGCCCAGTTATTTTTGCACTTGGTACATTGGCTCCCTTCCTGAATACCTGCAACAGAAAATTTAAGGAAATTTAAAACAATGGCAAACAACACATTGCTAGGTTTGCCTCCCCATCTCCTTTCCTCTGTTTTCTACAGAGCAAATGATTTATCTCAGCAGGTGATGTTTGCCTATTTGCCTGTGCTGCCAGGATAAAAAATCACAGTGGTTAAAACATCTGCTCAGTGAAACAATCACTTTGGGATTTTAGCATGTGTAAGAAAAGTAGGTTCTGCTTCACTGGACAGCCTCTGGCTTTCCTGAGAGGTGGCTATTTTCTGATTGTGCTAACAAGGTTCTGGTGAGTTTTGGAAATAAAACATTTATTAGCATCTCCTTTGTCAGGTATCACACCACAGCAGCTCTTTCTTAGCATTTGGTATCCCTGTGGGGGCAACAGGACACAACAAATGTTCTGGCAGAAAAAAATCACAGAAATAAAAGAGCACTGTGAAAAACTGGTAGGAGTAGCTCTGCTTTGTAACAATCACCACAGACAGTTACCATGCAAACACTGTCTTTCCACAATGAGATTTTTTGCATATTTTTGGGGGCTTTTGGAGAGCACTATTTCCACAGAAAAGAAGGAGTGCTTTACTGATACAGTGATCTGTACATCCACAGAAAAAGTGCTGGTGAATTTCTCTTTGTGGACAAGCTTAAGATAAATGTCCTCAAATTAATGAAAGAAAACAGAACTTTACTATTCTATATTTAAACTTTTTTCCAGAACAGCTTGATATCTTTGAGTCTATTAGGGAAGAAATTTTCCTCTTTTGTGCTCCTTGGGAATAGCTCAAGAGTGTTGGGAGCACGGATTATTAATCAGAAGCACAAATGTGTAAAAACCTGAAAACTGAACTGATGTGCTGGAAGAAACTGACGGGATTTATCCATCTTTTCAAGGTGCATTAAGCAGGCCAGGATTAACATAACTTTCTGTGTCTGTCAGAAAATGCATTTCTTTGATATTTCACTCTATTTGTGTACTATTAGGGGAGTCCCACAGGAAAGCTTTAAGCTCTAATAAATTCTATGTACCAGATTACTTAACTAATCAAAACTTGCTCTGTAGCTTTTTATGAATAACTTATATTTCCCCTGAGGCACATCACACAGATGATTTTACTTTTCCAAACTCATTACCTTCTGCAGAGCGGTTTTTATTTTTCATTTTTTTTAAGAGAAAAGCACGGGCCACTTCCCCTGGGTTCAAGAAGGATGGGTGACCAACATAATGAGTTAAGTCAACTGCATTTGTCTATCCAATGACATTTTCCAATGGCTCGCTTTAAACCTAAGGTACTTGAAGAAGGAAGGATTACCATATTGGAGCAACTGAGGAAGAGGATTTTTACAAAGTTTATTTGACAAGACATTTTCTCCAGTCCTCTCTGCACATATACTCACTGTGGGTAAGGCAGAAATGCATCTTTTCCAGGTCTTTTCCACATTACATGTTTTTTCTAAACTTTTCAGGTGTGACATCACATTCTGTTGCCATGTGATGAAAGTGATGTCACACATTTGGGTTCTTTGTGGTTTAGGCATAAGACCAGCTGGGAACATCTGGTTCTTTTTTCAAGAACATTATGGGAAAATGAGACAAAGGCTTGTAAGCATAAACTCAAGAACAGAAATTCCAGAGCGTAAAGGCTTCTCTTCTGCCCATGGGGTGGGAAGGGAGGGAGCTGACACAGAGACAGGCAGCTCCATAGCCCATTTATTGGTGACTTGGGTTTGGAAGGGTGGTAACTCCTGCACCACAAAAGAAAAGGTGAAGGGTCCATAATTCAGTAGTCAGGTTTGCTTATGGATCCTGATGCAGGGGCTGAGTTGCTTTCTTTGGTCTCAAGGAGTTTGCTGGTGAGGAAGCTCTGCTGAAAAAGCAGGAAAGGGAAAGTGCAGTTTTCGAAAGGTTTGCAATAGGTATTTGGAGACTGAAATGATCTCACAGTGGGAACTTGGTGGTGTCTGGAGTACCAAATTGCTGGTCTTAGCCAGTTCTAATGGGCTCATTGAGCCCCTGTGCCCTAAATGCAAGGCTCCTTCTCATGGAAGGGTTTAACATTCCAATTTGGTTGTCTTTAAAAGTCCCACATATCCAAAAACAAGTCTGGGGCAAAACTCACATCACATTCACTTTCTAAATACACAGACAAACAGAAAGCTTGATCCTCCTTATTTTAATGTTAATTGAAACAGGCCTAGATCCTTATCTGGGAAAAATGATGGACTGCAGAGGTACAAAACGCAGAGAAAGGCAGAAGTGAAAACAAAGCCTTTGGCAGCAATTGCACCATGAAAAGTTTCACTTGATAAGCGTCTCATAGTCAGATTACTCATTTTATGACATGACCTGCTTTCTGTCACTGTACTCCAACTCCCTGGGTAGTGTAAGGAGCTGAAACTTCACTGATGTCACTGGATGTATTGCAGTTCAGCATCAAGCATCATGTATGTTCCAGTGCTTCACAGGGATCTAGTTTCACTTGTCTCAACCCTCTCTACCTCTGGTTCAATAAAAGAGCACTTTGACTTTTCGGAACTTTTCGTTTCAGTGTATTTCAAACTGACACCAGAACAGCACCCCAACAAAAGCCAGACCTCTTCATCCTTTTACAGCCCAGCACAGTTGGTATCAATAACACAGGCACATCATACTAAAACAATCATACAGGCTGGAGTGATTCCATTAACTAACTGGCCTGGAACTGAGTACTGCATTCCTTACTGGGGCTTTCTGCCTGTCAGCCTAAAACTACTTCTGATTGCCAATGAACCCCTGCTACCCTCATCTAACATGACCCAGGTCCAGGGCTGGAGTGAAAAGCCAGGGAGCTCTAACAGGCTCCTTTGTTTTCTTTTACCTGGGATACAGTAAAGTCTTTCAGAGCAATTATATTTGCTCTTTATTACAAACATGAAGTGCTTAACTCTGCTGCTAGTAACACAAGACTTTCTAGTTTACTAAACATATAAAGACTACTACAAAAATACCAAAGATATAGGTACCCCTTGAAGAAAAGATTTGGAGGACTCATTCTGATGTCTTTCTGGGCAATTAAATACATCAGGCAATATGCAAAAGCCAGGAATGCAACCCTCTCTGTATAGGGATTAACTACAGTATAATCAGAGCTCCCCAAATTCCCCAGCACGTACCCTGACTTCAGCTTGCCCTGTTATTCTTCCCCACTATCTCACTGAAGAATCATGCCCAAATAGGATTGTTCTGATAGGAGATGCATTTAGTCCATATTGTGAGGACACATTTTTATTCAAAGCTTGTTCTCAAAAGATGTAATAGCCAAAATACTAAGCAACAACAAATGGGACACAATTAAAAATTCTTACTGTGATTACACAAAACCCAGCAGGTTAGCATAAAATCATGCAGGTTTACCACAAATGCTGTGAGTTGAGCCTTGAAGGAGCCCATGCTCAGGCTTTAATTTGGCAGAACTTCCCCAATTTTATCCACTAGACTGCTTGCTGTTATGACTGACATAAAATGCAGAATTCTTCCAGGAGATCTATCACATTTCATCTAGAAAGCTGTAGACTAAAGGGAAAGACCCTACACACACATCCTATTGACAGAACAAATGTAAAACCTGCAGAAGGGTGTTCTCAGCTGAAGTCAGCTCTTCTCCATTTGTTAATGATGCTCCTAGTGCAGCACACTCCTCTCTGTGTCCTGTACACGTGTTTTCAATGCTGCTCTGCTCCCAGACATTTGTCACTGACTTCCAAACCCAGGGAGCTGGGGTCACTTCCGCATGACGTGCATTTCTCACTGCTGATTTGATCAATGTTTAATAAATATCAGATGGGACACAATGTGCCTCGTTTCACTGGACATATGCTTTTTTCCATTCCTTTCTCTGACTTATTTTAATAAGAGCTCTGATTTTTCTGCCTCACTGTTGGGAAGACATCTGGCCAAACAGACAGCGACCTAGTACAAAGAGATCCTGCTGGCTCACATGCTTTGGGGACCCCCTTCTCTGCAAACCAAAATGCTCACAAAAAAATATGCAAGTGAGACATCCCCCTGTTACCAGGCTTTGTAGTATTTGTTTTTATAGCATTGCATTCCAGTGACTGAAGACTTTGTTCTCACGCAGGGGGTATACATCTGCAGATTCCTTTTGGGCTCCAAGAAGAAGTTTTGCTGAAGGAGGACCTGGGTTTTTTGGGTTTTATTTGTTTGGGGGATTTTTGTTGTTGTTTTGTTCCATGGTTTTAATGGGAGACTAAATAGCTTTGCTCTTTGTAACCACCTTACAAAATGCCTGACTCCTCAAGTGTATTACACTTAAGGAGCACATCTTTGAACACTGGAATAAGATATGCACACACTTTTATTTTTTTTCCTCTGAATAATTCTCTTACAAGTATTTGCCTCTCTGTTCTTTTCTTGGCTCTGGCTGCAGGATCATAGGTGGCCTCAAAATAATTCTGCTAGCAAATCAATTTTGACAAAGATGCAAGGTTTTCTTCATAACCCTGACAAGAAATAAGAATAATAATGATAAGATAAAGAAATGCAGTGCAGGAAACAGAAATACATTAGTTTGGAGAGGGTTTCCCCAGTGTGATTCACTGAAAACAGATCATATCCCTTGTATTTCAAAAGGAAGACTGCAAGCCTACTTTGCAGCCTTCAAATGATTGTTTTCTCAAAGTTAATGTTTTCCAAACAGCAGTGGATCTAATACCTATATTTAAAGGGACCCGAGCAAACTATATACATCTAATTCAGGCCTCCTGCCCTGGAAGGTGCCACTGCCCATGGCAGAGAGGCAGAAACTACATGATCTTTGGCTTCCCTTCCAACAAGAACCGTTCTGTGATTCAGTGTGTAACTAGGAGTCAAATGCTGAGAGGTAATTAATGTTGCAGAGTTGCAACAAGCTCCCAGTGGCGTCCATCTCACTAACAAAAGTAGGTGATCCCATGAGGAATCCATCTCTAGGTTTAAATATCTAAATGTTTTGAAAAACCTGGTTTAAAGTGCTTCAATTCAGGTACCCAAGTGTAAAATGGTAGGTGTTTACTAATATGCATGACTAGCAATTATGAAAGTAATTTGTCTCATAGGACAGAAAGTTCAGGCATATA
The DNA here is from genome assembly GCF_022539315.1 of Serinus canaria. Classification (NCBI taxonomy): domain Eukaryota; kingdom Metazoa; phylum Chordata; class Aves; order Passeriformes; family Fringillidae; genus Serinus; species Serinus canaria. Next base: position 104,179,309 of record NC_066315.1, on the reverse strand, counting down.
AGTGTTTTCATATATGCATACACACAAGCACATTTATATTTAAATATATAGAAAAATATGTGGTGGCTTTTTTTTTTTTTTACAGAGAAGTTTTGGTAATGACAAAAGCCCTGCATATTATATCAGCACACTAAGGAAATGCAGGCAACAGCATCTTTGGCAATGATAACTTTGTATAGGTTTGAGATTACTGGATCCAGCCAGCCACAAAATTCACAGTAAGATTTTTGTCTTCTCTTCTGTAGTGTGTCACAGGTTATTAACCTACCCCTCACAAAAACAATTCCCATGATCCTTCAGGAATGGTTTTGTTGCATTGAACAAAACTGATGATTTGATAGTTCCATATGCTGGCCTACTACAGAAAGCAATTAGTCTTTATAATGGCAGAAACTGAAACTGCTTCATGCCTTTTAAAATTATTGCTTTGAGATACAACTATTTTCTTCAATTTAGAATCTATTCTCACACTGTAAAAGCTATAATTTGAGCTACATGTAAATAGATGCCCTACATATTTGCTAGCTAATGCGTAAAGGTCCACACCTCCTCCCATTCCACAGTTTTGGCAAGCTCTGTCTCCACAATGGCAATGGTCCTGTTCACCCAAATAGTGCAGTGCTGGCTTGTGGACAGGTGGATTGCAACAGCCTGCTTAACTTAATAGTCAGATTTTTACAATGCCATTGGAAAAAATATTTAGCACAAACATGCTGTCATTTGTTCCGGAATTTGCTAGTTTTGCTTCTGGTTTAGTAATCAAATAGGGATAAATGCAAGTATGCTTGCTTTGAAAAAGTTTCTGGTTATTTATTAGGAAGCAATTAAAGCAGCTAAACTTGAAATCCAAGCAGTGGGTATGTACCCACCTAACTCGTGCCAGTTTTCCTATGCCAGGTGGAAAATTATGAATCATGGCAGCAAGACACAAGCTAAAAACTCTGTATTTCAAGTAAACACTGCAAGACACTGAGCTTCTTTCTTCCAAAATTAATAAATAAATGGACCCAACCCAAACCACTCCATCTCCACAGGTCTCTACAGTGTTTAGCATAATCTGCTTGCCCTGCTACACAGCTGGCAGCTTGTGCCAATAACCTCTGGAGTGAAGAAAACACACCTCAAAGGCCCAGTCTGAAAATTTGTGCCTTGCAAGGCTCTACGACCCCTACCAGGGCCAGTGGTACCAGATCCTGTGATTTCATCCTGAACTTCCCATTTGAGATTTCTTATTTCCCTGGTGCCCCTTTCTTTCCAAGTACAAGGCTGGGGCAATCCCCGGTATCAATATAGGCTGGGGCATGAACAGATCAAGAGCAGCACTGCCAAGAAGGACTTGGGGATGTTGGTGTACAAAGATGGACATGGGCTGGCAATGCGCTCTTGCAGCCCAGAAAGCCAAACACATCCTGGGCTGTGTCAAAAGCAGCATGGCCAGCAGTGGAGGGAGGCAATCTGCCCCTCTATCCTGCTCTGGTGAGACTCCACCTGTGCACATTCTGGGGTCCCCAGCACAGAAGAGACATGGACCTGCTTGGGTGGGTCCAGAGGAGGAACATGAAGATGACCAGAAGGGCTGGAGCATCTCTTCTATGAAGACAGGATGACAGAGTTGGTACTGTTCAACCTGGAGAAGAGAAGGCTTCAAAGGAACTTTATTGTGGCCTTTCAGTACTTAAAGGGGGTGGATAAGAAAGATGAGGACAAATTTTAGCAGGACTTTTGTGATAGGACAAGAGGAAATGGCTTTAAACCAAAAGAAGATAGATTCAAATTAAATAAAGCGAAGATTTTTACAATGAGTGTGGTGAAACAGGAACAGGTTGCTCAGAGAGGTGGGAGATATCCCATCCCTGGTAACATTCAAGGTCAGGGAGAGCAGGGCTCTGAGCAAACTGATCTTGATGAAAATGATCACTGCAGAGCATTTGGACTAGATGACCAACTTTAAGGGTCCCTTGCAACCCAAACTGGTCTATGCAGCTATGCAATTATGTGGAACTTTCAGCTTGCATTCTAGGAGAACAGATTCCTAGACTCCTAAAAAATAGAAGTGGGGAGGAGTTGTTCATTAAAGCTTAAGAGAATTGAAGACTCCCCCAGGACTTTCATAATCCCACCTCTGCAGAGCAGCTCTCAACACTGAGGGGGCAATGCTGGGGCTGGGGCTGGCAGGGCTCGCCCTGTCCCCGCACCCCCTGAAGTGGAAGGGATGCACTTTGTCCCAAAAGCCCAGGGCATTTCAGTAAACACGAGGGATTTCCTTCTCTGGGACACCTTGGGAAAACCCAGCCCTTAATGATCTGCACACTGCAGCCCAAAGCTCTGCACAAAGGGGCCATCAAGCAAATTCTCCTCCACACACCAGACTGAGCCTGTTGGAGGCAGCGGCCACTTCCCATAAATCAGAATCCCACATCTGACATAATAAAGAGTCTCAGAGGGCCAACACTATTATCTCTGGAAAGCTTTCAGCCTAAGAAATACTTTATTCTATGTAATGTACACAAACCCTTTCATTAAAGGAGGGGAGAACCCTCATTTTCAGCCTGACCATCATCTCTCACTTATTTATATAACCCAGCCAGCATTTTCTCTCTGGCTTTGTTCTTCTTCGCAGCAGTCCAGAGAATCACAATGAATTGTCAGAAATCCTAATTATACACTTCAACAACCACCACCATTTAATTATATACTATTACCAAACAATGTCCTACTGTGATTAAACACTAAATATTTTAATTGAAAGGATACAAAAAGCCCAACCACAACACAGGGTAAGCAAAGACTGCTGCGTATCCGAACTGTATGTTAGGCAAATATTACAAACAGAGCTGAAGAAGCAGTGTGGTAAATTTTATGAAAAATCACGGATTTGTAATAGCTTAAGGTCCAGCCATAACAATGTGGTAAGAATATCACACCAGCAGAGGGTCCAGCATCCCATAGGCTATTAGATTTAAAGACAAACTCAAACCAGAACAAACCTCAGAAAGTGCTGGTGCTTTTAAATAGCTGTCTGGAATAAGAGAGATGTGTCTGCACTCAGTTACTGAAAATCAAGTAATGGATCACTAAGTGCATGTCTCTGGAACTAAACCCAAAAATCTAATTAGGCTGTTCAAAAGATGAGAGAAAAACTAGAACAGTTAAAGGAAGACAGAAATTATGTACGAATTAAAGACCTGTTCAATGACAGGCAAGAAAGCCATGATACATGACAATAAAGAGCCTCTCTCAAACTCTGTCTCAATGCAGAAGAATTTAGACTGACTTGCAAGAAGAAATATAGCCAGATCTATTGGGAGATCAAAGCCAGATTTTTGGTTTGTGAAACAGTTTCCTAAGATAAGAAGATATTCCATTCAATGATTGAAATAAAACCAGAGGTAACAAAGCATTAGCAAAGTCAAGGAAAGGATCTGTTTCTCAGAGTTGTGCCAGCTGGCAAAGTAATGCCATTTTTGTCAAAGTCCAGGCTTTCCATTCTGAAATAAATATGCTTCCTAAAGAAACATAGATCCTAATTAAGATTATGTAATTTGATGACTAATGTACATGATTTTCCACCTTAATTCAATTTACATTCGACTGAAAGGTTGCAAAGAGGTAACATACAATATACACCCAAAGTGTATATTTTCACCCTGAGATTCTCTAATTTTATAACACAGTATTTAGGTATTAGTGACCCTAGTAATGGTGCTAAATGGTAGGCAGAAAAAGTGGTTAACTCCATGCTTTGTGGCTTTTGACACGTTTCTTGAAGAGGGCAACATGATCCCTCCATGGCTGTGAGTGTGGTAGGTGCCAAAACCATGGCAGTGCCACCTGTGCTGCAAGGCCACTCACCAAGGACATGATGAAGGCATCCAGAGCACATGCAAAAACTGTGCTCTTCACAGAAAGCTTTCACCTGTTTTTTTACCAGTTCTGCAGCTTTCAAATTTAAGGGCAATGCTAAAAACATTGGACCACTGTTTTAAAGAACAAGAAACAATGGGAACTCCAGCCATGCACAACAAAGCAACATTTCTGTATCCACTGATGTTGCCACAAAAGCTATTCCATTTAACTACAGAAATTAAATTTTTTATGTGCCTTCACAAGTTAAGGGGAAGTATTTGGCAGCCATCTGTTCCATGTAAGTTTCTCTGCACACATGCACCCCTGACATGGCTGAGGCAGGTCATTCATTTAAGAGAATTGTAAAATACCATGTGTTACAGCAAAGTGTGCTTTTAAACTCTTGTAGCTCATACAAATCTAAACCAATTTTCACTCAGCAGTCAGAAGCACAACCAGCACGCCCTTCTCATCAGGATTTTTTCTCTCATCTACTACCCAGTGAAACTGAACAAAATAGAGTTTCAACCATATTTGATGGCATAAAAACTATATATTTCTGTTAGGGAAAAATACAGAGATACTTTTGATGAGGTTTTCAGTGGGAAAAAAATTGTTGCCTGAGACTGAACAAGTATACTCAGAAAATCAAACCTTCAGATGTATCTGTAACTATAGGTTTTGTTATGTTCCAGCTGAAATGCTGCAATAAATGCTGACATTAACAGAATTGAAAAAAATTAACCAAGATTTGATGCCTCAAATTAATATTTATACCTTTATACACATTTCTGGATTTAGTGGTAATGGTCCTGTTGCCTTCATTAAGAACCATTCTAATATAAAAATCACCTCTTTTCCAAATGAAAAGTCTCTCTGAGGCCATTATTTGGAACTTAAAAGATTCCTGTGCATGAAAAAGTAAGAGGTAAAAGTGTTTCTATCCATGCTGGATACTTAGCAGTTACACAGACCTGTTATTTGGAAGGTGACCCCAATAATGAAGAGGGTCACAAGGAAGAATGCAGTAGGACCCCTCAAAAAAGTGAGTTCAGAAAACAGTAGGTATAAAGAAGCCTGCTCTACTCTTTTAATTATGCAAATTGCCACTTCTGATTAGCCTTTTCCATGTGATATCAAGAATGTTTGGCTGAGATCCCAATATTGAACTGAGAAGAAAGGATCCCCACAAGCACTGCACTGAACATAGCTCATGGTCACAAATCCACTGGCTGTAAATTCATTCCTAATCTCTTGAGGCTACATGCTCAACTACAGGAGAGAAATTATGTCTAGGTATAAGGGCTGCTCCTCTGGATGTGTGCTGCCTTACTCCCCTCAGCTGAACTGAGACTCTGCATTAAATCACCTCCAAAGGAGAGGAGCTGTCAGGGCCTGGATTTATTTTCCACCTCACTGCCCTTCTAAAACCACTTTCTAAAGGTAGGGCTTTTTCTACAGAAATATTGCAGGCTTGATGGCAGACTCAATAAATCTTGTTTCCACCCTCCAATATAACCAACCTCCCCCTCTGCCTCCTTTTACAGAATCTTATTTTTTCAAAGTGGAACTTTTCCTCTGTGAAGCTGAATCTCTAGTTTAAGGAATGATTATGTCCCAATGCAGCTCCTACCTTTCAGTTTTCTCATTCTGTTCTTCCCTTCCCCCCCTCTCCTGTCTCCTTGTGTCTGTAGCATCTCTGACTTCTGAGGTCTCGCTAACCCTGGTTCATTCACACCTCACTAGCATCCAATTTCCTGGATAAAAACAGAATTCCTCAGGCAACCAGAACATTTTTTTTCAAACGCCTGTGCCAATGTGTAATGACTGAGCAATGAAAGGAGCAAACAGCCCTGATAAATGGATTTTTTCCACCTAATATCATCACAATTTCTGGGATTTTTCCCTGGTTAATATTTACCCTTATCTACAAAAGAATTTTTTATTCTGAAAACTACTACAAGAAATTTTTGTACAGAGGTGGTTATGAACATAATTCGTGTTTTCCCTCCTAATAAAACAATAAGCAAATCTGCACTTTCTGGGAAACGATGAATTAAATTTTCTTGTTACAAGGGAGGAAAAGCCATGCAGAAAGACATCCAGAGCACTGCAGTCACAAAGATAAGGAATTAGCCAACAATTAAACAAACATATTACCTGCCTACATAGCACCCTCCCTGCTGTCAATGCAATCACTGTGGTAAGGAGGTGAAAACTCTACTGCAATCACAAAAATACAGAAGCTGGCAAATCCATTATACTTGAAAAATTTGCTACACTTTCAACAGCAACAACAACAACAACAATAAGAATACCTGCAACAATAATTATCTTGCTGAAACATGCATTCCGTGCTATGATCCTTTCCCTGAATAGGTTATGAACTCATGGAGAACCAAGTCTTTCCACAATATTTTTTAACAGAGCCTGGCTGTTTTAGGGTCCCTGTCTTCAGAGCAGTACAAGGGGAAGCAGTTGCCACGAGGCCAGGGTCTCCTGAGATTCCACATCTGCAGATGGAGGATTAAGAATCTCAGAATCACAGAATCATTTTGGTTGGAAAAGACCTCCAAGTTCATTGAGTCCAGCCTTTGACCCATCTCCACTTTGTCACCTACACCATGACACTGAGTGCCACAACCAGTTGCTTCTTGAGGACCTCCAGGGATGGTGACTCCACCATCTCCCTTGGCAGTTCATTCCAATACTTGACAACCCTTTCCATGGAGAAATTCCTCCTGATGTCCAGCCTAAACCTCCCTAAGCAGGAGTCATAGCTTGAGGTTATGTCCTTTTGTCCTGTCACTTGTTGCCTGGTAGAAGAGGCCAACACCCAGCTGGCTCCAGCCTCCTTTCAGGTGGTTGTAGAGTGATAAGGTCACCCCTGAGCCTGCTTTTCTCCAGGATAAACAACTCCAGCTCCCTCAGCCATGCCTCATAGGACTTACAAGTCTTTTTAGGTTTTATTTAAAGTTTGACTTAAGTCAAGACTTAAGTACAACTTACTAGTCCTTAGTCTGCTAAGACTAAAATCTTACCATGCATTTCAGGCTCATTGCTACAAGCTTTATCAGGGGATTTAGGCTGACAGTAAAAGGCTTAAATTGAACAAAATAATTTTCTTACCCAAAAGACTAAATGAAAAACTTAGAACTTTTCACTGTAAAATGTATGTGCTTTATTGGAGAGAAAATCCCAGAGCACTTTAATTAAGAGGTAGAAGGCATAATATAAATCTATAGTTACAAGAGGGAATTGGTAAATTTTAATTCAGACAAAAAATTGTAAAAGAGACCTTGGGGTTTTTTTTCCCTAGTTGACACATAAATATATTATTAAAAGTTCTTGTGAAAGGTACACAAACCCTGTGCAATAAAAAAATCCCCAACCCAAATATTAGCCTGTGTTCCAGTGAAAGCAATCCCAAGGTAACTAAAACTTGAGGACAACTATTCAGGGAAGAGGGAAGAAGGAAGCTGAGTGAACTCAAACAGTCAAGATGTCTAAGCTCATTTTGAAAAATCATTCTGCCTGAAGTTAATGCCAAAGACTTTTGGACTGCAAACCTACATATGTGCTTTAGAACTCTCTCACTGGTTTCCAATGTTCCTCTACACTTGTAACTTTACCACACTTTTAACTCTCTGGGGAAAGTTTGAAGTTCTCAAATAATGGCTGTAATAATCAGTTTCCTTGTTTTGATATGATAAGCCACCAAAAATACAAAGAAAATAGTCTCTTTCTGTACTTTCTGTAAAAGATGGCAAGAACTTAGAAAGCTAGTAGAATTGATCATATTTGTGTCCAACCTGAATTTGCATTTCCATTCTTGGGGTTTTTTGTCAAATACCAAGATTTATTGGTCCTTGAAGAAAAAAAAAAAAAAGACTGAAACAAATCTGGGGTCAATATTTGACTTCAGGGTCAATATATCTTGCCTTCTCACTCTCAATGAGGTCAATATCTGCTGTTATTTATGCCATACTCTGCAGCTGCTCTTTTGAACTCCAGCAGAGAAATACATCACACCCTTGACCCACAGCCTTTCCAACTAAGTGTGGAGACACTGTAATTTATTTGTTCAAAGCAAGTGTCAAATGTTTTTAGCACTAAACTGCACTAAACACTCTTGTTCCTTATCACAGCCTCAGTTGCACAAGTGCAACCTCACTGGCTTCCACAGGCTTACATGCAATTTACACCAGTGCAGGTGTAAATTGTACACCTCAGCCAGGGAGCTGGAAAATGGTTTTTGTTCCATGTCAAACTAAAAGCATAAAACAGAAGAGCAGGGGAAGCAGCCAAATTGGCAGGTCAGTGGAACCTTTGCATTAAAAAAATTAACACATGGTACTATAACCTATTTAGGGGAAATCCAATAAAATACAAAATAACTCTTCCTTGTGTCTTTGGAATCCACAGGCACTAAGTCCCAGCAGTGCTCTGAGGTTTATAGGTAATAGTCTGAAGAATAATTTTCACGTATTAAGAGTAAAAATATTTTCTAAAAATTCTGTTTCTCCACAGTTTTATTTGACTTAGTACATTTATTTCTTGGCTAGTTCCAAGTATGGTAAGTTTCAATCCAGTACAAATTTTTTCCATGGCTGAACTATATCCTCCTGAAAAGCAGAGCTGGAAATGTTGGAAACCATAAACTATAACTAAAGTCACACATCACAAAAAGCAGAGTTCTCAGTGTGAGCAGAACCTTCTTTAGCAATGAAATGTAGACTTTGTTTGTTAAGCACACTTTGTACCTCCTCATACTTTGAATCTTACTCCAGTCTCCAAAAGAAGAATTATTTGTACACATTTCCTGTAGCCTTTTCACTTAAGAGACTAAGAGTTTTCACTACTTTGCATGTTCCTCTTGTTCTGTACTTCTTTCCTGACCCCCAAGAAAATATGGCATCTTGTTTGCCATCTAATTTGAACAATGCATCACTCTATTTAAATAGCTTAGACAGACTTTAAACCTGTGAAACTAAGAGTTTCAAAAATATTTTTAAGGAGAATTAATGTATTCAGTTTCTTCATATCCTACTATATGAATACTATTTTTTACTGCTGAGATCAATGTCTGTAAATTTTTACATGAACTGTGTTGCACAGTTAAAATAGATTAAACTGCTTGATAAATGTCCTGGTAGTTCTTGTGCCAAAAGATGAGAGAGGATATGCCCAGCAAAAAGTGTTACACTCCTGTAGAAACTGGGTAGTATTTGTTATTCAGGTTCTTCTCTCTTCCACTCCTTGTTTTGCTGAGTGCTTTGCTAAAGAAATTTAAATGCACTCACAGAAATTTCCTCTAAGTGTTCTGCCAAGGTGCATGAGCAAATTCAGGTCAAAATTTTACTGTACATGGACAGAAGCCAGAGGACAGAGGAGCACTTAATTTTTAATCATTATTTCATTAGTTAGTAAACTGCTTAGCTGCTCCATAATATTTTGGATTGTCTGAAAATTGCACACAGCTTTGCAGGAAATCCTTCTTTGGCCTCTCTCAGTCACAGACACAAACCTTTCAGGTTTCCCAAGGGAACACAAAAATTAGTGCATAACTAAACATAATGATGAGTACAGGGCAGCCATTCAAGCAAGATGAGTCACAGGATAAACTGGGACCACATACAGGAAAGTGAATATCAGGGTATCGAGGAGAATGGTGGAAACAAAATCACAAATCCTGTGTGCTGTGTGTGGAGAGCAGTGGCTCCAAGGAAGATAACAAGTGAGATGACAAGAAGGCCACCAAAGCATTCCCACTGTGATGTTGAGGACAAAAGGGCAGAGCCAGCTCCTTGGCTTGCTGCAGTGAGCTGGCAGCAGGACCAGCCTCAGACATCGCAGCATTGATGAGAACTCAGCTCAACACAGGGACTGGAAAAGCCCAACTCACTGCTGTGGCTTCCAGCCTTCTCATGCTGGAGACAGTACTTGGAGGTTGGACAACCTTGGACCAGCTCTACAGCTCCAGGGCCACACCAGTCATTCAAAGGCTGAGAGAAAACTCTCCTGGAGCTGGTGGCCAAGGGCAGCTTCTGTTGGGGTCAGGAGTCTTGAGAGCCACTGGCTCCCAGGGAGCACACACTGGAGGGAGCTGGCATTGAGCTAATGACCCTAGAGTCCCTTTGTGGGGAGGCTGCAAATCACACCAGGTGTTTCCACCACTATGAGTCTTACCAGGAGCCTGGGATTTACAGTGAGAGGCTTAAATTGAGCCAGATGCTTTTCATGCTTGGAAGAAAACAGTAATTAAAAGAAAACCAGAAGACTTGGCTGCAAACTTGGTTGCTTTAATGGAGCACTGTCACTAAAGGCCACTCTTATGTAGAGGTAGGAGTAACATATGCTCCTGGCTACAAGTTGGAGGTAGAAACTCTTCTTGGAAAAAAAGCAGAAATTGAAACAGTGGGGGTGATTACAACTGGAACAAATTACCATCACAGGGGATTCCCTGTGTTTTAATGCCTTTAGATCAAGCTTGGCTCCTCATTTAAAAGATATGCTTTAGCCAAAAACAAAGTCATTGGACTTTGTACAGGAGTAAGTGGATAGAGTTGCACAGCCTATCACACACAAGAGGTCAGAGTAGTTAAGTGCCTTGGCTCTAATCCCTACAGACAGAAATACGTGTGGCTGTGCTCTGGCCTGCTGCACAGAAAATATGTGTCTCCAGGGGACGTTCATGGTGATGACAAGATGCCTCACTGCCCCAAGGGGGATGTGTCTTTCAGATCCAGCTGCGCTCAGAATTAAAACAGATAACCCTCCCAGATGTTTTTTGGCACTAGATGGAGACAGCAGGTGATAAGGGTCAGTGTCTGCTGGAACACAAGGGTTTTTTTTGTTTTTTTTCTTATAAAGCAGGTAATGTCTGTTCAAGAAACAAAATAAAATTAATCCAAAGGAATAAAGGCTGGAAGCTAATAAAAGCCTACTTCTATTAATAAAGGGGGAGAAACTGCTCCAGGATAGTTCATTATGTTGAATAATGGCCCACTAATGCTGCCAGAAAATGCTAAGAGCTTTGGTGAGTTATCTTTGACCTGGTTTGTTAGACAAAACTACCGTGTTGTTGCTTTTCCCCAGAGAGGGCACAGATATCCACATTGGGAGGCAACAACCGAGTCAAGTATATGTCTCTTATGTAGGGGTGAAAAGACCCAGTTCTCATCTTGACCCTTTTTTTTTTTCTTTAAAGCTGGTTCTTCCAGTCTGCCAGACTTTCTTCAGAGCTCTAAGCCAAATTCTGGAGGAATTCTTCTTGCTGAAGTCCAACTTTTTTCCTGAGGAGTGTAGAAGTGAGAATGGAAAAGTACAAGGGAACAACAGTATTTCAGTCAATTAATACAGCTTTGGAAAACATAATTATACCAAATTTTTACCACTTTTACTAGTGTGATTTATTATTTAAACCAATGAAAATTTGCTGATAATGCTAGCAACTACTAAAAGAACACCGTATGGAAAGTAAGGATTTAGGACCAGGATAGGAAACAGAAGAATTATCTAGAAAACTGAAAAGGGCTAACTTGGACAGGCTTGTAGAAGCTATTTACTGAAGTACTACATAAGATGAAGCTCACTTTACATTCACAGAAAACTGCTGAGATGCAGCTGGTCCCTGCAGTCCCTATCCTGAGCATCTCATCTGCTGTATTTGCCCCATTTCTTTGAGAAATAAATTAAACGATGCATTTTGGGACAATTTAGTTACAACCAAAAAAGGATGATGAACAACACAATAAATCCAACACTGGAAGACTGCTAGAAGTACTGGACAACCGTGCACAAAAGCTTAAGCATTAAAACTTGTTTTCTTGCAAACTCCTCTTAATCCACCCATGCTGGAAAGGCTCCTGAAACTTGCAAGAGAAGAGAGACAGAAATGGGGGACTTCTGTCAGCTTTTCATGGCGTAACAGGCAATCAGCACATCAGCCTTTTACAGCCAAGAAAACTGCCTCCCTGTGTGCTGAGCCTTGAATCATTCCCCCTGTTAGTCACAGCCGGGGGCGGCTGGTGCTCTGCTTCCAGCCACAGCTGCCGTGCTGGGGAAGGAGTAAGGGAATCTCTAGGAAAGCTTTTGGGAATCTGTAGTGATTTGTGTCAAGGAAGGGGGATAGACATTGCAGGGAATGTGTGGCCATCCTCATGTCAGGGCACTGCTTCAGGGATGTTCACACTTACGTGGAGTTTCTCTGCAGCCTGTAGGTGTGTTGGTGTTTTAGCACCTATTTCCAGCAGGCAGAAAACTGTGGAAGGCCGAGCCCCCAGATATCCTATATTGTCCAGTGTGACACTTATTAACAGAGAAAATCCCACTGTAATTCTGAGGGTGCTTCTTAAAAGAGCACTGTTAAACTTCAACAAGGATGCTAAATGTATTGCAAAAAGGAAAAATGAGGGCCTGTGTCTTCTTAATTCATCTGAACAGTACCTGGCAATCTCACAAAGTGAAAAAAAAACCCCATTGCCTTGAATTTTCATTAAGGCTCAGTGTTTGGATTCAGTGCCAGTTGTCATTGACTCACCCCATCTTCAAGATAAGTTGCAGACGAATCTATTTTACTTTCATACAGCTCTGAGGCCAAATTACCCTTGTACCCGCTCCGGTGGAGCCTCACAGAGTTAATGTCATCACAGATAAAACTCAGCCCAAAATCTGGTGTGCTGAATGATATCCATTCCCTGGTTTTCCACCCTTTATCAAAGGAAAACAGCCCATCCTTCAGCTGTGTGTGAAAACTAGCAAAGACACAAGTTCCAAAATTCGAATTTTTTACTTAGCTTGACTGGAGACTCTTCTACATTTATTTTAACAGATTGAATTTGCTTAGCAGATATTACAGACTGAAATTCAGCTCTAAAAGACTATTACCATGAATTGAGACAATTTTCTGTAGTGGAAATTCACCTCATAAATCAAGTCTGGTATTCATATGGCAGCACAGATGCGCCAACTCAACTTGCAGCTGTAGGCACTCAGAAAGTAGCAGAATTTGTCCCTAAATCTGCACTTGTTTGGTGACAAAATGAATATATTTTGATTTTCAAGTGAACAGACTATTGGAAGATGTTTTCTAATACAGAATTTCAGGATATCTAGTCCAAAACACCACTGCTGGTAAAAATGAGGAGACAGTGGAAACTAAAGTGTTTTCCTAGTTCTGCCTGTACTGCAGTTTTTCAAATATATGTTCCTCTGCCTCCAACGTGCTGGTCAGCAGGACAAGCATTTCTTCAATATTGACACACCATTCAGCTCTATGTCAAACATGGAAAAGGGTTGGTTTTGCCCCACAGGAATGCAAAGCACTTCCAGGTCCAGGGGAGTTGCTAAATAAACAGCCTGCATTTCAAAATTACCTGGGAACTCCTGCTGAAATTGGGACCATTCATCAAAGAGAGAGTTTAAAATTAAATACCTGGGTAGGAGGTTAACTGAAGTTGCTGATGGTTCAGCTCTTCTGAAATTTGGTTTATTATTAGTATAAAGCCAAAGGTCCCTGTTTTGAAGACTCTAGACTAATCCTACTTACTTACTTATTTTTGTCAATCAAAAAGTGTCTGAGAACCTGATTTTGGCTGACCAGACAGAATAAAACCAAAAACTCTAGAAAAAGAAGTTTTTCCCCAACATGTCTGGGACAAACATAGAACTCACAAGAAAAAAAAAAAAAAAATCTGTGTTTCAGCAACCACAGAAAGCAGAAGTTATTTTTCTATAATTATGATATTTTTCCCAACTGAAAATTCTTTAGTCACAATAACTTTTTTCCTCAGATTTAGATTGTTAACATAATCCAATTTTCAGCCATAAAATATGCCACATTGGCCATTCTTTTAAGCTTGGTGGTGAAATTTGACAATACTATTTCGTATTTACACCTTTGTCCTTAAATACAGACAGCCAGTCATGCTGTCCACCTTAAATTGCACAAAACCAAAATTTGACTCCCATCATGTAATAGTCTGAAATACATGGTCCCTCCAGTGCTGAGATACACTGAACAAAGTCCTAATTGGAGGTTTTCATGGAACTTGCTGTCTTTCTGAGCAAATATTTTTAATTCTGAACCAAAATTTCCACTCTTACATCAATGTGAATCCGAGATAAGTTCAGTGTAGTAAGTCTAGATCTAAATGAGTACAAGTGAAAACAGAACAGCCCTAGAATACGGTACTGCAATTAAAATGTTACTTGTTGAAATAGAATGTAGAAGCCATGTCAAAAATTTCTGGTTTTGTTGCTTTAATATGTTTTGTGGGATATTCAAAAAAGGGATCACCAATACAGAACAAGAACTGTGTTAAAAAAACAGCTTATATCTTCCCAGGACCCAGGCTTTCTGTAGTCCTTCCTGCTTCCCTGTCAAGGCAGTGCTTCCAGGAACACCCTAAGAAACTCTGAAAACATCAATATAAAGCTTGGGCTGTGGGGAATAATATCATTAGAAGAAAATAATGCAAAAGAGCATCTTTTTGCAAATTCAACATGCACAATTGGAATATATCCTGTACTTAAAATTCCTGCTTTATAAAAGTGGTATATGAGGAAAATCTAAAAGCTCATTTAACAGTTTTAGGAAGAGATCTGCATTCAGAACATCTCATAATTAACATCACATCATTTACCCAAGTGATGCTGAAGAATAATGGGATTCTGGCTCACATGCTTCCATCCTGACTTATCTTCCCTGCTTCTCCTGTTCCAGGCCTCTCTTCTAATTCAGCTAGTCAGCTTGGTAGATACCAGACACCTAGGAACAGGCTGGGATAAATTAGCCCTCTGAAACCAATTTAAGTTTTAGCCAGACGAGGTAAAGACTGCGTGACTCGTATTGTGCAATAACTCACTATTCAGTTATCTCCAGTCTTCTCCACACATCCCTATCTCCCCTCTCACAAACACCTGGAGAGCTTTGCAGGTCTCTGACACTTTACCTGCCATGCCTATCACACACCAAAGCTCCCCTGGATGAACACATACACAGCTAGATATTACACAGTTCCTGTTGGTATCCCACCTGCTCAGCAGTTCCAGCTCTCCCTGTGAAAACTTGTGGAATGAGAGGTTAAAACTGCCAGAAAGCCTTCCAATAGGCACTTACAACAAAGTGTTAATTTCCTACGCTGTTTCAGAGGGGTGCAAATCAACAGTTCATTCCTAGCTGGTCTATAAATACATCTCAGATTTGTAACTCAGGCTGAAGCTGTCATTAAGTCACACAGGTTCTTTCTTTAGAAGTTTCTACAGTTACCTTTCTCCACATTTTTCCTACTGAAACTTTGGACCTGAGGTAGGCCACCCCTAGACTCAATGATTAAAATCCCTTTGCCCCTGGATTCCTTACATTTTTTTTCTGACCTCTTCCAGAAGAGCTCCAAAGCAACTGCTACCTCCTACTGATACCCAGACCCTGGGGAAATGACTTCTTTTTCACCTGGAAAATGGCCTCTCTTTGCACCTTCTCCACATGGACGACGGAGGGCGCCATCCTGGAAATTGGCCAACTTTCCTGGATTTCTCCTAAATGAAAGCTGACAGCAACCAGGACCCTTTACGTCCTTAAAGCTGTAAAGACCTTCTTCAATCTGATACCCAGACCCCGGGCAAATGACGTCTGTTTCCCATGGAAAATGGCCTCTCTTTGCACATTCTCCGCCTGGATCACAGAGGGCACCAAACAGAAAATTGGCCAGCTTTGCTGGATTTCTCCTAACGAAAGCTGACAGCAACTAGGACCTGGCAAATATTTAATGCCCCAAAAGTCTCGATTTAAACTGATACACAGACCCTTGGGAAATGACATCTTTTTTCCCGAGAAAATGGCCTCTCTTTGCACCTTCTCCGCATGGCCGACAGAGGGCCACATCCTGGAAACTGGCCACCTTTTCTGGATTTCTCCTAAACGAAATCTTACAGCAACTAGGAACTGGCAAATATTTATAGCCCCAAAAGTCTCTATTTAAACTGATACCCAGACCCTGGGGAAATGACTGCTTCTACCAGCAGGAAACCCTGTAACTGAGGAGAGAGAAAATGCAATGGCTGAGTTTGTAAGCAAAATTAGAGATGTGGTATAACTGTGTCTGGTGATGGTACTGGAATAGTTTATGCTGTTTCTGCATCCATTTATTGAGCAAGTGAAATGCAATAAAGAATTGGACAGTACAGATGAAAGGATGATAAGCACTTTCCTTAAAATGAGGGGTTAAAGAAAACATAACTTTACAAGTTTATCAAAGATGAGACTAAGCTGACTTATTCATGTTTTGTTCATAAACAAAACCCCTTCTGACAATACACGGCTTTCAAATAAACAAAACATTATAAAAGCCAGTGTGATGGACAGTGAAGTTAAACATATTCCAAGTAGACACAAGCCAATAATTCTTGTAAGAGATGATGATTAACAATGGGAAACTATGAAAAATACATAAAAGGGATTTTGTGCTGTATGAAGTGTTAAAATTAGGTCTCATGTCTTTTATTAAGATATGCTTTGGCTACAGGAAAAAAGAATGATGGGAATTGTTCAGCAATTCTGCCATCTCGTATTTTGTAAAAGGTCAGGGTCATGATGGTCCCCTCTAATTGTAAAGTTCTGAGCCTATGCATTTTTAAAGCATTCTATGCTCTTGAAAACCATTAATTGCACCAAACAATATGACCATAAAAATAAGTTTTGATGGACAGGCTGAAGAGGGTAGCTCACAACAGCCAGTAACCAGATGCTTGTGCTTATGGAAACCAACTCAACAGCAAAGAGCAAATATCCAGATGCCCCATGGATAACTTTCTGAGTACACAGAAGCTGTCCAAGATCCCATGCTGGGATCTTCTTTGTGAGGAAGATGGGAGAGGAAAGCAGCAATAATATGCCATGCTTGTTCCCTTAATGCATTTGAAGAGATGTTTATCTGAATTGAGTTTTCCTGTTGCAGCAGGAAAGTCACCCCAGGGACCTCTCTCTTGCTGGTAGTACCTGTGCTTCAGCTGGGATGTGTGACTGTGAAACGAGACGTGTCAGGCCAGCCATGCCCAAACTGTGCCCCACAGTGCCTGGAGACCTGGCTCCTTCCACCCTCAGACAAGGGCTGAGCTCCCACAGGGGCATGTGCATCCCCAGGGAGCACCTTCAGCTTGGGAGCTCAGGTCACAGGAGGAACAAGTTATTTCTCTTGGGAAATCTGGGACACAGCAGAAACTGAAGAGGCACCAGACACATACAGCAACTGATGAGCCCCAGCATGTTGTGGTGATCTCTTTTCATTTCTCTCCCTCTCTGGCCCCTCAAGGAAGGATGGGGAGAAACTTTTCCTCTTCTACTGCTGTTTCACGAAAAAAAAAGGGGCTTTAAAGTATTGTGAGCCATTTAAAAGGAAACTCCTAAACATACAGAAAAATTGTTTTTAAAAAAATCCATCCCCACAACTATTCCAACATGTTTCAAAGAAGTCACTGTGGATTAATGATGTCTGCAAACACTTTTCTAACTAAATAGTTCACTCTCTCCTTGAACACTGAAACAGCTTTCATCTCACCTTTCAGTTTGCTGTGATCTCTTGTAATTAAGGAAAGAATATTGACATGGTCTTTGGCTTTTTAAATAACACCAAGAGACGCAGTTTCTTCATATCACTCCACTTGTGCAGAACTAGCAAAACTCCAAACCTCTCTGAGAAAGAATGGAGAACCTGACTGGGGAGACTGACAGATTTCCTTTGAACCTCACAAATGCACTGTTCTAGTGCTCGTGTATCACTGCTAGCAATGTGAAACACAGGGCTGGAAGCCCCAAGTCAGCACTGAGCCTCTCCCTGCACTCCCAGCATCACTGCACCTGTCCCACTGAGTACAGGCACATCAGCTCAGCACCTCTGTTTTGTGTCCTCCTGCCTGGTATGATGAAATACATCCTTCAACACCTAGGCACCCTCAAAAAAACCAACCAGCCAAACAAAAAAGACTTATCCATATGCAAGTTTTGAAAAAGCTTTCAAAAATGCACTGGCAAAACGTAAAATGGATTTTGAAATTATACAACATTCCCAATACTGAAAGGTGAGGTGCTACTTTTGTCTTTGGGTTTAAACTCAGAGAAAACTTTGTCTACAGTTATCCCTGAGAAGATCTGGTTTAGAACAGCATCAGATACAACTGAGCTCCTCCTCTGAGGGAAAAAAAAAAAAAAAAAGCCTTTAATGATGTTTAAATATCAGGCTTTCTGAGGTCCATAAGCCAAAATCTACTTGACTTTCCCCCTCAGCCTCCCTGTCTTGAAAAGCAAACTTCACATCTGCTTGTTATCAGTAGTTATCTCACAGCATGCCTCTGAATCATTTAGAAAACTCAAAGCACATGTTTATCCCTGCTGAGGAACCAGTCATTATGATGCTATTTACAGGCCCTTGGTGACCCAAGCTCACTACATGGTGTAGAAAACTGTCAAAGATTTTGTCTCAGGGGTTCTCACTGCTGCTAGGTTTAATTACTTGCCATCAGCTTTTACTCCCTCCTTTCAAGCTGCAGTGAGGCATGCCTGTGTGAGGACATGTGGGAAAGCTAAGATAAATCAATTAGACATATGAAGCACGTTGCATGTGACTTAAAGCACGTTAAGTCCTCATGTGGTTACTCTTATTTAGAAGAATAAAAAGGCTTTCACTTTCCTGTGCAGGCAACTTCAAAGCTGCACCATTTTACAATTGTGGAGTCTAGTTAAAAGCAATGAGGGGCTAGGAAGAGATGCCAACAGTCTTGGGCAAATGAATTTAAATCTAAAAATGAAAACACTGATTGTTTAGCAATGTGGAAGGATGATATGTCTTCCTGAGACCAAATGTGCTTCTCCCAAGACATTGTGCACACAAACCTCTCCAGAGGCTTTCTGCTTAGATGGCAAACCTTACATTTGTCCTAGCACAAGGATAAATAACTATTTCACTACAAGATACTCAAAATAAGCTTACTTTTTTGTGAGACATGAAGATTCATGCAAGTCTGCACTTCCCCTGACTATTTAGAGTGAACAGTTTTGCTCAGTATTTTCAATATTCCAGAAAACCATTTAAAGGTCTGATCCTACAGCCACTGTCCAGTTGGCAAGTTCTCCTTACTGCACCACAGGGAAAATCTGCAACATCAAACCCAGACCTTTGCCACTCTGGTACAAAATGCTAAGAATATTGGTTCCTCCTTGTGCAAAGAGCAGAAATCTCTTCATACAATTCTTCTTAACCCTCTTGAAAATCTGTGCAGGGCTAGCCCCAGATGTCATTTTCCACGATTTTAAATGAAAACAGAGCCTTATGGGTTTTGCTTTTCATTTAGTAATTTCAGCAGTGAGCCATATTTTTAATTTTTTTGGCTACAGCTGTTTCAACAAGTTAAAAAAGTTCTTTCTAAAGCCTTCAGAGCACTTCAGAAACAGAAGAATCCCAATACAGTCTCATTTTGTCCTTGTCTCATTTTGCTAAAGAATCTTTTGGAAAGGTAACAACATCAGAAAGGGATGCTCCAGCTTTGGCTGCTTTCAGAGAATGTCTCTGTGAGGGCACATACAGAGAAGTGACCTACAATGCCAAACTCCAAATCTTACATGTGAAAACTTGTCAGAAGCTACTTGCTGTGGCATATCTGTGTGAGATACCAAGTACTGACAGAGCCATCCATTATAAATTCCATGCAGAAGTTGTAAGGTGTCTGTCATCTTCTTAATTAAACTAAACCCAAAGCCAATAATAAAATACCTCAACCCCAAACAAAAATACTTCAGCAGACCAAAAGCAGCTGAATGTCACCAGTATTTCCACTCCTGCATGTGGGTAAGTATCTGCAGCTGACAACTTCAACCACACTTCTGCAGGCTGCCTTGTTCCACACTGTTGGGGGGATGTTTATATATTCATTCACATGCCTTATGTTCTTTAATAACATAATATACAGAACTGGGAAAATTTAAAGAGAAAGCACTTGGCTACAGCTAGGTCCAAACCAAAGCTATGTCTAATCTAACTATGCCTCAATTAGTTGTGTTGCTGTTACCAAACTAGCATAAAATTTGACTAGACTTCACATTTCTGGCTTTATCTTGAGAAAACCATGGAAACTTGGGGTTGAAAAAAAAAGGCTTCAAATGCACTGCAATCTGACTCTGGAAAAAAAATACAGAGGCTGTAAGTGCATACAAAATATCTGTTCTGCCCTCTAAATAAGCATTAAAAGCTTTGTTAACATTTCACAGTGGTTTGACAGAATCTTTGAAGAAATCAAATCAGAAGTGAAAAATACGTATGCCATGTATTTTGAACATCCTAGTGCCATAAGTCCAGCTCACCAAGTGTGAGGAGTCTGCTACATTGTGTGTACTTCAAATCTGCCTTCATTTAATCAGTGCAGTTCAGTTTTCTCTGCTTCTCCAGTTTCTGATTCACATTTGGACTGGACTGACTCTTTTTGCTGAAGCGTAGCTTGACTTGGGATTCAGCTCCAAATGTCTCCATCACTGACATACAGGAGGGAAAGACAGTGATGCACTGGAAGGGGTTGTTTCTGCTGTTGTTGAAGACTGCTATTCTCTTCTCATGCAAGAAGCTCATGATTTTGAGGTGACACTAATCTCCTGGTTAGGTCCCAACGCAGTATTTGCTTCACTGAAGGCTTTAGAACCTTTTGTTCAGGCCTGCACAGTTAGCCAAAGCTTCCCACTTCCATTTAATTTTTCTTCAAGATGTAATTACTGCAAGGCACTCAGGCTTGGAGCTACCCTTGAAGATCAGTCAGAGGCAACATCTGCCACACACTGTGGCTTCCCACTTGCTAGGAATTGCTCACCACAGGCGACATGTCACAACAACTCTTTCAACACACTGTACAGATTTGCATTTCTCATGTTCAAAGTTGCATTCATCTGGATTAGCAGAGACATGGGGAAGCTGGCACCATGCTAGCTTGCTGAGGCTGGAAAACCAAGGGCTTGGCTCACACAAAGATTAGGCACTTTTGGTCCAGTGTATTTCCAAGCCTTTTAAAGGTTGACCTCACTGCTTTTGTCCTGTCCTTTGCTGGTTCTTTACTCCAGGATCATCTGGGTGTCACCTCTTGCACTGACCTCATCAGCAAGCTCCTCTGGTACCCCTGTGCCTTGCCCCTGTGTGCCTTGCTGCATCCCTGCCACACCAGGATGAACTACAAGCTAATGCCCCTGCAGAGCTGGCTATCTGTGCAGTGCTCTGCTTGCTGCTGTGTCTCCTTGGGCTGGGCAGGAGCTGCAGCCTGTAACTCAGGCTGGGTATGTTACTCACCTTGGGAAATTGGGATACAGCTCAGAGAAAGCACTGGACTGAGCAGTGCCTCAGGTATTCAGTTACCACCTCAAGAGGTGGGATGTGGTTATCTGTAAGGAGTTGTGCCAGAACCAGAGAGCCAAAGCAGAGCCACAGCTTCTCAGGGCTGCACTCTAACCTCCAGTTCACCTAAACTGCAGCTCCTAGCAGTAAACACCATAATGGAAAGCCTGGCATAGCCATACAGGGATAGGGTCATTCAGACTACAAACCAGCCTCTTTTACATAAGAATGCAACCATAACTGAATTGAGCTAGCCCTTGTTTTGATCAGAACTGCAGCCTGTTTATACTGCTTAATTGTAGTCATTCCTGTGGCTTTGTTTATTTGTTTACAGGCAGTACTCCAAAGTTTGGGAAAATGTTGCAAAAGTTTCAAATAGCAAACATGGCAGTCATTCTTTAATCTAATGTTTATAGTTTCTAGGAGGACTTCAACATGCATTATAATATTGCAAAACCCCAGCATGTCTTTGCATAGTTTGTCAGTACAAATCTGGGGACAATTTCTGCAGTGCTGAGAAACAGCTACTTCTGGTTCAGCTGTAGACACACAAGATAAATCACCTACTCAAAGATGATGGAAACACTCCCCGGAGTTTCAAGTTCCTAATTAATTAATATCTACCATCATCAAAAATCTGTAAAAAACAATTCTGAGAATTAAAAAAAAAAAAGAAAAGGATGTGACACCACCCTCCTGTTGTCCCCACATAGTCTTTGCATCAATGAAGGACTTACAGCAGCATTGCATCCTCTTTCTTCCCCCAGCACAAATGGGTTTCCTGAAAATGTCCTGAGTTGAGTCCATATGTTGTGTTTCTCATGCTTTAGTATATATATTCCAGAAGTGTCCCTTTTCCCAGGATTTGTCAGTGTTACCAGTACATCAAGATAAAGAATCTCAACCTTTTCATAGTCTGGTTGGCGCTAGACCCGTACACTTGAAGAAGCAAAGGTCTGGCACCTAATTTAGCAAGAATCAGTAGGACAGTTTAGGAACAGGGAGTTTGAGAAGCTCTGTGATAGCTAGGAACTCCAGTCCAGCAGAATTTGAAGAGGGTATTTTGCTTCTACATTCACTAGGTACATGCACTTGACAACTTTCCTTGCCTTCTGATGCAGGACCCTAAAGGTACAATTCTGGTACCACGAAACTGAAACAGTTCTTGAACATGTTTCTTTTAACAGCAGATAAGTACTCCGAGAAATACCAAACCACAGGATTTTTCTAAATAACCTTGTGAATTCTTTCAGGTGAGATGCTCTCTCCATACTTTTTGATCCAACCTAAATTTTATATTTACACAACGCAGACAACTTTTTGCTGTGACACTGATGACACTAACTTAGTGTGTGTGGTCTATTTTCTACAAGGCATGAATATTTAATTTATAATATCTGTTCTCTGTTGCCTGAACCTGGAGGTGCACAGGGTTTTGCCTTGCTTCCTTTTGCCCTTCATTTTGTGAAACCTCAGGGTGTTGAGATTCGCAACATTGTGTTCCCCCTCAGTATCGAGGATTTCACTGGCTTGTGGTGAAATATCCATCTTATACTTTCTTTCCTCTCTGTTCACATCTGGAGCGAGGCATGATGTCATCAGTATAGTATGTCATCTGCCTCATCTCCCCTGGTAAAAATGAGAAAATTTGCTTGATTTTCAAGCATTCATTGAGGAGCCTGAATGCAAGATGAAGCTGCTTGGAGTGACCTACCCGCTCTGGCCAGTCTGATTAATCTGCACCATCACACAGCTCTCTGGGAGGATCTGAACAGCCACTGCCTTGTCCTTAGGAAAAAAATAACTCACAATTTCTTATTCCTCTCTGCCCTTCCCCTAGCCTTGAATCCCATTTCTGTGCCTTTAAAGGTGAATTATATTTTTGTTTCCCTTTCATTCCAGCAGAAAGATGGCCCCTTTTCTGTTTCAATGGGACCCGGGCCTTCCTGCCGCAGCTGCTCCCTCCTGGCCAGCGGCCGACTGCCTCATCTGAGCTCAATCTTAATGTAGTTTATTTTTCTCTGTCTTAGTTGTTTTGTTCTGTGCCTTTTCTTCGGGTTGGACCTCTCTTAATCAATCTCAGTCTTAGCCCTTTTCCCTTTCAATTCAGCCTTTTTTGCTCTGCTGGGTTTGGGGTAAAAGAAACAAGGCTTCCTTAGAGTGATTGCTTACTCTCTTTTTTCCTGATTTCCTTACCCTTCTCTTCCTCTGCCAGGGAGGTCAGGTGAGCTCTGACCTCGGGTAACAGCACAAACTGGAACATTTGCGATTGCAACAGAAACACTTTTAAATTAATTAAACAATCCAGCAGTTGCAGGAGGAAGCCAGCAGGGCTCTCCTGCCTGCTGGGAACTGCTGCACGATGTCTTACATCGTCTTCCATGCTGAAGTTCACTCTCACCGAATGAAGTCATGGCTCTGATACATCCCTCCTTGTCAGTCAGCAGCAATACAAGTCAAACATCTTTATTTATGAATATTTGTTTTTACCTCTAAAAAAACCCCCACTAAAATTACCACTTAAAACTCCAGTTGTGTTGTTGTGAACCCTTACTTTGCTTCATGTGGCTTTTGTTTATACAGCTGAAGAGTCACAAAGTTGATGAACTTGAAATATCTGAAGAATTCTGTAAGAAGTTATTATATGAAATCCTAATTGGAAAGAAGTAGTGTGTTTGCTTGCTGCCATGGATGGCAGCAGGGCACATACCACTGAGTCCTACGAAAGGGAATGCAGTCCTACAGTTTCCAACTGGAATGTTTAAAACCATATAGGCCTGAATGGGGTCTGAAAATTTCTCCCATGCATAAGAGAAGGAAATTGTCTTTAGGAGACTTTTTCATCTGTTTAACAGATGTTCACAGAGATCAAGCCATGCTTTCTAGGAGGGATGGAGCCACTGAACCAAGTAAATTTGGGGATATGGAGAAAATACAGGACAATGTCAAAATACCATTTCATTAGGGTGGAGGGTTACCTCACCAGCTCTCAAGCATCTAAGCCAACATTTTCAGCAATGCCAGCTGACATAAAATTTAGGGCTGACCGTTCTGATATAAAAACATAGTGACTGGAAATCGTGAATAATCCATGGAGAAATCCATGTCCTTAATTCATAATTGCATTTCTTTAGATCCTCAAGTTTGCCATGTGGTGTTCAGTAGTCTCCTTTTATGAGTAGCCACACTTCATCATGCCATCTGCAGAAGAAAATAACTGCATTTAACAGAAGCCTCTCCTTATTTAGAGCTTCAGGGGGAACTAATTAAAGGTAACTGAAACCACAGCTGCTAAAATAATTATATGGCATGTAAACTATTTTGGAAAGCTCTCATTGTTTCTCAGTGTGACAAAGCAGAGTAAGATTGAAAACCTACAATCACCTTTAGCAATACATTTGTGGTAAATGATGTACCTAGAACTCCATAGGATGCTCCCTAACATAGGCATGTGTAACAGCCATGCATACACAAACACGCACACTTACTGTATAAATGAACCTTTTTTAGTACTCTTACTAGCTTCATATAGTCCTCAAGACTTAGGAAAGAAACAGGTCCTGGCATTATAAAACTGTAATAAAGAGATACCCACTATATTTTGCAAAGAAAAGCATTTTATAGTCACACATGGAACTGATTGGAATTAAATACACTGAACATTATTCAACCAGTCATCAGTGAAAAAACTTTTCTTTCAATCATTTTCATGTAAGATAAAGACTTGAACTTCATATACATACACATACACACACACACAGAGAATGGCAGTACTGAAACTTGGATAAAGAGTTTCAGATGAGGTTTGAATTATTCCAAACTCAGGGCTCAGTGGGGAGCTCAGATTTTACATTTGCACAGGGAGGCAGCTGTCAAAAACAAGTAAAATCAATTGACAAAAAGCACCAGCAAATGAATCTGATTGATTGTGTAATTTGGAACTTATTCATAAGAAGTTCTTTAAAATGAAGAAGAGGAAGGATGTGCATTTGAACTCCCTTCTACTTTAATTTGTTTCCCTCCCAAAGATGTTCATCATCACAGCATTTCAGCCTCTTTTGAAACTGATGAATACAAGCAAGCCTGAAAAAGGCAGGCATTATCATAGAGTGACTCAAAGCTGGACCTGGCTTTAATTTTACAAGCACACTCTTCTAACACCCTTTCCAATGTTTATTACAGATCAGGCTAAATGCTTTGGGACAACAGTGCTTCCCCAAAAAAGCCATGACAAAGTACAAAGCACAGTGCACTCCCCTGATGGTGCACACACTCCCTAGCCCTCCTAACACCCAGATCCTGGGTCTTTCTAGAGAAAAATCTCTATATCCATCTCCATTTCTTGACTTGTACTCAGTTTTGAGAAAAGAGAAATGTGGTGGTCTACCATAAAGTTACCACAAAGTTTATCACCAATTAAGCTCAGTTTGCTGATAGTCTTGCTCTTGTGACAGCTCAGCCAATATGCAAATGAAGCATTCAGCTTCACAAAACCAAAGCACTAATAGTCTGTTATAAAAAACCCCAACAAAGTAATGATCTCCTCAGTGACATTTTAGTGCCAATACTGCTTGGAAATAAGCATGAACACCAGATATTAAATCATTTCCATAGCTTGGAAGCAACATATTATCCCCCTGAAGATGCAGAAAAGGAGATGAAGCAAACCTCTTTGACAGAATATCAATTGACAGGGCAACAGCCACATTTACCATCTCAAATAATATTTGGTCAGCAAACATCTATTACTAAAAGACCAGAGTACAAATCTCCAACTCAGACGTTACTTTTGGCATCATATGTGGATGTACAAGAAGGAAATCTATCAAAATCGTAGGCAGACTCTGAATGATTTAAAGAAAAATGCTTCAAAAATACTAGGCACTAAATGGATTTCAGGGATAATATATATAACATGATATACCTGAGCATTCAACAACTGGTTATGTCCTGAATGAACTAGAAAAAGCCCCTTATGAACAATGACAGGAAAATGGTGAGGAAATATGTAATGAAGCTGATTTTTTTGCCATAACAGACATTGCATAGGTCAGTGGGTAAACCCTCAGAAGGCCTGACTGAAAGAATTCCCTCCTTCAAGCCTGCTGGAGGAAGGGGATTGCACTTAGGAACATGCTCAGCATGAAAGCAGGAATTTCAGTGAGTCAGGGCTGCAACGACTCTTAAGTGCCCTAAGGAAAGTTAGGTGGCTTAAGGAAAGATTGAGACCCAGGTGTGACAGTTTTCACAAAGTCATTTGCCTCACTAATTTTTTTCATAGAAAGTTTATTTTAAGTTTTCCCATTGACCTCTTGTACCTTACCTATTTTCCTTGACATAGAGCCCAGGAGCCAGGATGTTGGCCTGGAATGGACAATGTCCTTTCATTGTTTGTTACTGGGGCTCAGAGCAAGTCATGCAGCCATAGGCTACTTTAGGGCACAATATCATCTAAAGATGAAGGTGCAAACCTCCTGTGACTTTAAAAAGTGCCTTAGCAACTAAATCTTGTCAAGCTCAAAGAGGGACTAAAGGGCTAACAAAAACTATCACCCTGTGACTCAGAAAGCAAGCATGAATTAAAAATGAAAAATTTCTTCAGGGTCCTGTAGTCAAATAGTCTGTCAAAGCAAAATGTATTCTGCACATTTTCTTTATTTTTCCCCAAACTTCTCTCTTGTTGCTATTCTAATGGACTCTGTGTAAAAGCAAGAAGCACACAGGCCTAAAAGTGTATGGAAGCTATAGATAGACTGCATGAGGCTGCTCTCAATTACAGCCAAGCTGGAAGGAGCACAAATGAAAACCAGACTGACAGTCTGGCTATTTTATGTCTCAATGAGACCTGAAAATTTAGATAGTTTCATAGAATATCCCATATGAAGAATATAATATATTTGATTGATAAACAGCTCAGAGACTGAATGGTCCCAGCTTGTAGTCATCTTCATTTTGACCTGATTGAAAACATCCTTCCCTGTCTTGGATGGTATGTGGGTCACATCAGTGGAAGGATATTAAGTTCACCCTGTCGGTGCCCTTTCACATCCAATGTGTTCAGAATGACCCTGACGTGCCAGAAGTGTTGACTGACAGTCGCTTTCGTGCAGATGCTGGAGAGGTTATGCAAATCATGGTGTTTATGAGCTGCTACACAAGACCCGAGCCAAGTTTGGTAGAAACCACCCCTTCATTTTGCTGGCTCGTGAGCCCACCCAGAGTAGCTGAAAACCTCAGAGAGTGTTCCTTTCTTATGGAATGAGAAAATGCCGCACTGAACTGAGAAACTAAGATTGACTTGGGACTTCTGCACCAAGATCTTTATGTTTGCTTCAATTGCCTCTTTAATGGAACAGCAGATAGTTTCCATTTTCCTAAAGGCCATCTGCAAACAGGAGAAAGGGTCTGAAGAGTGAGTTACAGCCTGTGCCAGCAGAGAAGATTAAAGTTGTCAAGATACTATGATAAAAGTTATGTTACTTTTATCATAGTATCTAGGACTTGGGATTGAAAGTACTAAAAGAAGGCCCTTACAGAGAAACTTGGGGCCTACCCTCATTTTCCCTGCTACACACTGTTCATAACTGTTCCCTTTGTAATACAACAATGATTAGAATAGAGAAGCTGTTGGTTTTAGTTTGGAAACCAAACAAATATCAACAAAATACCAAGAAGATGTAGTTGAATACATTCTCCAAAGTCCTAAATGTGGAGAAAAATTTCCAGTAAGAGTGATAGCACTGAAATGAATGCATACCACTTGTGCAGAGGTAAGGACTGGCACCTCTCAGAAAATGTCTGGCAGAGGACATACGTTTGTTGTACAAAATATTTCATCCCAGCTCTGCGCTCTCTCCATCTCACTTCATCTCATCTGATCGTCTCATCTCATCCATCTTTGCTTGTATTTCAGCTACAGCCGTACCAATGCTGATCAGTGTAAATTCTCACTTCAAGTGATGGAGTGATAGCTAACAGTCCTATTTATGTGTCACTACGTGAGAGTGACATGGAACTATCTGGGCATTCTCCATGCTACGTTAGCCATGCCCACAGGTTAATGGACAAACAAACTGAGGCACTGGGACAGACTCTGGCCTCAAGCAAACTCAGACCCTCTGAATCACAGTAGGCGAGAATGATGCTTCTAAACTATCTAAATGACAAAACAATTTTGAAGACTTTAGAAAATCGTCTACCAACAAGAATGTATTTTCCTGTTGAATATCAAACTATGAAGCTCGGATCCTGCACATGTGGGTAAATGATTAAAACAATCAAAAGGAACTGAACAATTCAATTATGTGGTCAATCATACAGATGGTTGAGTAACAAATGCATTCTGAGAGAAGTATTTCTAAATAAGGAGTAAAAATAGAGTCAATATTTCTGGGTAAAGAATTTATAATGACTAACTTAACCTATAAATTAATTCCATTAATACAGTGACTTGGCTAAGCTTGGAAGTCAAAGGAAGTAAAAGAAGGATGCAGCCTCATAAATGGAAGACATGTGGCCTTAGATGAACAACAAACTCCCTTAACTTGCTGGTTTTCTAAAGAGAAAATAGCTGCAAGTATTTTAGATGACTTCAGGACAGGCTGCTATGGTTAGGGTCTTCATTTTTGCAAAGAAAAAAAAAAAAAAAACAAGACAATGTCCATAAACACAGCATTATGCAGATTTATGACTGAAAATTCCTCTTGCTATTAAAACTATTAGTGTCTTGAACATCAAGGAAAATATAACGTCAAAAAACATAACCTCCCTGCAATGCAAAAGGTGTAAAACAGCTGGCAGGATGTGCCAGGCTTATTTGCCCCCCTGGGCTCCACACCCCACGCCCTCACCCTCAGGCCAGAAGCACCAATGAGCCAAATCCTGGGTCCCTCATGATGGCATCACCTCGCAGCCAGCCTTGCACTGATGACTTCCAGGCTGGCCCTTCCCAGTGTCTGTCTGTAGCCATGGGCTTGCTGGAGGGCACAGTCAGTACGTACATCCTGCACGTGTGCTGAGCCTCAGGGGCCCAAGGAAGAAGGGTCTTGCCCAGCCAGATGAGCAGTAGGGCTACAAAGGGAATCTTGAAAACTTGGCCCCTCCCAGCTTAAATAAGAGAGCTAATAAAGAAAGCAACAGTGGCTCTAATGTATGGTAATAATTAAGACATATTCAAATGGTGGCAAATGAAAAGGGTTGTTGAAGACTAAAGAAGTAAAATTGTAATTGTAAGTAGCTGAGCTTCCACTTCATACAAAAACAAGAGAGACGCTGTGAAGGATGCCATATTGCACTTGGCTCCTGTCCTAAAATAATTCCACATTATAAATATTTGACACAGCACTTAAGACTATTGCCTCTACAGGATTTAATGCAGTGTAATTTAACACATCTGTTAGCTACCCACATGGCATGAAAAAAGTGAATGGGGAAGATAGGAACAAACAGTTCAAAACCATATTGTATACTATTACTTCTGTGTTGGTGCTGATCATGCTGCACTCATTACCTATTGAACTAGGAGGAAAATGTTTCACAATACCTAAACAGCACAGTCTTGTCCATTGTTTTTTTCATCTGTAAGACTACATCAACCCAGTTCCTGACTTAACTTTCTGCACTCCTGAAAAGTACCATGAGAAGTCACGACTTGCATGGATACTAGATACAATGTGAAAAATTGGAGTACCTGTATGAAAATGCAGCAGCATAAGACACGTCAGGTCAAGTAACCTGGGGAAATGCACCTGCTTGTTATGTCTTCAATTTATGTGCTAAAAATCTATTGTCATAATTTTACACTACCTGAAAAAATGTAAATTGAAGAGAAGTGTTAACCAAGTCAATAAACCTTTTTGTCAACCATATAGTAGCTAAGTAACACTTTCTTGCTCTACTTTGAAGAGTTGCAGGATTGCCATTTGAGTTATCTCCTGTGTGAGTTCCTCTGCTCAGCATCCTTCCTGCTTGCAGGGAAACTTTTCTTAAGGGTATCTTTCTCAGGTGAAACTCACAGAGAATCTTTCTTAAACTGCGAGTGCTGTAGTCAAAGAAAAATGTTAAAAGCCACAGGTCATATTAACAAGCAAACAAACCAATGTGCAAACAACACTTAAGGGCTGGAACGCGCTTTCATCACTGCAGGTCTGTCAGTCTGCTGCTAACAAACTCCACAGCAGCTTTTTGTTCTCCTGAGAGCAGCTTAGATTGATTTTGGAATGACCATGCACTGGAACAGATTGCCTTGAAAGGCTGTGGTGTCTCCCTCACTGGAGATATTCAAGCACTGTCTGGATGCAATCCTGTGCCATGTGCTCTAGGATGGCCCTGCTTGAGCAGGGAGATTGGACCAGATGTGGTCCTTTCCAACCTTACCCATCCTGTAATTCTGTGAAAAGAAAGCTACACTGAAAAAGTAATTACAGAACAAACCCTTGGTTTTCTCATGGTTCCATAATACAAGTGCCAATCTCTGCTCTGATCCCAAATTTAACAGTTAAAAAACAAAACAGAACTAAACATACATAAAACAAACAAACAAAAAAAATACCACCAAAGAAAGTCTTGCTGTGGGACAGAGTTTAAAATCTTCCCAGAGGATGGAGTCTTGTCATTATTCAGGTTTTACTTTCATCAAAGCATTTTCATGTGGTGGTAGACCCACCCAGGATTTTCAAAGCTGCAAACCAGCCTAGCTGCCCTTTGTTCATTTGAAAAGGTCAGTGCTGAGCAGCAGAGAGACCACGCACAGCCTGGGCACTGCTTTATGTGCCTGTGGCCCAGCACTACCTGCTGGGGGCAGCCAGAGAGCAGGAGGTGGCCAGGAGATGGCTCAGCCAGCAGTACAGCTGTGCCGGGCTCCCAGGTGCCACCAACACCGACTGACGTCTTTCTGAGGGCTCTGAGAACTCCTAATGGGTGCACTTTGGTAAGCTCAGTATCTCTGTGACCATCTTTCCCCACGCCTAAACCACAACATTTTGTTTTCTCTGAAAGCTGCTGATGAAGCAAACATTAGCTTTTTTGGGAAATTGCTTTGGCATTTGTCAGACTATCAAAATGAGTAGGTCATGTAGCAGAGAAAAGCAAATCTAGGCACAATTTTGCATACCATCATCTTGACTCCTCTACTGTATAACTTTTCATAACTGTGCCTCATCTGGGAAAAGTCACAAAACTGTTGTTTGTGGGAAGCTAGATAATTAGACACTCTAAATGACAACTTACGAACTATAGCTAAAAGTTAACCAGACTGGTAAACAGGAAATGCAAGACTGATTTTTGCTTCTTTTTACCCAGTTTCACACAGATTAAATAAATGCTTAATTCAGCCCTTCTCTAGCAGCAGCTCACAAACCAGGGGTGGTTTGTGAAACCACAGAGCTTGCTTGTGGAACCATGTTAAATCGTAACACTTCCCAGTTTTGATTGCCTGCAATAGTCATCCCTCCCAGAATCTTGCTACGTGCTGGTTCATTCATCCACAGCTTGTAGAGCCATAGCTTTCAGTCAGGTCTAATGACCAGAAATATAGCCAGTTGTTCATAAACAATTTCCCACTCAAAAGCACAACAGCCTGACTAGGCAGCCCCTTGAGCCAACAGAAAACCTCCTAAAACAGCTAAGAAATTAAGGTAACAGCATCTTGAATAAAGAATTATTTTTTTTACACTGTTAATGTTTACATTTTCCCTAACAAATAACTCATGCATATGTACTTGGCTATGAATTTCTGATTTCACAAACACTGTGGGCAAACCCTGTGGTCAGTGGTTGCTAGGAGCATACATGTGTTTTGTTGTTTGTCATCATGTCCTCCTGCCTCTGCAGAGGACAAAATTAAGAGTATATCATTCATCTCTTTTGTTTGAATTATGGAAGGACCTGGCTGAGAGCAGCAGGAATGAACTCAAAACTTGGGTCACGAATGTGAATGATTAGAAGAAGGATCTCAGCTAGTATATTTGATCTCCTGAGCTTGGAGGACAATTAGACTAAAACTGAACAGCTAAAGTTTTTCTTTAATTAGCCCCCAGTCTGCAGTGTATGGAGGTTCAGAGCTTAAATAAATTCTTACATAACTCAAGGTCCTCTTTTCTTTTTCCATCAATATTACTATTTCCATTGAAAAATATTTAGGTTTTAGAAAGGAGGGAAATGTGATAGTCATTTATTGCCCCCACACTGCTAAGAAATTCCATGCTTTTATGTGCAGGAAGCATTGTGTTGATGTTGGCTTCCCCATGAGTTAAAATCTTGTTTAAATGTTGCAGAATCTAAATGCTCTTTGAGGTTTTTCTGTGTTGTTTTATGGAAAGGCTTCTGCCTGATTATTTACAGATGCTGTCTCTGAGAAAGCCAAAAATAGTTATTTACTAATTCAAATTTTAAACTAGCATTTTTATTATTTTATTGTGTAACCAAGGAACACTGCTCTGGGGTCCTCAGTTCAGAGAGGAGAACGAGCCCTTGGGCTCTGAGTTGGCATCACAGGCAGCGACATTCCCGTTCAGCCAACAGCAGAGCCCAGCCCTGGCAGACCACAGGGTCCCCTCCAGCAGAAATGCAGCCTCCAAAACATTTTGCAGCACAGACTCCCTAGGTAATATGACCACGAGGGACTCTCATTATTTCAAAAGTTACTTCTCCCACAGTAGCACAGGGTGTTTAAAGCAATTTTAGGAATTACGACAGCCCTTCAAGCCATGCTCCTTTTCCATGGCCACCTTGGCTGAGCATCAGTAAGGGATTTTTTTTCAATTTCATGAAGTGCTAAGATGTATCTTGAGCTTAACAAGCAAGAAATATTGCTCAGCCAACTCAGCAAGCAAGCGTTTCGTCAGATGGAACACTCATTCAAAGTTTCTCTTCACTTCTCCAAGGCTAAGGAGAATTGTGAACACCAAAAAATAGGGGGAGTACCCTTGTTAAAGAAAAGCCAAGGAGCTTGGATCTCATCCTTGCCAGTCTAAAGACAGCTTTTACTCTATATTCTCTCAGCAGCCAGGGCCAGAAGAGTTGCACTTCCCTCACTGCCTGAAGCTATGGCTTTTCAATGCTGTATATACCTTCTTGGTGGGTGGTTTCACCGATCTGCAGTGCTAGACTACTCCCATCCTATGGATATGGCAGTCTTAGCAATCCTGGGAAGTGACTGGGGATCAGCACAACTAGCAATATGAGAGAGAGGTGGCTTACCAGACATTATTTCTGCCTCACCAAGAGCATGGCTCAAAATAGCTTTCCTGACCCACGTGAACTCAGCTTCCCCAAATCCATGAATTGTGATATGGTTAGGAGAGAGAATGATGTATCAAAAACTCAGCATTGCAGTAAACAAGAAGATTTATTCCTGTTTTCATTACAAAAGGTTGTACATAAAATATTGTTGATAAAACATTTGCAAATGTAATTTTCTGCCTGTCAGCAGGTACTCATACCAGCTGAAAGCTGCTCCTAACTCAGTTTGCACAAACACTTGCCTACTACAATGTGGCTTTGAAACAAAACAGGAGCGGTTTGTGAGCCACTACTTGTCTCAACTCCCAAGTAAAGCACCACACAGATACAGGACAAATCTGTGGGCTTCCATGGTAGATTTGTCTTCTAATAGACTGGCCTTCAATTTAGGTACCTTTCAAACACATGGCTTGGGAGGCTTGTTTTTATTTCCTATAGTTTAACTTCTTATCTAAAAATAGCATTATAGATTTTGTGAAAATAACAGCAAACACCCCTCGGGTGATTTCTTTACAGACTTCTGTGGTTGGTGCAGCATTTGTATTTGTTTGTTCTGCAGTTTCCTTAAAAAAAAACCAGAAAAGCAAAAGAAGACTCAGCTACATTTACTTCCTCCAGTAGAAAATTTCCTTCGTCTCAGAGAGACACAGCTACCAGAGGAGACTGGAGAACTTGACACTGTGAAAAATAAATTAGGTTCTTATTTACCTGCACCAAAATATTCTCATTTACTTTGAATGGAAGAAACCTCTTGACCACAATTACCATTCTAAGGTGTTAACTTTTTACAAACTATAGATCTCTTCCAGACATAAAACCACTTGAGAAACAAATCACATAGTCAAATTTGACCTGAAATTGAGTTCTCATCTTTCTTTCCTGAAACACACTGGAGCTTGCATTCCTACTGGTTCTGGCTGGATGCAACTCATCTCTGGCACTGATAACAACTAGCATCTGCTCCTTCTAAATGTGGAATTCTTCTACAGGGAAGGCCTGTATGATATATTTAGTTGTGCCAAGTTTCTTAGCCATACCACAACCTGTCCACATAGTTACTTCTCTCATCCCTTACACCTACACGTGGAAAGACAATTTATATGACTGATAATTTGCACTTGTAACTGAGTTTGCACGGCTTTGCTACTTTTTATCCAATAATTTTATGTGCTCTAGAAATGTCTATAAATTTTCCTAACAGTGCCACTTCCTACCATTGCTGCAATTTAAGAATCTCCCACAGTAACACTAAACTTTTAATAAGTGTCAAAAAAATTTTTGGCACTTACCTCTCCAGTTATAAATCACTCGTTCAATGTATTTTGCATTTTATTTCCATGCTGGGATCATGGATCTGAAATGTAGCTGGGTAAAGTTACCTGGGTGACCCCCACCAGCTTTGCTTTGTCTTCAGCTCCCTCGCTTTCTCCTGATGTCTGTGCTCTGCTGCTCTCAGAGGCAAAGAACCACACAATCTGTAAAGCGTGTTTTCTCCTTCTTACTTTTTCAAATGGAGTTGCTGTGAATTTTCCAGCACAACACAGGCATTTGCACTAGAGCTGGAAAGCCATTAGGACTTTCCTCCTGTCTTCTATCAGAGCACAAATTAATTGCTAATTGCTCTACCTGTTTCTCAGGAATGCTGATCTGCCATGACCACAAAGCAAATTTCTTACCTTTTTTTCAGTCTCACCTCCTGTACCAAAAGGATGATGACACATATTTCCCTTGTTGAAAAGATCAGTGATGACTGAGAAGTAACCAGTGAATTCCTACTGTTGTTAAGGAAAATACCTTCATAAAAGCTCTTCACCTCTCCTCCCTTTGTTGATGAATATGCAGCTTATCCATGACATGATACACAAGAAACCAACATAACTGTGCTGAAGAGAGTGTGATTTCTCTTTTTCTAATAAAAAAGAGGAGTGGCTAGCAAAATTTTTCTTTGGCCTCAGATGTCTTTCTTAAATCAAATAGATGTACAGGATGTAATTGAGCATCTTCCTCTGGTGAGAATTTTCTGAAATATGGTTGGTTAAAGAATATTCCTTAATCAGTTTTGAAATCTGGTTCCAAAAGAAAAATTATAGGATAATGGCCTCTGATGAAACAGTAATAACAAAAATAATAATAATCTGCATATTTCCCCAATTCTACCAGTATTATTTCCATCATTGTTGCATTCATTACTTGCGCCTGTTGGCCTTAATTCCTGCAACATTTTGCTGTGTTGAAACACATGAGATATAAACTAAAGTCCACTAAACTAAAGCTGTTTCTTGCTTATTGTGCTGGTTTGCAACAGGGTAGTTAATTTTCTTCCTAGTAGCTGATACAGGGCCATGCTGTGGATTTGTGCTGGAGACAGTGCTGATAACACAGAGACGTTTTCATTATTGCTGAACAGCTCTTATTCAGAGTTGAGGCCTTTTCTGCTCCTCACATCCCCCACCAGTGAGCAGGCTGGGGGTGCACAAGGAGCTGGGAGAGAACACAGCTCAGGAGAGCTGATCCCAGCTGACCACTGAGATATTCCATAACATATGGCATCATGCTCAGCATACAGAGCTGGGGAAAGATGGGGGCATTTAAAGTGATGGTGCTTGTCATCCCAAGTCAAAGTTACACGTGATGGAGCTCAGCTTTTCTGGAGATGGTTGAACACTTACCTGACCAGGGGAAATAAATCATCTCCCAGCTATTTCACAGAATATTCCGACTTGGAAGGCACCTGCAAGGATCATTGAGTCCAACTCTCAAGTAAATGGCCTGGACAGTGATCAAACATGCAACCTTGGTGTTATCAGTACCATGCTTTAACCTATTAGGTGGTGAATGAAATCCTGGTTTTGCTTGTGCACAGCTTCTGCTTTCCCTATTAAAATATCTTTATCTCCACCCACAAGTCTTCTCACTTTTACTTTTCTGATTCTCTACCAGATCCTTCTAGTTGGGGAAGTGAATGAGTGGCTCTGTGGGGCTTAGCTGCTACCTGGGTTAAGCTACAACACTTACTAAAAAGAATAGGAAGCTTTTAACAACCACATCGACAAGGAAAGCTCACACAATTGACTGAAAGAAACCTGAAAACTGCATCACTTTCATCATTTTTATGGTGGAATAAAACTGCTACATCTGACCCGGTGCATTGCACTGATATCAAGAACATTAAGTGCCAAATGCAGTGCTGAGTTTCTGAGGTATTTTCTCTCCCTGCATTTCAGCTTACACACTTATAGGTTTCCAGGTGCTAAGAGGAAATCAGTCCAAAATTAAGTACTTGAGCACGGTTGTGTTGGCAAGACTAGCTAGAGCCTAAAAACTGATCCCTTATAGAGCACCTCAGCAGACTGAATTTACTAGCAATCTGAGCCAGAGTGCAAGCCACACACTGGATGCAAGTCAATCTGAAAATGGGCTTGGTGCTTGGGAGGGTTGGGGATTACCCAGCCTGCCTTGGACTCTGCTGCAGAAACTGAGCATCTCTCCCCTGGGTGCTGATAGTATTGTTTACTATGTGTCCGTGTGGCTCTGCACTGCACCCCAGTTACACAAGCAGACTTGTGAGTGCAGCATCAGCCACCTGCAGCACAAGGAGATCCTGCTGGAGGCTGCTAATAGTGGTCTGTCTGGCCCCTACTGTTTTGTTACACAGGGCCAGCAGATTCCCCAGGACTTCACATCCATTCCTGAGACAAAGCAGAAGCACCACCCTGAAATATTTTCTGTCTTCTCTTATATTGGGCATGTGCTCACTATAGACTCCAAAAATCTCCTGTTCTTCCATGCCAGACCAGGTTTTATTTGTCATTAGTCAATGCCTGCATAACCTCTGCATTTCCCTCATATCTGGAGAATGTTAAGCCAGAATTAATGACACATGGCTAACAGGCATCGTGGCTAATATGTCACCAAGACTATATCTCCCAGAGCAGCAGTCTCTGCTGAGCATCAGTCCTTGCCTTCGTGACTCTGCTGTACTCCTCCATGTAGTTTACTAATTCAGATTACGTGTAACATCTTTTGTTATTTAACACTAATAGGATTCAGTTGAACAATGCTTAATTACATCCAGGTCTCCTTCAATGGATGGCTTGTTCCCCCTGTCAATGATCTAATAAGAACTGAGACATACCACAAAATGGAGAATGAGTAATGCACACGGAGGTGATTATTATGCTGGGGTGCTCATGATAACAGCTGGAACAGATCACTGGATTACTGAAGCTACATGGACTTTGGGATAGCCCCTGCAAAATCCAGAGTTTCAAGAATCCAGAGTTCCTCTCAGGGCCCAGGTTAACATACCCATCCGGGCTGCTCTATCCTTCTATCCAAATGACTGTTTCCTTTACTCCATTTACTGCAGCCTGATTTAATATCATCATGGATTTATCCTCGTGAAAACTGAGGAAGATAGGACTAAGTTTGCAGCTCACAGTCATTCTTAAGTAATAGTTAATGGTAGATCCAGGACACCAAATTCTCTTCCATCAATACCTACTTAGTTTGGTTAGCCATGACATAAGTCATCCCTAGACATAAAAAGCATGATACCTTTTAGATTGGGGAGATGGATCAAGTGGAAATTCCCCAGTTTGACAGAGCTGGGGTCAAATGTGAGGGCAGCCCCAAAAGCACAGCTTCAAAGCCACTGCTGTTGAGCCCAGGCATGGGAGACAGTCAGTCTGCTGCCCCCCCTGTCCCCACACTGTCCTGAGCAGAGGACAGTGGGCCATAAGTCAGGATGCCTGAGGTATACACAGTGTAAGTCTCTGAAGTGCTATGACCACCGCAAAAATGCTCGGGATAGAAAAGGAAATGGTGCATGCCACCCACCCAAAGCCATGAGGTGTCAAAATGGGTTTAATCTACACAGAATTGGACCATGGGCTACATAACTGAGTATCACCCTCAGCATGCACTGCCAAGGACAGCTTCGCTTCATTAGTGCTCAGCAGTGAGCATACACTAAGCTCCACTGTCCTTCCTCATGATTCACACCCTGATCCCCTTGGTAATTCCCTAGCTCCTCTAAGTCATCCAAAAGATTCTGGAGAGGAGCACAACACGTCAGCCAGACTCCTTCCACACTCAAGCAGAAAAACCAAAACACCCATCCTGTTTATATCACATGTTTTGGCAACTGGGATGCACACCACCTCAGCCAGAACACTGCAGCTCATGGACAGTTTGCAGCCAATTCCTGGACCATTCTC
Organism: Serinus canaria; assembly: GCF_022539315.1. NCBI lineage: Eukaryota > Metazoa > Chordata > Aves > Passeriformes > Fringillidae > Serinus > Serinus canaria. The sequence continues at coordinate 104,140,638 of NC_066315.1, read as the reverse complement.
TATTGTGGAGCCCTCAATGCTGAGAGAAAGTGAACACAGTCAGCTTCCACCTGGAAACACCCAGCAGGGTGAGCTGTGATTCTCAAAAAGCCTTCTGAATAACAGTATGAAAAATTCTGCATCATACAGAAGCATGATCTGTCCAGTGGGCTTTTTTACATCCTCCACATTCAACCTAACTCAGTCAAAAAACACCCCAAACTAGGCAGAGCTGATAGATTCAGCTGCCTGAATAATCCAAGGGAAAACATTCATCAGATTGAGTGGGCAGCCTGCCTTTCTTCACAGTGACAAGACAAAGATTTAATTGCTTATCATGGATTTCTGTCAGGAAAATCCCACTTGCTCCTTCAGTTTGCTTATTTCTGCTGAAAACACTCTAATTACATGAGACTTGGTAAATGTACTACAGTAATAAAAAATGGTCTGTCCCACCATTTCAGATGACAAACAGAATAAGTTAAATATCAGAAAACACTGCAACTTCAAGGTTGTTTTTCATCAAAAATATGTTTTCAGCAGATTCCATCTTCCTTGCCTTTAGAGTGTTTCGGGAAGAAACAGTATCCCTCTGTTCTGGACACGTCACACTCCTGTTTTGTCACAGCTGTGAGCACTGGTTCCACCCCTGGAATTTGTACAACCTGAGCTGGTCTGTTTATATTTGCTTGTAAGGAACTGAGTTAACTCTCACAAATGCTGATGTGGAAGCACAGTGATACCACAGAAGCCTCAAACTTGCCTAACTCCTGCCAGAGACATGTTGAATTAGCTGTAATACCTTCCGTGATGCTGCTGCAGCAAGGAGTCTGTCAACAAGTCCTTTTTCAGCAGAGAACACTCCAGGCAAATACAGCCCTGATCTGTGTGGGACACTGAGCAGTTTTATAGCCACAAGACATCACTTGATGATAAACCTCTGCTGAACTGAGCAGAAGAATGGCAGTGTTACATCCCTACCATCCTTCATCTCTGTGCCCTATTCTGCAACTTTTAGAGATGCTTTTATTCTCTAAAGCATAATCTGGATGCATCTAGAAATGATAGTTTGAGTTCTACTACATATTCTCTTGATGATTTTTTAGACTGTGTTTGTTAAACTCTTATTGCATTCTGGTACTCAAAATGAAAAAAAACCAAAACAACTGGAAATCCCTAAGTAAAATGTCCCTGTGGTAGTTCCAGATTAAGAAGTTTAAATGCAATAAAGATGATCGACACATAAAGACCCCCCCTGCCCTGTACCAAAAGATCCAGAGGTGTTAAGATGAAATACCTTAAAAAGTCAAAAAAAGCATTGATGAATTGGAGAATAGTTCAGCCTCGTGTTTGAATTGGAGAATAGCTCAGCCTCATGCTTACTAGCTGGTTACAAACAGGGCTAGAAACACTTGCCTGTTCTCAATAATTTTTGTGGAAGGCAATATAGATGAAAATATGCTTTTATATGACAGCTAACAGATGAAGTAATTTATTTATTGCTCATAAAGACTTGAGGACTTAGTCATCCAGTGGGGAAGGTTCTCCTGGAATCACGGATGCTCCTAAAACGCTACTACTGTCTATTATTTTTTACTCTTTGAATCTCAAGCCTAGAACAGAGCAGATGTGTGAATTCCCGCTGTCACATCCTTCCCTTGGCCTGCAGGTTATTACCCACTCTTTGCTCAGCTCACCTGCTGAGACCACAAGATTTTGCACAATTCTTACTATGAATTTTTTGTTGATGAATTTCAGATGCTATGAAATAAGCACCATGAGTAACACCAGCAGCCCATCATTTAGACACTGGAAAGGGAAGAGTTTTTCACTGCAAGCACAAAACATTTTAGTCATATCTTCTCAGATTTTATGCAGATAATAAATACATAGTTTCTATAAATGGAGGAGTAGTCTGCAATATATTTTTGAGTAGGGCACTGCTGAAGAAACCACAGTGAAGAATCTGACACTTTTTTTTTTTTGAAATTAAACCCAGTAGAAGTTTTTACAAGATTAATATGTCTATGGAAGAAGGCAGTTCCATTTGAAAGATTTAATAATTACAAACACTTTCAGATTTTTCTTTAATGGAAGCTAAAATAAGCTGTGGGTAGTGTTTAGATTCTGGACAAAGCATAATGAAAAAGCATCAAAACCTTCTGCAAAAGTGAAAAATTGCACTACTCAATTGAAATGTGTTTATTTTGAGGTAGCAAAAAGAAAACACTGGACAGTATTCCTAAATAAATCCCGATACCCAATGCATTTCTGGCTTGGGAGCCCAGCCTCCTAGTGAAAACTGAGATGATTTATCTGATCTATTTTTCCCATAAAACAAAAGAACAAAATTTAAAATCCCACCAGAATAAAGTAGAATAGCTCAGTTGCTCAGGAATTCTGAAGCTTCTCTTCAACTGCAGACCTCAAAATAAAGCTGTATAAGCTTTTCCAAGATGATCCTTTCTGCAACTGTCCCTTGTTGGGGGAAGGTGGGTGGGAATCATATGGTGCCTTTATTCAGAGCAAGAAAATAAAAAAATGAAATGCCAGCACTTTTTTTCTGGGACAAAAGAGTCAAAAGTTTTTGACAAGCTCTAATATTAGAGCAATACATCAGCACTGCACTAATTCTGAACAGAGGTATTTCCGTATAAAAACAAACTTATACTTGGAATTTAACACCAAATTCAGCCTCATGCAATGCAGTCCTATTTGCACTATGTAATCCCACATACGAAATCTAAATGAAAGAAGCATTTCACGTTTTGAAACTTCCATATCACAAATAGATGGGCCATGAATCGTGATGACAACAGACAGAAAATATATCTTTTCTGCCCAGTCTTTCAATAAATTCCTAATTCACTGCTAGACGTGATTACCAACCAGTCAGCCTCCCCTCCATGCCTGGTAAGATCACAGAACTGATCATCCTGGAAGTTATGTTGAAATATATGGACGAGAGGTGATTAGAGACAACCAGCATGTCTTTACCAAGGGCAAATCATGCCTGATAATCTAGTGGAATTCTATGATGGAATGACTGTATTGAATTCTTGAATGGTGGTCCCTCACCATAGGGAAGGGATGCCATCCAGAGGGACCTTGACAAAGACTAAGGAACAGACCCACACGAACTTCATGAATTTCAATAAGAGGGACTGCAAGGTCCTGCATGTAGGTCTGGGCAATGTCCAGTATCAGTACAGACTGGGAGGTGAATGGATAGGAGAGCAGCCCTGCAGAGAAGGATTTGGGGGTACCAGTGCATGAAAAATTGGGCACAAGCCAGCAAGAACCACACCCTGGGCTGCATTAAAGACACATGGCCAGCAGGTCACTCTCCCAACTCTGTCACCATCATATTTTCTGGAAAAATCCCCTTGCCCAGGATTCTTCTCCCGGGAAGCTGAGAAGCCTCAGAATAAAAGGAAAACAATATTATCTCATTTGCTTCTCCTGTGTTTTGCTGCTTTGGAATGTGGTTTGGAGACTGTTTATCCAACAGGGGGTTGTTTCATGGGTTTTATCTGAATTGTTTTGACTTAATGACCAATCACCGTCCAGCTGTGTTGGGAATCTGGAAGGAGTCATGAGTTTTCATTATTATCTTTTAGCCTTCTGTGAATATCCTTTCTCTATTCTCTAGTATAGTTTAGTATAGTACTCTTTAGTATAATATAGTGTCTTAAATTAATAAATTAGCCTTCTAAGAACATGGAGTCAGATGCATCATTCCTTCCTGCCATGGGGCTCCCCACAAATACAAGGCTCCTCTCTCATGAAACCCCATCTGGAATACTGCATCCAGTTCTGCATGTCCATCCAGTTTCCACAGCACAAAAAGACATGGACCTGTTGGAGCAGGTCCAGTGGAGGGCTAAAAAAGTGGTCAGAGGACTGGAGCACCCCTCCTATGAAGGCAGACTGAGAGAGCTGGAGTTGTTCAGCCTGGAGAAAAGACTCTGGGGACCCATTGTAGAAGCATTCCAGTACTTACAGAGGGCTCACAAGAAAGATGGAAAGAGACTTTTTAGCAGGGCCTATAGTGACAGGACAAGGGAAAACAGGTTTAAACTATCAGAGAGTAGATTTAGATTGGATACCAGGAAGAAATTTTCTATTTTGAGGGTGGTGAGACATTGGGACAGGTTACCCAGAGAAAACATAGATTTCTCAGTATGGGATGTGTTCAAAGTCAGGTTGGACAGGGCTTTGAGCAACCTGACCTAGTGAAAGATGTCCTTGCCCAGGGCATGGGGGTTGAACTAGATGATCTTTAATGTATCTTCCAACCCAAACCATTCTTTGATTCTGTTTCTATGATTTTAGACATCCAAAAAGGAATCGAAGCACTGAGAGAGTGAGGATCCAGAAGGATTTTCATTACTTGGATGTTTTGTGCCATCATGGCTGCAGATTTAGCTTTTGGGTGCAAACTTCCTTAAAACCATCTATTGCTATCCATCTACAGTTTTCCTCATGTATTTGATTGGTCAGTCAAGAAGAATCTCTGATTTTCCCAGCTTTACAGGAAGCCACACGATTGTTTTAGTCAGGCTTTGGAAAAACAAGATCCAAGCATGTAATGAACAAAGATGAGGGTTATTGCACAGATGACAGGAGTAATGCACATCAAAATCTGGGTAAGGCAAGTGGTATGTGAGAAGGAGGAACACGACATTTTATTATTTAAATGTGAAAACTGCATTTGTGGAAATATTTTCAAAGTAGAAGCTAATTAGAAGTAAAGACCTCTGATTCTGTTTGCTTTCTCTAGAACATGTCATAAATATGTGCATTTTGTTTACAGATAGTCTGAGAGCATACAGACCCTCCAAAACAAGACCTGAGTTGCCTGATGGGTGTCTGATGAAGACATCAGCCTATATGCCTTTATTTGTGGAGCCCTGATGACAAGAAAGTGAAAAATGCAAATCTCCTTGGTAAAACTGTGGAAAACTGAAAGAATTTATCAGCAGTTGCCTTATGCATTTACAAGCACAATTTTCCCATTTGTTACAGTACTCTCTGCCATAGTTTGCTGACCCCAAGTTATGCTCAAATGGCCTGATGGTAAAAAATGTGTGGTGTTTATGAGAAAAACTTGTAGAGGATTCAACCTTTTGGTTGCATGTTATGAATAGAGGCCATTGAGGACCCCAATTTGTAAGCATGCATGAACATGGAGGTGTCTTCCCACAGGTATGGTGTGGCAAGGGCATCCACAGAGCAATGGGCATGAGGGGCTCTCTGCTATGGAGGCAGCAGGATGAGCAGCTGACACGGAATCTTCTTTGCTCCTTCTCACCAACCATTTGCAAGTCTTGCTCTGGGGTCCTGAATTTGTGCCAAAACAAGCAGGGAGAAAAAAAGCAATCCACATTTTGGGATGGGGGATAAGGGAGATAAAATTTCCCTAGACATTTGCTCTTTTCATTGGCAGGCACTGGACACTGCTGATAGGTTTGGTATGTCAGACATGGTCCCAGCAGAGACTGCCCAGCCCAGAGGCTGCAGATGAGGCAGCTGTTTCAGCCAGGGCTGTTACCACTACAAACATGGTTCTCTTTTGCAGTCTATTTGGTACTTGTCCTCGTCTCATCAAATACAGGAAATATTACCAAAAAACCCCCCAAACAAGTTATTATTATTATTATTATTATTATTATTATTATTATTATTATTATTATTATTATTATTATTATTATTATTATTAACAATTATAATATTAATATAATAATAATAATAATAATAACAATAATAACAATAACAACAATAATATATTTTCCAAACCCAGTGATTTATTATGACCAAAAGCCTGTGACAAAGATCCTATTTAGCCAGTCCTGTCTTCATAGTTCCTTTAGTTGCAGTATCACTAATAGAAAGTACATCACACTTCCCATATTCTTGACTTCTTACATAACAGAGGAAAACAAGCTCAGGCTCAAAATAGCCCAAAAACCCCATACCAGGAGGGAAGAAACCAACAGAAAAATTAACATTCCACATGCTTCAAGAATGTAAACAACGTCACCACACAGACATGCAGAAAACTGGTGTTACTCAAACCAGGCACTGCCAATTCTCCATCTAATGAGTTGTTGGATCCTGAGACAATCAGAAACCTCTCATGAGAGCTTAGTGAACAACAGCATTTGTTTCCCCTTCTAATTTCTCTTTATTAAAAGCTACAGGGAAAGCACTGGGCTAGAAAGACGATCTCAATTACTCTTAATTGCTGTCCATAATGATTAGCCCAGGCCACAGTGATGCTGCAGCAGCCAGCACAGGATACAAAGCAGGTGCTCTGTCTCCTCCTGGTCACTCCCTTTGCCTGGAATGGAAATGCCATTGAGGGAATGAGTAAGAGCTCACCCTGCACAGAGGCTGGTGATACCCATGACTGCATTTCGTGTTAGAAGGAAGGCTTGGCCTTCCTGTTTTGTTCAACTGTCTTCTTCCTTTTTTTTTTTTTTTTTTTATTTTGGTCTCTGTGTTTTAGGCAGTGATCCAAGTAATCTCATGAATGAAACCCCACCTCTCAGAGCAAGAGGGCTGCTACTGCTTGGATGGGAGGGTGAACATGGCTGTGGCAGGCAGCTCATCTACAGAGCAGGGACATGTGTACAGCCCAGTGGGCCAGATCCATAAAAACAGCAAGAAACACTTTTCCAGAATCAAGATGAGGACAGAGGACTGCCTCAAGGGAGCTGAGCTTTTTTGAACAAAACAGAGCAAGTAAGATATTACTTATTCCTGGTCCTTGCTATTTCTCCTTTGGCATAAATCTGTGGGACACTTGGGGCATGACTGCATTTTCAGTCTGCTTCTGACAAGATTTTCCCCATTAAAAGATAAGAAAATATCAGAAATGTACATACTGGGATAATATATATTCTATACATGCAGGAGATGGTCATGGCTTCAGAACATAAATTATCATAAAATCAAATTAAACTATTAGCTGTTTTATCTCCCAGTTATCTAGGACAACCTTCACCATTGTTCACTAAAAATTAAGAATACAGCAATGAGAATGTTGGAATGTCCATCTCTAATCAGCTTGTAGTAAAGATCAACTTACTAGTTAAGTAGGAGGAAACTAAGAGTCTCTTAATACTGTCAATCAGTGAGGAGACCCAGTACTGAGCAAAATGTTATTTTTATAAATCCCATACCAACCTTATGCAAAACTTCATGGCAGAACTAACTCTGCTACTGCAAAACTTGAAAAACTTCACAGTGAGATGCAATGATTCTTTGATGTTAAAAAACTTCCCTATGCTCCTCTGACAAGTGTTAAAGGACTGCATGGTGCAAGCAACTACAGAGGAAACTACAGAGGATCTTGCACACTGAGATCCTGGCTCCAATTCACTAAATACAATGAAAATAAATGATGGATTTTATTGTGATTTAAAGCAACATACATATTTAGGCCTTTCAGCTGCCTGCACAAGTATTGTTTAACTCTCTGTCTTTAACAGTGGGATGACACAATCTACCCTGATCATTTCACACTTCAACACTGTCAGGGACAACACTGCTTTAATCAGTGGAGCTGCACTTATTTGCAACAGAACTGTCTGTGACCTAAGAATGTAACTCCTGAGAGATAATCACAAAATTCTCCAGTCTCCTCAGATTTCTAAAAGACATTTAAAATTATTATGAGAAAATTATGTTGCAGATAGCTTCCATGAATTTCAAAAAGAGCCTGAATCAAGAAATCCCAAAAAAAATGCACAATGTTTTGCTTACTGTACTACAGGTGAAATGAATAATCAGAATTTTAAGGCCTGGGAAATCAGCAGAGATAATCCCAAATCCTTGTAACAAACCATAACCTGATGAGAATATGGTCTGCTGTGGGTAGCTCATCTGCACCAGGCAGAGCTGCAGATAAATTACAGATCATCCTCCTCCCAGCTCTGCCTTTCACCTAAGCTTTCCCCATGCCACTGTTCAAATATTTCAAATAAGCCACTTTGACTTAAATGTCTAATTTACTGGAAGTCTGCTGGCAACATCTTATGAGTTGGCTGAAAAACAAGCAAAGTAATCTGCAAAGCTTTAAAACCAGCACAGTTTTAAATGGGGATGTTTGCTGACTTCTTTTTCTCTCTTTTAGTAGTGGTCAGCTCTGGCAGCGAAATGCTTCAAAAAACATACAGCCCGTGCTAGAAAAAGATCAAAAGCGGATCAGATGTCAGCTCCAGCTCATGCCAGTCGTGCAAGAAAGAGGAAAAAACAAAGTGAGAAGGTGATTTTTTTCCTGCCATGCATCACTCGATGCTCCCCATCTGCACACAAGGGCTCCTGGGCACAGCACAGCATTTCTGCCAGGAGACCTGGACCCACAGCACGGCTGGAATTGTGCTGCCCAGCACTGCCCGACCCCTCTCCCCAAAGAACTGACCAGCCTTTATTCTGGCAGCACCAGGACTTTCCTCCCAGTGCTCCTCCTCATTGGGATGGCGGTCCTGGAGAAGGCAAAGATGGGGTGCTGGTTTGACTTGACATTGTACAGTGAAAGGGTTCAGGGAGAGGGCAGCCCTGCTCACAGGCAGGCAGTAGGTGCCCACACAGGGCCTGGCTCTCTCTGGGAGTGGGAGGTGAAACCCCCTGGATTTGTGAGCAGTGCCAGGTCATGGCACCACTCTCCTACATCCCATTTTACCTGTTTGCATTTGCAAGATTACACACACTGTGCTGGGCTAAAAATGTGCAGATAATGCTCTATTTTCCTTAAGAATATGAAGTCTTTTAAACATTTTGGAGATTGACATCAAAGAAGAGTGCCCACCCAAGAGTCTTAAATGCCACCCTCATTTTCTATGGGATTTTCCTAAAGGGTTGTGTTGGGATCCATAGGTGAGCTGGGTTCATAGCCCGTGTATCCCTTCTGGAGAGGCACACATTGGCAGCTGACTGGGGAGACCCCCCTGCACCCCTGCCTGCCTCCTCTCTGCTCTGTTTGATGCTTGGGGGTGAAGGTGGCGAGCCCCCACCTATTTTGGGGCAGGATTAAGCTGAAAACCTGCCAGGGATTTTGGAGGCTGGCTGTGCTGGTGTGAGGTGAGCGGCAGCAGCCCATGCCCTGCTGACTCAGCTGGCTGGGCTCACTCAGGCTGGCTGGTGGGCGAGATTGGGTTACATGGCAGAAATCATAACAAAGGCAGGAAACAGATCAGTACTCCCTGGGTTTAACTCCCTCTCTGGGGACCCTGCTGGTTTCCAGACTGCAGATGGTTTTAACCCTGTCCTGAAACGTGCCTGTGTGGCATGCTCTGCTCTGGTGAAGTCAAGCCGGGTCAAGCAAATCAAGGCAGCAGAGGAATGGCCCCAACAGGCACCAGTCAGAGAGGTTCAAAGGTCTTTACATTGCTTTTTATGAATGGGCACAGAAATATGAACCCTGCTGAGCAGTGGTCAAATCAGAGTAACCAGACTGCAACAACAGAGTCCCTTGGCAGAGTTTTGGGATGACCCCCTCCCTGCTGTTGCCTGCCAGCTCTGTGTGGCTTTGCCTCCCCACAGCCGCAGAGCATCTCTGTCATCTTGAGCCTGGCTCTCCTGTTCTTGCTCTCAGCATTGCACTTCCAGCACAGGACAGGAGGAAAACCCCATCTGACTTCATGCAGCTTTAGTAATTCCAGTACCAAAAAACCAGCTGTGCCCTCAGCTGCGTAGTTTTGGTGGCTGAGATGATGCAACGTGTCCATTGGAAAGGGGATGTCTTTCATAAAACCAGTCAACTCTGCAGGACTGTATTTTATTTTAAAAAGCTCAAAGGAAATTATATGAACACATTGCTGATTCTCTCAAGTACTGATCTGATTTCAGGCGGTGTTTTTCTCTTTGAGGCAGGATGCTTAGGAACAAGTCCTGCCTGTGATGTGAAGTGTTGCTCAGAGTGGAGGAGCAGGGAAACAAGCTTTGCAATCTCCAGACTGAAGGTATTTGGGGGAAAAGAGGACATTTCTCATGAGATCATAATGACCACAATACTATCTTTGGTTCCCTCTGGGAACTCTGATGTTCTAGAAACAGCAGTCTTGAAAGGTGAAACATGGTCACCTGGAGGCTACGAAACCCTTTCATATACAGATCTGACAGCAAAAGGACAGAGAAGTGACCACCAAAAAACCCTTGCTAGGAATTTGCCTGAGTGAAGGTTGCAGGATTAGGGTGGTATCATGGCTTCCCTCCATCAAGACTTCAAAGAGGGTAATAGTCCCATGACACATCATCCTGAAAAGCTCCCAAAACTGATGGAATAAGGAAGAGTTTCTTAATTTAGTTTCCCCTGTATTAAAAGCTTATGAAAACTATTAAAAAAATACATAGGGGTAGAGTATTACAAAAACCCAAACAAACCTCAAAACACACCCACCCTGGAAATGCCTCCCATTCACAGCTTCACCAAGTATTTTCTTTTAACTCACCACAAGACTTCCCAGAAGAACAACTGAAAAGACATTAGGCATTATTTATTTTTCTTTTAAAAATATTGTTTTAGAAACCTCCCAGAAGGGAGAAAAATAAAGTAAATTATTATAGTGCCACATCAGCACAATCGCCAAGCTCAAAATGAAGAAGGCTACAGTGATCTAAGTATTCCTTTGACGTAAAATGCTTTATAATTTCACAGTCAGCTGTTCTGCTTCCTTTTACAAAGACACTTCCACTTAATGTCTTCTAAGTCACCTTGAATACCCACTGGACATATACAAATTCTTGCTAGCTCTTTTGCCTATTTGGTGGGTTTGTTTTGGTAATCTGGTTTCGTGCATGGGAAAGTTCATTCTTTGTAGTAAATGAAAGGCTTTCATAAGGGGTCTTCTTTCCATTGGAGACACGATTAGAGGCCAATTGCTATTCAAACCAGCTGTAATAAAAAGGGCTTGTTCTGAAGAACACAGCTCTATTTCTTTTTATTAAAGCACAGAACTACTCACAGTAACCTTTTGCAAGACAACTGAGAATAAAAACAGCTTCACCATGTTGTATTTCACACAGCAGCTTGCCAAGAGCACGAGTTTCTCAGGAGTCAGAGCTGCAGCAGAGGAGCAGATGTGGCTATTGCTGCAGAGGTGGGCCCCTGCCAGCACCCTCCTGTCCTGTGGGTCAGCACGCACGGTGGTCACATGCTGGGCTAAGGGGCTCAAACTCAGGCTGAGTCTCATCTGCTCCTGGCCCAGAGTCAAGGCCTGCTGAAGCAAGAGGCAGCTGTGAAGTTTACGGGGTTTATGGGGTGCCAATCGCCCTCTGACAAGGGCAGGCATTTCCTGCAGCTACCAAATTTCCCTCCTGCATCCTCTTGATGGGCTCAGTACTGAAATGAGCTTTCTACCTTCTGCTGGACTACTCCAGATCTAACTGATATAGGGGGAGTAAGGTCCAGACTTGCAGCTAAACATGGAAAGGACAGGAGCCACCTCTGCATTGCCCCATCACCTCTTAAAAAGCAAAAGCAGACCATGGCGCCACAAGCCAGCACCTCCACAGAGACTGCAGTTTTCTGAAGCATGATGAGCTTGAGCTGTGAACACCACACAAAGCACAGAGATCTTTCACAGATGTGGCTTCATGTGCTGCTTTGGACCTTGCAGAAAGGATGGGTCTGATCTGAGACCAGCAGAGATGGTCTCCGAGGGTTGAATGACAGGTCTCTGAAAAATGATCTTTGCTTGGGTTCTCTTTGATGAGGCAAGAGAAAGACAGTGAAGACATGTTCACTCCTCTTCTTCCTCCTGCAGTATTTCAGCTGATTCAGACCCTTACACAAACTCATTAGTTTGAGCCCCCCAAGTTTTCTCCTAATTTTAGCTACCCTTGATTATCTGTTTAAACCCATATTGGTATTAAAATTGTCAATAACCTGGAAAGTTTTTTCAGCTCCTGTGTAATGAGCAGAAGAACATGATCTTGGTTTATTTGCCTTCCCTTAAAACCAAGCTATGCTGCTGCTTTCTGCAAGGCACCTTGAGTATGGAAATTTTGTAAAAAACTGAAATCTGCACATGGTTATTTTTATAAATTTGCAAAAGAGGTTAAACATGTAGTATCATTAAACAGAAGAAACCTGTTTTCTTAAGGAGACAAGTTTGTTTGAGGCAGCCAGAATACTTATGAATGGGGCCTTGGAATACAGTGAGCACAAGAACCACCTCTCATATTTTTGGCTTTCCAGACCTAGGAAACAATGTTTGGAGCACAAATTTCCAGATGGAACCTACATGCAATCTAGTCCTACAGGTCTGTTTCTGAAGTTGTGCTGTTAGGTAGTCCTACACACTGAGCCAAATCCAGCTTGGATGTATTCACACAAGGCACACAGGTTTCAATATAAACATCTGTGCATGCAAGAAGGGACGTGTGGTAACTTCTGGGGACAAGTGAGTTTAGCTGTGCACAGCTGCTGTGCTGAAACCTGGACAGTGTGTGTCTGGATTAACTGGCTTCAGACTGTGCAGTCTTAATTAAAGACAAGATCTCTCCCACTCCCAACTTGAGACTTGAGGTTGGATTTAAAATGAAATCACCAGTTATGTGGGGCATTATACATCAGATTTCCACCTGAAGCAAATAACTTCTAGAAACAATGAAGAAGGAAGAAAAATATCATTTGGCTCTCTGTATTATTAGTTCTTGTAACCAGACTGTCCCCAATCATATGATAAAGCAGAAATATACGTAAGGAATCTTTCAGGCAATGGTTGTCACTACATACACAGATGGTCTGAAATCGTACCTTCACCCACTAACAAAACACAAAAGGGAAGGTTTTTTCCTGCCATTAAGCACTACCAAATGTAGGGTATATTGATCATAACAAGCCTGGTAAGTAAAAGCTTCCATGTCCATTCCCGGACTAATTAAAAATATAAAATTTGGTAGAATTCTCCATCTTCCCTGACCAAGACCTTGAAAATCAAGCTCACAGACACATGCTATGTAATGCAAATCAATAAGCATTTTCCAAATATTTAAAATTTCAGGTTTTGAAAAATATGCAGTGAAGCCGTGTTAAGCAGACGCTCATGCCCAGATATCCTTAAGGGAAAACAATTCTGCTCTGCCTATTTGTGGCATTATGAAACAGCTGCCAGAGAAGACATAAAGTCCTGCTATGCTAGGCCTGAATGTCTGCACATAACTTCAAATACAAAATCTCCTTACAAGCCTCAGCTGGGCTGAAGCAAAGTGGATCCCTGGGTCTCACACTCCACCTACTACAGAAAGTTCAGCTGCTTCTATTAAGAGTCACAAGCTGAATCACAAAACCACATTCACATCTTATTTATTTAAGGCATCAATCTCTCTCTCTGGCTGAGTGGGTGGATTTTCCAGATACATTCCTGACCGAGCTGAAGAGTGTCTGCAGGACACAAACCTCTCCACACACCCACTGCACCACCCTTGTCCGTGCCGGCTCCGGGCACCGAGAAAGACCCCTTCCCACTCACACCTCTCTCCCAACCTCTCTCCACTTTCCAGAGTCTCAGCCCACTCACTTAACCCAGGCTGGAACAGGACAAATGGAAATTTCTTGGCTCTTGGCTGCTTCACCTAAGGTTTACCATATACAGAAGGCTAATTGAGACTGGGTAAAATTTTAATCCAAGCTTTATTTTGGCTAATATTCTGCAGTGCAGAACAGTGGAATTTGGATTGGTTTTGACTTAGCAAAGCAGCATACTGTTTCCTTGTTAGGATTTGCAACAGGACAAATCATCCTAAAACACTTACCCTGTTCTTCATTTGTGCCATCCCTTAGACTGCTCTCTCTCACATGCTCCTTTAGGCTTTCCCCAGCTTTTATATAAGACATGTTACAGAGATCTGGAGTTGACAATATTATCTATGTAGTAACTTAAAATTATCAGGGTGGTGATTCTCTTGTTCAGCATGAAAATCCTTTCCTGTAGCATTGGCCTCTCCTTGCTATTGCTATTTTAAGGACAGGTGTCTTCAAAGAGGTAGTTGCCAAAGATCCCTGAAACTAGATGATAAGACTCCTACCCTAAGTCCTATATTCAGATTTCATATGGAAGTCAATCTTCAGGCAGAAAATTTTCCCTTTGAAAATTATCAAGAAATTTGCCAAGTACAACAACGTGATGTAGCTGCATTCAGAGTGTTACCTTGCCAGGACACTGGCCAGGCTCAGGGCTGCTGAGTGTGATGGTAGAGGACAGCAGAGATATTTAGGTCTGGGTCTAGGTCCAGGTCTCACATTCAGGTCTGGGTGAAGCTGGATATGTTTCACGCCCTCCCTGCAGTGGCTCCCACAGGAGCATGGAAAACCAGGCGCCAACCATGCACAGAGCTATAGTACAGGTTGAAGAAATTCCTAAGAAATAAAAAGAATCCAGGATATCAAAGCAAGCAGCACATGACAGGAATGTGTTTAATTTGTGTGTGTTGTTAGGTTCATCCAAAAAAATAGCCTCAAGGGAATACAACACCCCCTTTCTCATGGAAAGACCAGTGTCCCTGTGTCGCTTTCAAATAAAATCATTATGAAGAAGGTACTGCAGACATTTGAGCACTTAAAAGTGCAAAGTTCAGCTGGCTGTAGTAGCAGCTGGCTACAAATGCAGATTTGTATTTGGAATAAAGCTTAAGAGGAGCTCAAGAGTAATGCTGGTGCATTCTACAATCCCACGGCCATGCTGGGAGAATCCACTAATGTGTATTTTCCATTACTTTTTCCTTCCATCCCATGGTGGCTTCATATCTGAAGTTTTCATTTCTGCCACAGTTTTCCTGTGTTACTTACTCCTTTGCATGGAAACATAAGGGTACCAAGCACTGAAAACGCAGTGCACAGTTTCCTTCCAAGACAGTAATTTCACAGGTAATTTTGCTACAAAGCTGAACACCCCAAAATGCAGCCTAGGTGTTCTGGCAGCAAGCTGATGTTACCAAACATCATTACTTGTCCAGCTAGTTTACAGGGAAATAAAAACAAAATCCCCAGGTGTCGCTTACAGTGCAGCCAATGGTTTTCATTCCTCTCGTAAATACAACGTGCTGTTCAGCCCACACACCTATTTTATAGCTCTAATGAAAAAGACAGAGCAAAATTCACACATCATGGTGACCACACTGCCTTTCAATTCACCCCTGTAAAAGACAGAGATTGACCAAACAGGTATTGCTCCAAGCATGCAAATGCAATATATGAAGAAGCATGTCAAGAATTTTAATTGTACTAAATAGGAAAAACCCGTAACTAAGAGAAAATAGATTGCCTACATAACAACACACAGCTGGAATGACTTTAGTCCCCACGGCACTGCTAAGAGGCCTCTTTATGGGCTTGGATTAGAAGTGCCTTTAGCCAGGCACAGCAGGACAGGTTGGATGGGGCAGCCTCAAACCCACAGACCCGAAGCTCTCGGCTTTTTCAGCTCCTGACTTAGCACAGAGCACATAGACCTGATAACTTTTTGGATCTTGCTATTACTGCCTGACACTGATGGTTTTCTCAGTGTCCACCAACTATTCTCTATCTTTATGAAGACAGGTGGTTTCAAATTTGTTGTTTGGATATCCCATCTATCACATGTGCCATTACACTGCAAAAGGCAGAAGGTACTGACAGAGGAGGGACACACACTGGTGGCACAGGGGCACCTTGACAGTTCCTGAGCACATTCCTCTGCAGTGGCAATACATGTCAGCATTCTTCATTTATTTATTGAGACTTCAATTCCCTGTCAACTGCTACAGTATTGGGAGTATCTACTGGAAAAGAAAAGAAAGACAAATAAATTGTACATAGGTGGTCCCTCCCCATGCAGCCCCTGATGCTGGGATTGAAGCCCCAGCACAAACCCAGGACCCCTGAGGGTGCTGGATTCTCTCAGCTGCTCAGGGCTCACCCTAGGAGAGGGCAGGCTGGACTGCCTTCCACCTTACTGGCCATGGCAATTAAAAGGGTCATTTCAAATGAAATTTCTTGGCCTAAAATGAACAGCCACATGGGCACCGCCATTCAGTGGGGATTTCATACCCCAGGACACACGCAGGCAAAATCCTCATCTGTCACATATGGCCAGAGCAGTGAACTGGAAGCAACAGTGCCTGACTTTCCTCTGGCTTTGTGAGTGTGAGTGACCCTGTGACTTTTTATTAAGCCATATGATTACACACTGCAGGCACACAAGTGAAAGAATGCCCAGGGAGGTATGTGGTTGTGGCACCTGAAATCTCTCACTGGTCGTTTACAAACCATAAAGAAAAGTCGACAAATTCCTAAAGCTTAGAATTTCTTTTTTTCATAGGGGCTTAAGGTTTGTGTGGATATAGCAAACCACCAGGCTGATGCCAGACATTGTTTTGGTGCTTGTTATTAGAGATATGAACAATGGCCTGGATTTATTCAGAGACAAGGACTAAAATTATTCCATCTGTGCACTGTTAATGAATAAATGCTGTTCCTGAACTATTGCAAAATTCTGAGCCATGAATTTTGATCATGTTTGAATAGTTATTCATAGGCACAAGCTCCCCTGTATTTTTTAAAATCCTTCTCAGAAAAAGCTTTGTATCTAAAAGTTTTCATTTTTGCTGCAACCCATTTGCAATGCTTTTATCAGTTGTACACTCCTAAAACTCCCTAGTTATACATTTTCAAAGGTGAAGAAAGAATATATAACTTTTTACCATTAAAAATACTATAAAAAGTGCACAGCAAGAAAACAGGTAAATGGATCTTGTTCAGCTGTTCCCAGGCCACTCATCAAGGGAAAAAAAACAAACCCTATTTTTCAAATATGTTTTTAAACATATTTTCCCCCTTCAGCTTTTTTTAGTGTAGCAGATTTCATTACTGCGTGGCAGGATGATTCATCCATTCCTGGTCCACAAATTCTTAGACTTTATTCTTACACCTGGAATCCTGCTTAGGAGCTAGATTGTTTTAACTGCATGGAAGAGGTATCCTAACCCCGTCATATCTTATATACCCTACAAAAGATACCTAAAGAAGTGCCTGCCTTCCTTGAGGGGGCTCCCTGGTAATTTTTCTCTCCCCTTCCCTGGCAGCTCTTGACCTAAGGGGTGCGGGGAAGGTTGGAGGATCAGTGGCTTGGTGTGCACTGGACCTCCCTGGGGACATGAGAGACTGTCCCCTACTGACAGCTCAGCAGGAAGGAGGGGAGGTGATGGTGAGGAGCATCCTGACTCACCATCTGGAGCGTGGAGGTGGCCAAGATGGGTGTTTCTGTGGAGAACAGGCTCACAGTCTGTAATTCTGGCTGTGCTTGTCAAGGGCAAAGGGCCCTATCTTGCACAAGCTGTTTAGTCTTCCACTTATCTATAGTGTACTGGTCCTATCTTCTGATTTCATTGGAAGCTCCTCTTCATCAGCAGGGTTTTCAGCTCATTTTTTTGAAGTCTGTTTTCTAAAACACTACAAGTGTGCTTTGCAACAGGTCAAAGATCATCTTCTCTGCTTTCAGCAATTCCATATTGTACTGTAGCGTCGTATTATGCAATCAGTAATTTAACAGGAAATTTCTACTTAAAAGACTCTATTTATTAAAGTGAAGATATTAAGTTCTTAAACATTACCATAAAGAAAAAAAATGCACAATGAATTCTGCATCTATTACCTCAGAATGCCATGAGTTAAGAAGATCAGATCTTCTACCTTGGAGTCCATTTGATCCCTTCAATTCCCTTGCCTGTGGAGATGCCCAGAGCCCAATTCTCAGAGGAAAGAGTCAAACCCCGCCAGAAAGAGATCTCATCCTTCTGTCTACCTTTTAGAAACTAGTCTTAGTTCTAATGCTTGAGATTTAGCATCTCCAAAGTGTATCATATTGGAAAGGAAGTTCTGCCCTTTCCTTATTCATTGTTTCCCAAAGTGAGTTGTGCATGACGTGGTACAAACCAGTGACACTGATTGATTAAAAAGTTAATACTGGTGGCAATCTGGTAGAGGAAAACCAGTGGAGAGGCTTAGCTTGCCATCTGGAGCAGATAACTTTAAAACAGCCTGAGAAATGGGATTGAAGATGAAGTAACTGGAATAAGAAACATACTTCCTCCCTTTTTCAGTGCAGCAATCTGGAGGCATTGCAGCTGAGCAACTTCTGGCAGCATCCCTGCACATCTGTAGCATTCATTGAAAAGAAGTAAACAGCACCAGTGAGCTGGAAAGACTGTTTTCCTTACTGACCCCCTGCAGCAAATCTGTCCCAAGCTCAAAGGAGAAAAAATCTGATGTGTATTTTCCTAGGAGTTGTCTGCATCTGTATTCATTATTCTTTAATATGTTAGTGTGTTATGCTGAGTATGTTTGGCTCACTGTGACCAGTTATTGTTCTATTGACTAAAAAATACAGTAGCTTGACAAATTCTCAGAAATTAACTTATCTGAGAAGAAAGGACAGAATGATTCAGAAAAAGGGGAAGTGGTACAAGACAGTGTGTATTCAGTCCTCTTTTCAAAAACTTCTTCCCCAAATGAGAATTTCTGGAGAATGCCTCCCTCCTTCCCTTCTTCTGCTGCTCTCTTCCTTCCTTGAACCAAACTACAGGCTCTGGGAACAAGGCAGCTAATAATAAACTCCTCAGCTGAACTCTAGGAAAGCAGCTTGGTCAAGGCTTTGCCTGCCAAATGCTGACCAACACATGTTCCCAGCTGCCAGCAGTGACTGACTGACTGCTAGCCACGTTTTTTAAACCAGTTATAGCTTAGCCTTCTGCCCCTCAGAGCATGTTTTGCCCCAAACAAGACCTCCCAGTTCCAAAGGATGGAGTCAAAGGTACATGACTCATGGTCCACCTACCATGTCTCATGTCCATGGAGCATACAGGGACTTCTCCAACCACAATATATTAACACAACTGCTCTCGTGCTATGACTCCTGAAACAAAAACCCCACGGCTGGTTTTTATTCCTGCCCACACCAACAGGCTGTACAGGAACAGTGCTGGCATTTCCACAGCTCCAGCCAGCAGACAGACAGCACTTCTTTCAGAATTACCTTTTATCAAGGTTTGTGTAATAAAACTTGGCTCTTGCCTTGGGATTCCCCCTTATTGCCTTCTTTTACCAGGAAGGACACAGGGCCAAGAGGGAACACCAAGACAGCAGGAGTAACATTTCCTACTGGTCAGGCAGGAGCTCAGCTGCATTTTGGCCCCAAGAGCAACCTCTGATGCTTCACTTGAAATGCTGACCCAGCTGTCCACTGAGTTGGAGTCTGTAAAAGTCGTGCAGGTCACCTTTCTGTCTGGAGGAGCCCAGTGCCAGATGAGGCAGCAGCCAGCACTGCTGAAGGTATGAGGCTCCTGCTCTCTCCAGAGGCTGCTCAGAGGCTGCCTGGAAATGCAGCAGAGACTGCAGTGGTGGGAACTCACTGAGTCAGGTTTTCTGAAGAAGGGGAAATAAACCCTTTAAGGGACACAAAAGCATGAGCACCTACAATCAAACAGCATGTATGCTGGTGCAGGGGTGTGTAGAAACCAGGCCAGCCTAGCTCCTCCCTGAGCTGCCCCATGATGCTGGGAAAGATGAGAAAGGTATGGGAGGAAGTATGGGCTCCAAAATAGTATGGAGAAAGGTGGCTCCTTGGATTGGGACCCTATTGAATTACACAGCTCTCACCAGTGTCAATGCTATGGCTTCATGATCCCATTCCCCCTTAGTCAAGGCTCTTCTGTACTGCAGATATTTGGGATACCTTCCGGACCACAGCAATACTGTTTTCCGGAGGGATAAGGCACTTAGGGTTGGTTCCTAAGGGTGGTACTACCCTGGCTCCTCCTCTCGTGGTGAAATCTCCTCCTACCACTTCCAGGGTGGAAGTCCTCTCCTTCCTCCATGCTGCCCCACCAAGCACAACACCACAAGCATTTCTGGAAATGGTCTGTATTTCTAAGGGGAGAAATAACTCACCTTGGTAGCATCACAATACCCAGGAGACAAAAAGAGAGAAAGAAAGAGAGAAAGAAAGAGAGGAAGGGAGGAAGGGAGGAAGGGAGGAAGGGAGGAAGGGAGGAAGGGAGGAAGGGAGGAAGGGAGGAAGGAAGGAAGGAAGGAAGGAAGGAAGGAAGGAAGGACAGGAAGGAAGGAAGGAAGGAAGGAAGGCAAGGAAGTAGGAAGGAAGGAAGGAAGGAAGGAAGGACAGGAAGGAAGGAAGGAAGGAAGGAAGGAAGGAAGGACAGGAAGGAAGGAAGGAAGGAAGGAATGACAGCAAGCTAGTAGGCAAAAATCCCATCCTGTCACAACAGCGCACTTACTATTGGGACAGTAAGGATAATGGAGTGCCTGCTCTTCCCTAAAATCTTGTTCACTGAAAGAGTGCTGGCCAGGGATAGCCAGGTAGAGGATAACAACAAAGGAACCTATTTTTATAGCTGCTAATGAGTAGCAATATTTTTTACTTATTTGGGGGTGACAGAAGTGAACAGTTAGCATTTCTTCCTATTTCTCAAGATTTTCTGTGCTTTTTTGTTATTCCAGGGCTTAATGCAGAACACCACCACCAACAACAACAACAAAAAAGGAAACAAACAAAATGAAAACAACAAACAAAAAAGGAAAAAACCCTGTGTGCAACCTTAAGGAGGACTTCCCAAGCCACAGATGCTGGCTCTGTGGTTGGCTGATCTATCCAAAATAAAGCTCAACAGCAGGGATCAGTGGAGTAGCTCAGGGGGTAGAAAAGGTCATGCGAATGTGATCCCCACCTCCCAAACTCCTCATCTCCTTATGCTGCCTCCCCCTGCTCCTTTTGGGATGCAAGAAATTTTTGACTTACTTTTCATTTTTATTTTCAGTCTGCCTTTTCTATCCACTTGCCAACTGGGGTCATTGAAAGTGACTCTTGCTGCAGCTACTTTCCCAGGACAGAAAAAATGAGGTGAACTACTCTGATGGCTTATAGGTGAAAAGGCACCAGCAGCTTTGGTGATGAGCAGCTTTGGCTGTGCCAAGACAGAGCTGGTAGTGTGGGAGCTCAGAGGCCACCATGTAACCCTCCCCTTGCCACAGGGACATTCTCCTGCCCTGGGTGAAACTGTTGACTGCAGAGACTGTTTTCCCAACAGAAAGAGATCACAAGAGCCTTGAAAACAGGGCTGCTAACCCCTGTGCACAGATGTGTGATTCTACCCTCACATGAGGGTAGTTTTAGGTGAGCAGACATAAAAAAAAAGAGGAAAGAGGAAAGAAAGTGAGCTACCTAATTTTAATAATTTTTGATATCAGAATGCATTCATAGCATATAATTTTCCTTTGAGTGGAGTGCACAGCCTATGTCGTGGCTCAGCTGCCAGGACAACTGAGCCACGTCTACAGGAGATGGCATGAAAGTAGGCAAGTTTCTGGGGAAAACCTTTTGTTTGTACTCTGCTGCACATCAGTCTGGGGGCTGAAGCAATGCCCAGCTGGGCAGAGGACATGTAAGAGGCATAGCCCCTTTTCACAGCCAGCACATTCATTTCTCTTCAGGTGTGGGCTGCAATTTCCTAATGAAAGAACTATTCCGGAAGCCTTATGTTTGCCAAGAAAATAAACCAAGTCTAAACATCACACCTTCCTCGGGGAGGACATTGGATGTGGAGGATGGGACTGTACCTGTATGTTTGATGCTGCCAGCGAGAAAGTTTTTCATAGCAAGTGCTTGATTGACCCTAAGCACTGTGCAAAAGCAAGCTGAAAGACTGCTTTTGGTAAGGTCACTTACCAAACCTCTTGTAGCCGAAGGACTGCACCTCCTCCTCCTCCGCAAAGTCGTCTGGAGAAAGAAAGACACAGCAGCAGATTATCACTACCACCACTGGAAAAAGATGAGAAGTTTTTACAGGTGCATGTTCAAACAATGTAAGTTTACTTGGTTTGTTAGGCATGCTACTGCTCTTCCCCTCTGCTGCTCCTCTCCCACCTCTGCCTCCATGTGCAGAAGGCAGTTCAGAGCCTTCCCCCCACTGAGAATCCCTCTGGATCACAAACTGTGCAGATTTATCACCTGGCAGCCATCCTGAGGCCTGCTTGGCCAGCTAAGTGCAGACCAGAGCAGGTATGTCCCTCATCACAATGACAGCCACAATTGTCACCAGCGTGCCACCTGATCAAGCTTGCCCGGGCCACAGGAGTCAGAGGGGATGGTTGTCCCTCCATCCACCACTTCCCATGCACACTAGCTTGGCCTGAAAACGTCAGATCCAATAAAACATGGGACACAGAACTGAGAAACTCAGATGAGAAAAATAAAAGCTGAGATGGTGAAGATTTTGAAAGGTCGAGAGGGGAATGGCTGAGGTCATTTGGTTTGTTCAGCCTGGAGAAGAGGAGACTGTGGGGACACCTCACAACAGTCTACAACTTCCTTGTGAGGGGAAGTGGAGGGGCAAACACTGATGATAGGAACCGAGAGAAGGGAAGTTGTGGGGAGGTTTAGGTTGGCTGTTAGGAGACTATCAGGCTCCCCAGGGAAGGGGTCACTGAGTTCAAGAGGTGCTAGGACAATGTGTTCACATACACAATGTGATTCTTGGGGCTGGCCTGTGCAGGGACAGGAGATGGATTTGATGATCTTTGAGGGTCCCTTCCAACTCAGAATATTCTATCATTTGATGATTCCATCATGCCTTTTGTTCTCATCTTTACAGTGAACAAGCAGTAATATGCCAATAATCACAAGGTTATTTTGTCAGAAGCTGAATTTCTCTCCATTTCCTTCCGTCAGCAAAGGAAAAGGCTGGCATCAGCAAAACAAAAATACACCCATGACTTTTTAAAAAAAAGAATATGTTTGTGTTCATGTGTTCAGCCTCCTTCCACCCAGACAATCCCTGGTTCTGCTGAGCCAGGAAAGGCAAAGCTCTGCCTCGTCACCAGCACCAGCCTCTGCATCAACAGCTGGGAGGGCAGCACAGCCCAGGCTGTTCTTCTCCCGCCTCTGTGTTTCCCAGAGGGAACATTTAATGACTGGTGGAGGAAAAGCAAGCTCAAAGCAGATAAACACGTGTGATGGAGTGAGAAGTCTGTGTTTAGTTAGATCTTTTTTGCCCACAGACTTACTGCACGTGATTGGGCTGCTCTGCATCACGAAATTGGGCTAAGTGGTGCCACAGCTAACTTGGGACAGCACAGAGCCTTGGGGGGATGGATTCAAAGGCAAAGATACAGTCTGCATCCAGGCTGAACAAAGCCTAAACGATTTGTGTGCATGTCTCCAGCAGGAAATCTGACTTGTTCTTTCTTCTGACCTTCTGTGAGGTGCCACAGACAGAAGTCTCTGAAGGAGACTTTGCCTGAAGCAGCAGCAGAGTCCATGAGATGCTTCATTTGGCAGCACATCACCCTTTACTCAGACAGCACGATTGATTAAACAGCTAAAAACATATTCTTCACCAGGTAAGACATTTTGCTTGCTGCCAGCAGTGCTCCTGTCCATATGTTTAACTAGACCCCCAATTCAGATGTGCATTTAAGAAGTGGAAGAGCCAGTGGGTGCTCCTTAGGCAAAACAAACACATCCTGGTTTTGAAGACAGAAAGGAACCTTTAAAAAAACCAAGCCAAACAAACCCTCACGATTGTCCCAAATGTTATCTGAAGACAAGGCCCCCCAGCTAAACATGACAAATACTAATAAACCATAAACAGTCAGCAACCAACTTCTCATCCCAGCAGTGAGCTACTCAGGAAAGACATTCCCCTCTTGCATGAAAGATAAAATGCTGCACAAAATAAGATAACAGCTCCAGAGACCTTAGCTTCCTGCCCTCTCCTGCTATCAGGCTGCAACACAATTGCCTCCTTTGTTTCTCAGGAGTGTAACCTGGCTTATCCAATCCATATCTGATTTATACAGCCAGGCCACCTTTAAGTCCTGCAGCTTCATCCCACACCACATCTCCAAGTCCTTCCTCCCAGGCTGACAGCCCCTTCCTTAATTTTCTTGTTTTTCATGCTTAGACCAGCAGCATTGGCCCTTACGGCTTTAATCACATTTTTGTTTCTTTGGCCATTTTGGTATATGCAACATGTTTGTATATATATATGCTTTTCAGTATTTGCAGTGCTGCATGGCTTTCTTTTTACAGATGGGCTTTTTCCTTAAGCTTTGGATACATTATAATTATTCATTCACCTCCTAATTTTGAAGAGCACTTGTGATATTTGAAACAAAGAAGTGGAGATGGGCAAGGACAGTTATGTCAAGTGGTGACTCATCTCCCTGATCAGTAAAATCTCAAACATCATCTCTGTGAGTTGATCTTGCAAGGGGCAGTCAATGTAATTTTAGGGGAGGTCTATAAAAATTATTTAACAGACAAAGCTCAACATTCTTTCAGTCACAACTGCAACTTTGCTGAAATCATGTGCAAATATAGTACTTTAAAATATTAACTGTAATGTAACAGGTTTAAGGAAAAAAAAAAGATGGAGGAAATTAATAAAGCAAGCTTAGACTAAACATTCAGAAATTACAGCACTTTGGAAAAAGAGACCAAGATGGGCTGAAAGTCCTACCTCAGAAGAAGTCTATTTTTGAAATATTAAAAATTAAGTTGACCAACAAGCCTATAAATTTAAGTCCCAAGGCAAAGCCTTGCACCCAGCCTGCTCCTCCCATGGGTGTTGGGCAGTATTGTCCTCACCGGAGGCAGCTGAAGCTTGACCCACAGCTCCCTGTTTCCGTGCTGGAAATATTAAAATTTTGTCCCAAGTTCTACAAAAATCTCAAAGCTTCCTGATATCTTCAAAACAGCAAAATACAGGAGAACCTAAGTTTTCATTTAAAAGGTAACAGCTTTTCCAGTGAAAACTATGAAAATGTGATCTGTTATGAATTACAGAGGTAAAGAAAATATACACCAAGTAAGAAGTCAAATACTATGAACAACTCCAGTATGTTTTAATGATTTATGGTTTTAAAGGCAATATCAGAAATTGTTGTGGCAGAAATTCATGAGCTTTGAGCACCAGTGACTGATCTTAGAAATGGAAATTCTGCATTTTCACATCAGCGGTGCCCACACTTGAGTGAGACTGTAACTGGTGTAGGGCGGTTTTGTGGGACATTGTGAAAGCCTTAAGTTAGAAATATTTTTATGTAGTTTAAATCCAGTCCTCAGAGTTACAAAGAGGACTGGAATGAACACAGTATTTCTGTTACATACACATGCATGAATATGCAGGCAAGGCTTATTTTCATAGGTGAAATATATGAAGGGCAGACTCCTCCTTGAAGCAGACAATCAAGTAGAATTTGTTGTTATGTCCAGGTCACAAGAATTAACTCTTTAGTATGGGGAAGATCAGCCTAATTCAGTTATAAGACACTCAACTGTGAATCAAAATCCAGAACAAGAAAGATGAAAAAACATGAAAAGCTGGTCTCTTATTCCACTGACTTTTACAGAACTCTGGCAGCAGTAAGGTCCATAAAAAAGGTGAACTTTGGGCAGAACAGAAACATATGTGAGCAACCAATTGTATTTGACCATACAGGGGAAGGGCCACCGGAGATCTCCTGTTTTATTGGGTTTACAAGAGCCTCCTTGGATGCTAGAACAGATTGTCATGGGGAGCTTACATCAAACTGCTACAAATCACTGTCTCACAGAGGCTGAACAGCAATACATCAAATATTTTAGGGAGTTGGTGCAAAGTAAAAGTTCTGGTCCAAAAAAGTAAATGAAACCCCTTTGAGATGTTTTGGCAATATCCATGCCCAATTGAGTACCAATGCCAAATTCCACTTGCCCTCCAGTTATAAGCTATTACTGCAACACCTCTAGTAAGTACAGTTGTAGAGTTAAACAAGTTACAATACAATGCTTCCAGGGAGTGGGAATTATGAAAAGGCAGTTCAGCTGGGGATTAGCACAGCGAACAGAGGGAATTCATTTAATCTAAAACAAATTAGACTCTCATTTGATTAATTTGCTAGTGGCAAAGCAAATCTGTGGAGTAGAACGGTTTAATTTCTTGTTCTTAAACCTTAAATAAATTTATCGTGGATCACTTATGAGTCACTCTGAGGTCAAGTAAGAAAGAGCTGGCCTGGAGCCAAAATGGATGCTAAATCTGCCCCTGAGACAATACAGGGCATAAAACCACAGCACCAGATCAGAGGAGCCTTTGGTGCAAGGTGATTTTAGGGAAGTTGTTTCCATTTTAGCCCCTTCCTTTCATGGGTGTCATTGCTGGCATATGGAAGGTGTTAAAGAAAGCTGCTAATGTACGTGTCCAGCTGTCTCCTTTTAACAGTACACCTTGCTCAGCCATTTAAACCTAATTAACTAACCAGGCAAACAAGACCTCAGCACCATTAGTGATGCTGGGTCATATGGTGGCTGCAAACATGGATACAAAGTCCTTGTCTAAAGACCTCGTCTGAAGACTTAAATAAAGTAAAAAAACCACAATATTCTACATTGCATTTCAAAATCTGGGAAAATCTATTCCAGGAGAGAATGAGGCATCTCATGAAAATTGTCATGCCAAGTTTCACCTCAGATTTTAGAAGTTCCTTTATAACCCCCTGAAAACTCAAATTACAGTACATTAGAACTTACCCCTAAGTACCAGGCAGGGAACACAGATTGTAAAATTAATTTGTAGTAAAAATGACATCCAGTGCTAGAATTTCGTCTGAAATAAATCTCTCTTTCAAAGGGCTTTAATGGTTAGAACCCTGCCTTTCCTATAGTTCCTAATGGGAACAATAGAGCTGTATCTCAGTGCAACTCTGTAAAGCTCATTCTAATATTATCAAGGAGAGATTTTTACTCGTACCTTTTGAAAATAAGCTGTGCCCATTAGTTGAAAATCACAGTATTCCTCTCTTTAACCCATCAGCATGGATGAAGAACTCTACTCAGAGCTGTGTAACAAGTGCCTCTCCCTCATGAGAGAGTGCTTGCAGTGTCAAAAAGAATCTTCTGCCTGCTCTCTCCCTCTCAGCACTTTCACTGAAAGGCAAGACTCGTCCACTTGTGAGGTTTCTGTAATATTAACAACTGTTCAGGCAGACAAGAACAGCGACACCAATATCTTTCTCATATCATATTTCAAAAGCTTTTTGAGCTGCCACCAGATTTATATGCATTTCTGCTCACTGTTAACTGGGTCTACATTCAAACTGCTGACCTAGAGGTGAAATGGAGCCAGCAGAAGCACAGCAAGCAGCTGTGGCCTTCAGATGTTGATGACTTCATCAGTCTAATTGGTTTCCACTGGTTTTCATAGCTTTTATTTTGGACAGTCTCCTGCTTGTGCTAATGGGCTGCTCATTCCCAGCTCTCTTCACAGATGCTTTATTTCACTTGTCCTCTTGTTCTGCCTTTCTCCACTACTTTTTCCTTATAGGCCTTTTTCATAGTCAAGTCTCTCTCTCTGCCTCTATTTTGATAAGCCCTCCCTCACAAAATCCTACCCCCCACTTAAAGCACTTCCTGATTGAGAGGATCCCAAGCTGACATGTCACACTAACAGTCACTGTTGTTGGCCAAGTGTGGGGTGCCCATATTATCCAACCCTTCCTTTGTCTGGCTTGTCACGCAGCAAACTCCTTTGGACAGGGGTTACATGGATTCTGCACTTGCAGAGTACCTGGTCTTTAGGGCAGCCATGGAGGAGGTTCTGCTGAGGCAGTTCTGGAAGAGAGACCACCTCCCTGCATCCCAAAGCATCCTTTGGGATGTTGTTTGAGCTTGGATTCTGGCAGGAAAATGAGGCTTTTCCTCAGCTCTGTCCAACTGAGACTGCTGATCTGGGAATTTTTCTGCTTATCTTAGTGACTGAAAGAGGCAATGTCCTAGATCAGAGATTCTCCCTTGGTACTATCCTATGACTTGGATAGTGTATTCCATCACTTAACACATGCATAAAACAAACAAAACCAATAATCGTGACAAATGGGTGCACTTTAATGTCTCAGTCTTCATCTATTCCCCTACTGCTGTGCCCAAAAAATGTGAGCACTTACATTAGGAACACACACAAAAAGACAGAAGATTGTGAAATTTAGTGGTATAACAATAATCACTCTAGTTTTGCTTTATAGGCACAAGATGCAGACAGTAAATAGGGAGTTTTGAACAAAACTTGTTAGCCCATAAGTGCCACATTACCATACTGGGGTCAGGAGCAGCTGCCTGGTGTGGAGGATCAACCTTAGAAGTTAAAAGTTTAAGTCATATCATATTTCAGAATAATGATTTAAGAGCAAACAGATATGTTCTCATTAGTGCACTGAAAAATCGTGCCTCCCTGTCTGTATGTCAAAGGAGGCAATTAACAGAGGCATTAAAATGGCATACACATTCCTAAAAACACATCTCTATTACCTCCCATAACTCATTCACTTTGTTCCCCAGCGATGTCCCAGTCTGCACCTCAAATTTATGCACCAGAGGGGATTGCAGTTTTAGGTGGAAGCGGTCAAACTCCAAAGACAATTCATCTTAGGTTGCTCCCTCACTCACACAGACCACACTCACGTTATGAGGAGGATCAGGTTCACTTTCCATGCCTTGTAAAAAGTGTCTTTATTTTGCTTTCCAAGGGGGAGGGCTGGAAGGAGAGATTCTCTGTTCTGACACAGAGAAGCTCAGGATAAGGAAGGTTTTGTGAAGCTGAAGATAACTGGGTATGCATCCTTTGCAGTACTGAGCTGCTTTCATCCTTGACATTTGTCCCAGCTCTCTTTATTTTACTCTGTTTTATCTCTGCAAGGCCTGATCAGCTCTATCTCTCTGCAAGATTACCTTTCCCTCCTTATCCTAGCAGGCAGAAGTGTCCGAACCTCTGGGCACAACAGTCTTTCAGTGTGGATCTAAGTAAACTGTTTAGTGGTTGTGACAAAAAAAGGGCTCTGTTCAGCCCTCAGCTGTAGCAAAATCAGTCTAAAATGAATCTACATTATCCAAAGTAGGAGAAAAAGGACATTTTAAACAACTCCCTTCTTCATAGGGAGGTTTGTCTGTGCTATTCTCAGTTGCTATTCTCAGTTGCTATTCTGTGTGGCTGGGAAAAGTAGATTTGAAGCAATAACAAACAATTACAAGTTCTTACTGAAAATGTTCCTGTCATAAATTGCTTATATGCTAATTCTGCTCAATATCCTTTGCAGTTGTACAGTAATATTTCTATCTGTGCAAAACCAGATTTCTCTTGTAATTTCTTAGCTCTTTTTTCCTCTGTATTAGTAAGAACATGCTTTGACACACACTTGCATCTTTCTCATCCATATGTTTAAAATCCTCTGTGCTACCAATCAATTCAGGACACATACTGACTGTATAGTAGCGTTGCTCAGGATTTGTTCTGTGTTTTATCACACATTTATTATAACTGCTCGTGCCTTTGAACTTCTGCTGTAGGGTCCTGTGACATGTCCAACACACACCACTCAGACCTCCTGCATATGTTTCATGTTTATGTCACTATATTCATATAAGCTCTGTTATAAATGGACTAAGGAAAGGTTACTGGATCACTCCACTTCTAATCCTTGGTTTTCAGATGCTTTCTGGCTTCTGCAAAATGCTCTGGACTGGATTTTAAAAAAAATTCTTGGTTTGAAGTTTCTATCACGGAAAGACCTATTTGCAGATGACTGTTCATTTGAGTCTGTGCACACAAAGAAGAGAGAGAGTATTTTCTGCAGTGTTACAAAATTATAACTTTTATTCCTTTATTCTTTAAAATTACAAGTGGCATCAAAACTGAGAGAAAGACAAAACCTGTCAAGAAGGTAACCATATAAATAGATTATTTAAAATTTTTCAAGGTAGTCAAGAAAGAAGCGAACTTGCATGCTCAGTCAGCTTTTGCTACTGTAGGCATTATTTGCAAATTACATCCATGCTCTAAGTCCCACAGAGGGGACAATTTTAGCAATAGAGGCAGATATGGTAATTAATTGTCTGCTAAAAGTGTTCACTGTGTGATGCAAACTCGGGGTCAGCTGAACTGGCAGGTCCCAAGAGAGCTGGGTGCGCTGTCCTCTCCTGCGTACGGTGCCCGGAGCGCACTGAGCGCCTCTAAGGCAGAGGATCGAGGCTGAGCAGGGCAGGGGTTCAGGCCAGGCTGGTCCTGAGGCACCGAGGGCTTCACTGCTCCAGTGCCACACAACCAAGGGCACACCTGTTTCCCTCCCCCCGTGCATCCTCTTGTGTTGAATGAGAGGAATGGCACGAGACAGAATGTCTGGTCGCGTTCCAGCTCTCAAGCACAGGATCCCAGATGATCTGACCTCCAGCACCATTGCTATACAAATGGTACATAGCAAGGTGCTTGTGATGGCAGAGAGGGAGGAGGAGGAGGAAGAAGAAGAATGAAAAGCAGCAGCTAAGCTACTTTAAGCATCTCTAATTAAGAGCTTCTCTGTCATCCTGGAGCAACAGTCCCAAAATGACCACTTTGACTTTGCTGTTGCCTGATTTTGGGCATTAGTATTAAGTGGTTATCCAAACAGTATCCATATTTCAGAGGAAAATACTTATCACCAGCACTGCCATGACAGTAGTGATTACAGGTAGAGTTTAAAGTAGCAATTACAAAATGCATAGCAGCTATATGGGAAGAAGCTCTCAGTTTTAACAATGCTTGTCCCTGCCTTAAATTAGGGCCAATGGTTTTGAACATGTGGTGGTGTTTGACTATGAGGAAGCTGTTTTCATTTGTTTCCCAGGCAACAAGTGCTCCTTCATACCCCAATAAATAACTATAACTTAGAAGTAGCATTTAATAAAGATATATCTGACCCTAAAGCAGACAAATCCCTACATAAATCACATGAATTATTGCTAAAAAATATGACAACGTTTGTGAGCTCAGTGTTGTTTGCTAGAAATAAAACTGCCAGCATATAGAACATAAACTTCAATTTGTTTTATGATTTAAAACATAACACATTACAAATACCAGCAATGGAAAATATAATTTATTCCTTACAGATATTTAGTGATGTAATTATTTAGATATTCCTCCATTCTCTAGAGAGGGTAGATACAGAGACAGCTGCAATCAACAGATCTTTTTGTTTTTATTGAGAAAAATGTGTAACTATACAAAGTTCTACAGTCTTACAATTATCACTACCATCGAGTTTAAAGAGAAAACATGAAAATCCAAGTCCATACCCAGAAAAGGAAACCACTGAGTCAAAATTTGGTTTGACTCTCAGACTTCTCTAACACTGGCAAAGCACTTGATGTGGTGATTTGTTTGATGCTGTTGTTTTGCTATTAGCACAGTCATTCAAGTGCTCTTCTTTGCATGTTTTATTACTGATTTCTGGAACTCTCTGGGGGAAAGAAATAAGATGGCTGTGATCACTCTTAGGGAAGCCAAATGGTAAGGACTAGCACTCCCTGTTGATGGAGTGTGGGGCACCAGCGAGTGCCCCCAGGAGCAGGAATTACATTCTCCCTTTGAACACCACTGCTCTGCTTTCCAAAGAGCAGTGGAAGCAGAATGGAAGGAGACACAAGCTGCATTCCCATCCTTGGTCCTTTGCATCCCACCTCTCCCCAAAACCCCAAAGAACGGAATGTAAGGCTTTCAGTGGTAACAGGTTTGTTCTATCTACAGTCAGATCCCCATTGTTTTGGTTAGTTCCTGCCCTTACACTTAGGCTGATAATGACAAGCTGATGACAAAATTTTTGGCATGAGCAGCTTACAAATAAAGAACACTGTAAATACATTATTTGTCATATGTTGCATGGCCCTGGAGAGGCACCATGCCACAATGTCAGAAGTAACTTAAATTGTGTGTGTGTGGGCTTGCAAAATAAATGCCCCCCAAAAGTTTTTCCTCCCTTCAGGCAGCTACTCTGGCAAGTGAATAAATAATCACATCATTCGGTGTCCTAGACTCTGGAAACTCAGGGTAACTATCATGATGTTTACTGGCCTCCTGGCATCTGGAATAAAACTCTGCAATCCAAGAACAGGCACAGTGGTGCCCAAAAGCAATTTTCATATATGTATGTCTTTTCCTTAAGCTTATTTTTGCCTCTGAAGAAAAACTGAATTCAACTCTCACAACGTCCCAACTAACTTCTAAACTTTCCATGATGTCCTTTGATGTTTTCATTGTAAGTATTCCCCAGTGTGTAAAGCCTCTCCCTTTTGCTGTAAGGCTATCAATTTTCATAAACAGAAGGCTTTCTTGCACCCCCGATACAACTTTACTAGGTTACCGAGGAGCAATTTGGCAATGCTTCTTTATTTCATTTTAAAGTATGTGATACCTCTCAGTCACAGCTATGTAGGACAGGGTCAAATGTTCCACCCATTTAAAACAAAAAGAGGAGGAAGGGAGGGAAAGAGAGAAAAAGGAAAAGAAACAAAGTTTCAGTTTGAACAGATGCAAAGTAAAGACCAAAAATTTTCCAGTCGGTGGATGCAGAGGAGAAATACGCCAAATACATTTCACAAGCCAGTTAAGCTTCTACTGGCACCTAATCACTGCCAGATGTTTAGAAGCAGCACCAAGAACATCGCAAAACGCTGGCAAAAAATAAACAAATCAACCAGGGAGAAGCACAACTCTTCTTCTCGGGGCACCGGCTGAGGGGGAAGATAAAAGTTGGGTGCCGAGAGAAACCGTGCCGGGAGGAGGGCACACATGCCGCGACACACACATTCACACACTCACGCAGGGACAGCCCGCTCCCGGACCGGGACTGACCGACACACGCCGAGCCGCGGCGGCGGCGCAGACCCGCATCCCGGGGTCGCGGTCAGACCCCCGCTCTGCCTCTCCCGGCACCGGCCGCCCGTGCCCTGCCCGCCACCTGCCCGCACCGTGTCCCGCCAGCACGCTGCTGGCTTCAGCTCATCCCGCGGGCACGGTCCCCAAGACCCACTGCCCTGCCCGCAATGTCCCCTTGCTGAGACTGTCGGCGCTCCCGCCCGCCGCCGGTCCGCGCTGCCCGCGGTGCCCGGTGCACGTGTGCGGGCGGCGGAGCGCTCCCCGCTCCCGTCCCTACCTTTCATCTTGGCGCCGGGGCGGGTCACATAGGACGGTCGGGGCGCGGCGGGGCTGCCGCCGGGAGCGGCGGGCGGCGGAGCGCTCCCTGCCTACTGCCGGGCCATGACCCGCCGCGGGCCCTGCTGCGCAGCCCCGGCCGCTGCCGCTCTCCTCGCTGCTCGGACGCCGCCGGCACCCAGCTCTCGCCGCCAGCCCCGCGGAGCCCGGCCCGGCCCCGCGGAGCCGGGCTCGGCCCCGCCTCCCTCCCTCCGCCCCGGGGAAGGGGCCGCGGCCGGGGCCGGGCGGCGGGGGCGGGCTCGGGGTCCCGCCGGCGGATGGGGCTGGGGGTGTCGCGTCCCGGGGGTGTCACACCCCCTCCGCCGTGTCCCGCGGGACCGCGGGGTTCCCGGGCTGCGGGGCCGTGGGCAGCCTGGGATGCCCGTGGGGAGCAGCCCGGGACGGGAGTTACGGGGCACCCGTCAGGGACCGGGGGAGCTCAAGCGGGATGTGGTGTTCCCGGCAGGAGAACGGTCCTGGCTCTGCATTCCCCACGGCCGTGCAGGCACCTGGGAGATTCCTCGTGGGTGTGATGTCTCCAGGCTCCCCACAGCAGCGTGCCTCACGTGCGGCACGCCGATGGAGGGATCCTGGAGCGGGGATGCATAGCTGACTGCTGGGAAGAGGCTGCAGGATGTGTGAAATTCACCCTGGTGCTGAACGAAGGGCCACGAGTAGTCCCGTAGGATTCAATGGGACTGCGTGCACTACAGGCACTGGAGAGTGTGCGTAAATATTTGTGGGATTAGGGATATACAGACCAGTCATCTTTTATTTTTCTAGTTCTGGGTGTTGCCAGGAATAAGGGATCGTTTCCAGACTCCTGTTTTCATGAAAGGCATGTTTTGTTTTTCTGCAAAGAAACCAGTTTTTAGGCAATTGAACAATTGATAAATGTTTATGATCCAGCTTTGAGTGTTAACATCAGTGCTGAGGAGGGAGGGCAGGTGCAATGTGCCCCAGTTCATTCTGGGGATAACAAAGTAGCGGAGGCACCAGAATCCCTGCTGATGCAGTGAGAAGATGCACATGATTTTGCCTTTGCAATTAGAGGTACCACAGCCTGTTGGATGTAGGGATGCCCAAAGAAGTGATTATACTACATGGTCTTTCCAGAAGGTCTATACCTCCATTAAGGACCACAGAAAGGTCATGGCTCAGGGTCACAGCATTAATTTAACACTAGGTCAAAAAACATTGGAAACCTATCAAGTAGGATCTCATATCAGCAAGGAATGGGGGATTAAATCCACCAAAAGTAGTCATTCTAGAGCACAAATGAAAGAACAGATTCAGAAATCTGAATTCCTTCAGTTGGTCTGATTACTGGAGTTGACATCAGCTTGAGCATGCTTCACTGACTCGGAGGCAGTACCTTTAGTTTGGAACTGATGAAAATATTGGAATACCAGCTGCAGTAGCCATTTGCTGCTTTAAAGCAGGGCTCAGATATCAAAGAGACTTGACTCAGCTTTTAGTTTACACTCTAGCAGTTGACTGGAATATCATGAGTAGAACACTTACATCTTAATACAGTCATCAGGTAATTATGGGGTCCCTGTAGTGCTGTGTTGGATTAGGACTGCAGTGTTTATGAGACACACTCATGCTTACTTGGTGGTGTGAGGCTCCTAAGTTAATTTACAATTTTTATTTTAAAGAATCAATGAAATTCTGTTTTCAAAACTGAAAGCCATCGAAACTCTGATCCAAAGGCCATGAGTATGTTTCCAAAAAGAAACCTTTCCATCACTTTTCACTGACTGGATGAAAGCAGTAAATGAAGCCCTGTTTCTCCATAGGAGGGTACCTCTGTTTGAAAACACAATGCAGAAGGAGTGTTTTAAAAAAAGATGAATATCACCTTAAACCTGTGTCATCAGGTGATGTGCAAGGAGCAGGACTGTGCAGGAATTTAGAAAAATTCCTCAAAAGCAGTAAAAGATAACACTTTTCTAATATTTACATAGTAACCTTATTGAACTGAAGGGTAGCAACCAAAGCTGCAGAGCTTGATGAGTTAATTTCTGCATCTGAGGAAAATATGTTCCAGATTAATTGAAAGAAAATTTATTAGTATTTTGGATTCATATAGAGTTTATGATTGATTCAGTAGGCCTGGGGTCTACCTTCATTCTTGGGACTTGAAAATATTTATTAATTTGTGAACACAGTGGGACACTTCATATTTCTGGAGCAGGCTTCCATATGGGCTTTTAATCATGTAAGTTGTATTTCACACTAGATTTCTTATACATATGTTAGGAATGTGTGAGAAAGTATAGGTAAAAATACATTAATTTAAATGGCTGATGAGCTTCTGCTAACACTAGCAAAAATCTAGTGTTAGTAAAGAAATGCAGGAAACTCATGAACTGTTTCATATGTCAAATCTTTTCTTTAAACCCAAGTGTTTCATGTTTTAGTTTCTAAAGTGAGCATTCTTCTTTCCTTCCCACCAATCCATGTCTGTCCACAAGAGGAGGATGTAGGTGTTAGACACCATCACCACCCTTAGCAATCCTGGCATTAACAAAGGGGAAGACAGATTGTTGATGGATCATGGAGATGGTGTAATTGATCAAGCACACTTAATGAGCATCAGTGGATAATTGATTATATGGAGCATATACATTATTGTATGTGTTCAGCTGAATACATACATATTTAGGGTGCAGTGCACTACATAATACAGGTTTGTTTTATGCTAGGAAACATAATACTGTGTTGCACAGTCACAGGCCTTCACAAACTTTAGCTTTTTATACACTCTTTCATATTTTTCAAGCTTCATTTAAATCTATGGTGAAATTTGCCAAACACAGTTACTTTGCCTTTCCACAGAAAACCACTGATCTTCTCAGAAAAAGTTTCAAGTATATTTTCATATTCTTTTATTTTTATGAAGCTTTAGACCACATTCTAGGGAAACTAATTTCACAGAAATGCTTTATTTTAGGGGCTTCTTTGTTACCCTAGTTCAGGACATAAATTATGAGGCCTGTTTTTTCATCCAACAATAACAATATAACAGCAGCTTACTACCACAACAGGCTGCTTGTCACAAAGCAATCCCATGTTGCAGCCAGATTCAGACTCAGAGAATGACTAAAGGATCTAAACAAATCATCCTTCTTCAGAAATGTTTACATATTGCCTTAATATGGCTTGTTTATATGGAACTATTACAATTTATTCATCAAATGCTGAAATAAGGTGCCCAAGTGAGTGCTTTGCAGTTGCTGTGGCACGGTGTGACTTTAAGCACTTACCAACCACATGTGCATTGTTTATTTTTTTCTTGTTACAGTCTCCTCTTGAATATAAAGGAAGTTTGTTTATAATGGGTCTCACTCACTTTTACTTTGCAAAATGTGTTGAAATTCAGCAGTAATCCAAATGAGAAAGATGTCAGTGTTTAATCTCCCTGTGTGCACTTTAGAATAAATTGTGCAGGCTGTGCTGAAGTGATTTAAACCCAAGGTAATGGGCTCAGTTCTTGTTCACTTTGATTCCACTTCATAACAGACCATTACCCTCACCTGGCTCATTCCCAGAGCCTAACCTACAAAACTTATGCTCTTTGGCAAGTCTTGGAGATCCTGGAAGCCTTGGTCCTTGCATGTGTGGAGGCATGTGTGGCATTCTCTTTTGACTGGCAGCTTTCTCATGGCCTGAACTCACATACAATACAAAGGGCAGCAATTGAATTTAAAAATGTCTCAAAAAATTAATTGCATGCATCATTGAGGAGAACTGCATGTGACACAGGAACCATATGTGGAAGATCATTTGTCTGAAGTAAGTACCATTTGGGTTTCATACAAAATGTGCATTTGAAAAGTAAGAGTTGAGTATTATAACATATTTTAATGATAAATCTTCTTCTGCACAACAATTTCATATTGTTGTTAATGACCATTTTGGAGCTGTGCCCAGAGTGGAGACATTATCCTTGGATCTGGGTAATGAGTTTGTAAATGATCCTGAACAAATGGTGAAGCTATTTGCTAAAATTTTTGTTAAATCTACAGATGAGCCTTTTCTTAATCTGGGTAATTAGCATCATAATTTGAAAGTATTTAGTTATCTAGACTTATCCCTGGCAAGTGAGGTTGGTTTTTGTTTTTCTTTTCCTATTTTTTGATTAACTGTGAGACTGAGGGGGATTCTGAAAGCAGCAAAACACCTGGTTTTCTTTCTGGCGTGCCAGAATTACTCAGAGATACAAACTTGTTCTAGCCATGGTTTGGATGCTGATCATGCAAAGGCTCATGTGCCAGTTCTCTTGACTTTCAATTGCTGTGAACTTTTTATCTTGGAAGGAAAAAAAGGAAGATAGCTCTAGAAAAGGCTGGACAGTCACATTGCACTAAGTTTAAATAAAAGCAAGATGCTGGAATGCAAGTAAAAGTACAGCTATTACAATCATCTGTGAGTGAGACTGAGGGACCACTGTTTCATATTTTTGATATTTGGTAAAACACATCATTGTGGTGTTTTTTTCATATTTTGAATGAAGAGAGATTGTTTACAGTTCAGAAAGTTTGTGAAATTTTATTCTGGCAATTTGCAGACCAATTTCCTTGCACAGCTTTTTGTCAAAATTGTCTAAAACAATTGTAGCCGTTGTATCTGCTGAATATCCAAACCAATGAAATATTTGACATTTGCACTCCAAAATTTCCATAATGAAAAGTAATTCCATTACTGCTAGAGTGCTAAAATGTTGAAGACACTAAAACCAAGACTAAATAATTTGTGCCAATTTTATTAGAATCCTTGCAGAAGCAGATTTTTATACGTTACTTATGATATTTTGTTTGCTCATAGTATGTGTTTCTTTCAACACACAGAAAAATAATTCTGATTGCCTCAGGAATAAATTCTTATTGCCCGAGGTTTAATCGGATCAGCTCTCTCTTCAGCTGGTATATATAAAAATCATAATGGCCAGAGTTTGATTTATGTTAATAGAAAGCAGCAAAGGTCTCTCCATGTTTTGAGACTGTCCAAATGCCAATGACATTCAGTTTCTGGCTATCTTTAGTGGGAGCAAGCCAGCAGGAACCCAGAATTGGGCTGTGTCAGCCCAGAGAAGCATCAGTCTGCTGTCATTACATGCCACACATCTGGGATTCAGCTGGGTGTGTTCTGCATGCTCCAGTCTGGCTGTGCAACTTCTCCCAGAGGCAAAGTGGTGCACAGAGCTGTCTCTGTAAGGGCACCTGGCACTAGAAGGAGTGGAAGCCCGTGTAGGCAACTTACAGACACCAACACAGCGTGGTTCAGCTGTGTCCACTCCCCAAACTTGCTGGTTATGTCGATAGAGACTCACGTGGTAAGTCCAAATTCATGATACAATCATACCATCATTGAATGGCCTGGGTTGGAAGGAACTTCCAAGATCATCTAGTTCCTTCCCTCTGCTGTGGACAAGAACATCTTCCACTGGACCAGGTTGCTCAGAGCTCTATCCTACATGGCCTTAAACACTTCCTGGGATGGGACATCCATCATTTCTCTTTGGAAATCTGTTGCAGTGCCTCACCACCCTCACAGTAAGGAATTATTTCCTAGTATCTAATCTAAATCTCTTGTCTTTCAGTTTGGAGCTGCTCCTCCTTGTCCTGTCACTGTGTGCTCCTGTGAAAAGTCCCTCTCCATCTTTCTCCTAGGATCTCTTCAGGTACTGGAATACCATATGTGGTCTTCCTGCCCCCTTGCCTGGCACTGCAGACCTCAGAGTCAAAGAGGGACTGAGTGTGGCTTGTATATTGCTCGGTCACAGGAGAGGATCCTAGCAAGAAAAGCAAATAAAAATACAGTGAATCCTCCCTATATTAAGTTAACATTATTGCAATGTATTTTGGCTCCTCAGCCCGTGAGTTCCACCCATGAGGACTCCCTGACGCTTCAACAAGTGGGTGTAAGTAGGTCCAGGGGAATATTAAATTACAACTCTTCAGCTCTGACTTTGGCCCAAAAAGAACAGAAAAAACCCTTTGAAAATCAGGGAACATCATGACTGCAATTGTAAAGTATTTTGCACACTATGTAGAACACATCTGTAAATTATGTAAATTAATATTTATGGAGAACATTGAACCTTTGAAGTTTTGCTTTTTGGGAACATACTGAAAATAAAAGATAGCCACTCTATTTAGTATTTTTAGTAGAATTTACCAGGTTTACATAGATTTTTTTTTTACAGCAAATGGACTTCTAAAGGAATAAATGTACCAAAAGATAGGAAATTATTGCTTCTGAGACCATATTATCCACAGTTGCTTCTGGTGCAACTGATGTACTGCTTCTGTCTTCTTTCAGGTAGATTCCAGAGCATGAGGTATTCACTGGAAATATTAATGAAGGCTATGAAGAAATACTGTGGCTTTTTCATTTTGGAAGGCATGCACAAATAGTTGTGGTCAAAAAACATTACTGAGGTGGTGAAATCGAGCACTCACAATAGGAAATGCCTGGAGAAAGATTTCCCATGGGGCTTCAGCTTACCTGCCTATGTTTGGAATTATTGACAAGACATATATTCCTACTGACAAAAGGTATCAATATGGATTCTAGCTTATAATGGTGTATTAATTTTTTTCTCCAGTAATTCCATTTATTTGGTACAGAGGAGGGACTGAACTCATTTAGGGAGCACCCATTCAACATTTTATCTTTTCTTCATTGTTCTTATAGGTGCCATTCACTGCAATGTTCATGCTCTTCCCTGAAGAAAAAAATTATTGATTTCCTCTATGTCTGTCATCAGGGTAGCATTTCACAAATCTTAATTAAACTTTGCAAGCAATAAGGAGTATTAATACCTCTGTTTTAAAGGACAGAGGCACAGTAAGATTAAAGCTATTCTCTCCTAAGAAGTGAATCCCTTGAAGTGCAGTGATTTCTTGTGCTGTTGTTGATGTTTGCACTATACACCTGAGGGCACCTTCCACTTTCCACTTTCCAAGCCTGGCTGCAAGTCCTAGTGACAGCTCCTCAAGGCTCAGCTACACACAGTGCTGCCTCTGACCTTTCCCTCCCACCTTTCCATGCATGTGAAACCTGCAAAGAGCAGCCCTGGCAGGCTCTGAGTGAAACCCCACGAGTGGATGACTGGGACATGAGGGGTGCTGCTGATTGCACAAGACCAGCAATCCAGCTGCAGTCATGCACAGTGTTTCCAAGCTTGAAGGCTACATCCCATGGACTGCCATGTCAGGGGGCAGTGCTCAGCCATTCTGCAAATGAAGCCATAGGGCTTCTGTCAGGATTGTTGAGAAAAACAGGGGTAGTGACAGACAGGATGAGCTGGATGTTGGTTGAGTTGCTGGGATGGGTCGAGGCCAGCTGGTGGCAGCTCAGCCCCCACCCAGCTTCTCACTCACGTTTCCCCAGAGAGATGGGGGAGAGAGTTGGAAAGGCAAAAGTGAGAAAAACTCATGGGTCAAGATGAAGGCTTTTTTAATAAGTGAATGGGGAAAAGAAGATCCCAACTGATGCAAAGGCAATCACTCATCACCTCCCACCAACATTCCTATGCCCAGTCAGTCTTCAAGGAGCAGCTAAGCACAAAAAGTCCCTGTTTTATTGATGAGCATGCTGTATGTGGTGTGACACATCCCTGGGCACTTTGGGTCAGCTGCCCCCTCCCACCCTCTTGCCTACTCCCAGCCTACTCGTGGGGCAGCAGGACTAGAAACAGGGAAGGCCTTGGTGCTGTGAAAGCACTGCTCAGCAGCAGCAAAAACAGGGATGTGTTACCTGCACTTTTTGGGTCACAAATCTACACCACAGCACTGTGCAGGCCACTGTGACTTGAAGAAAGTCACCTCCACCCCACCCAGACCCAGTGTAGCTGTTCCCATCACATGGGCACTGCCTGGCAGAGTCAGAGTCTTGTTCTGTAGTTTCAGCGTTGAAAATCAGAAATTTCTTCTCCCCTGCCTATTCTCTGACCTTTACAATAAGTGAGGTAGAACTCTGAAAAGACTTAAAGTTTTCTTCACTGTACAAACCTGGGGTTGACATCTTGCTTCTATGCTGTGCAGACTCCCACTGGGAAAGAGAAAATGTTATTTCAGGCACAAAGATCACCTACCCACCAGATTTCGGGATTTCGATGCAAAGCCTGGGAAATGAGAGTTTTTAAAGGAAAACATCTACAGGCTTTTGACATAGACAACAATATATACATTTTCCCTTAGGTTCTTTCTTGGAAATGACTGAAAATTTTCCAAAAAAAATTATCAAAAGAAGTCCAAACAAAATCAGCCAGAGGCATCCAGCCAGCAGGAGAAATTACAGCTAGGATGACTGAATTTTGGCAAGGCTATAAGGTCCTTATAATGGAAAGTATTGGGTAACTTTAGGAAAGGCCAAAGCCAGTCCAGGAATGAAGAAAGAATGACCATGGTGGCCAGTGATTTTAATCTTTAATCTACCATGCAACCCTACAAAGGGAAGGCATAACCCAAAATGTGTTTGGAGATATCTGTGGAGAGGACACAGGGGAACAAGCTGATTTTGATCTTTCTTCTGTCAATCCAGGCTGTAGGTCTTTTGAAAGCTCTGCAAAGCTTTCTCCCACAATAGAAAAGTCAATTTCTCTGCTTGAGATATTTGTGAGGAATGAAACACATTGCCTGAGAGAGGCATCCATACCTCTCTCAGATCCACATAAAACTACCTACAAGCCCAGCTGAGCAATGAGTTGTAGCCTTCAGCTTCCAGACTCAGCATCAGCCACTCATACACCCTCAGGCAGAGAGTATAGACCTCTTTTCTTTACTTTAAAGATGACTGCTCAGCATGCAGCTGGCTTCCAGAGTCTCGTGCAAAGGGTATTGCAAACATTTCAGGCTGAAGATCAGCAAATAAGTGCTGTTATTAGCCCATTTCAGTGCAGGTGCTAGAGCAGAGTATTGAGATGGGAAGAAGCTCCCTCCTGCTCTAGCAGAAGCAGATCTGCTGTGGCTGACAGAGCTCAGCAAGGTCTCCAGCTCTGCCTCCCAGAAAGGGAGAAGGACAGAGATCAGGAGGAAAGCTCCACATTATTCACCAGCTTTGTTGTTCCTGCAGGGGCACTTGGGATGGAGAGGAAAAAGTTCTGTCACACAT
Source organism: Serinus canaria (assembly GCF_022539315.1). Taxonomy (NCBI): domain Eukaryota; kingdom Metazoa; phylum Chordata; class Aves; order Passeriformes; family Fringillidae; genus Serinus; species Serinus canaria. Next base: position 104,098,497 of record NC_066315.1, on the reverse strand, counting down.
TTATAAAATAACCCTTTGAAGTGCAAACTTTCATGCTGTCATTTGTCATGCTGTTTTCTTCGTGGAAAGAGACCAGGTGTGCCTGCTGACAGTCAAAATCTGTCAAAATCAGCAGGAACTGCAGAACAAGTATATACATACACCTGTTTGTTCAAACTGTTCCCTTAGGACCTGGAGATCTCTGGGGTTTCTTGGGCAATGGATAACTGCAAGGGCAGGGAGAACTGTGAAGCATGGAGCAGCACTGTGTTCAGTCCATGTGCCACATGCAATACATGCAAAAAACATTTTCATGGGGAATGAAAATGAAGGAAGGCACCCGAGGCACCACCTGACCAGTGTTCCTGGGGGATGTTCAGAAATTTAAGTATGGAAGAGTTTGCTTCTTCTGTTACCATGTATTTTTCTGAGTTTTGGAGTGTTACTGGTTTTGCTTTGTATTAGATTTCAGAAAATAGACTACAAAATTGGTAACAGGCAACTAGTCTGCTCATAATGTTCCTTTTTTTCCCCCCTTGAGATATTTGCCTGTGTAATAAATTCCATTTTTTTTTATTTATTAAATGAACATAGTCAAGGTACTTGCAAAGAAATGAATATCCAAATATATGCACAAGTATCAGAGAACAAAATCCACTAGAATAGCAAAATTGCAACACAGAGTCATTTATACTGGAGGGAACCATGAGGAGGTCGCTGGTCCAGCCTCCTGTTCCAAGTAGGGTCAGCTGTGAGACCAGACCAGCTTGCTCTGGGCAACCCGCACCCCTGCCTGGGTGTGACTGATCACGCAGGCTGAAAAAGTTTCCTCTTGTATCTTGTCTGAACCTCCCTTGTTTCAATGCGTGCTTGTCTCTCTCATCCTCCCACCATGGAGCACTGCGTAGAGCCCTGCTCCATCTCCTCCCCAGCCTCCCAGCAGGAAGCTGCTGTCACCTGCTGGGATGCACCTCTGGTTCATCTTCAGCTTGCTGTCCCCCACAGTCCTTCCTGTGGAGCTGCTCCCCATGCTCCCAGTCCCCAGCCTGTCCCATTCCAGTAAGTTGGTCCATCACAGGAGCATAAAATTGTACTTGCTCTTCAATTTCGAAACCTTTCTGTTGGCCAAGTCCTCCAGCCTGCCTAGATCCAGGACTGCTTCCTAGCCCAGTGAATGCACTCCCCAGTTTTCACCCCATCCCCTCCTTCGGATCAGGAATAAAGGTCTAAGACAGGACAGATCTTGCTTGTAACTAGTCACCAGACAAGGTGGCAGGAATCATTAACCACTATCCTTTGAACCTTTTGGAACCCTTGCACAAACCCTATCTAGTTCCGTCAACATAGATCAAAGTTTCCCAAGGAACCTCTGACTCAGTTCTTTTTCCTTTTTTTTTTAGTTTCTCTTTCCTTGACCATCACTTCTAGGCATAAAGGTCTGAGACACCTTTATGTTGAAGACCAAGGCAGAGAAGCCATTGCTCGTTGCTCAGCCTTGCAGCTGCTGGCGCTGCTGCCTTCAGCAGTGGGTCCAGCTTGGAGAGTACAAGCTTCTCCTGGCAGTGGTCTTCTCTCCCTTGACCTTCCCAGACAAGTCCCAAGAAGAACCTGCTGGAGATATGGCCTGGAGCGGGGTGTTTGTGGCAAGCAAGGATGCTTTGAGGCAGTTTGCCTTGGCCCAGCTCATAGGAGCAGTAGTGTATATTGTCCTAAAGGCAGGACATCTGGAGCCACTTTCTGTCCAGCCCTGCAAGCCTCCATCGACCCAACCAAGCAGCCTAACTTTATGTTATTATCTTTTATTTTACATATTGATAATATTTGTGTTTGCAATTAAAGAAACCTGATCTTGTAACCAATTTTCCTGTTCTTTTGGCCCAGATACTACTTTTTTCACAGAGCTAAAATGCAGAGTGCAAAATTTTGCTGGTGGTTGATGTGGCCCCTTGGTCTCACAGGAAGAGGGAGGGAAAAGTTTTGAGTCACTCAGCAACAACCACAGGGAAGTATAGTCCCATCCACATTCATTTCCAGAGAGGAATTTGAGGTTTGGATGACACAGAAGAGGAATTACTGTGGGGAAAGGACTTCTCAGGCTTTGCTGGTAGAAGGATGTTCCAAAGTGCAGAGGATTTTTATAGTTTCTGTAATTCTTCTAACTCTGTGTTTCTCATTTTATGAGTGTGAGCTGTCTCCATTTCCCTGCCCTTTCCCGTTGGGCTCGTTGGTCTTTGTGTAGCCCTGATTCAGCAGCAGCTCGGTGCCTCGGGATGAGGGTGAGAACTGGCTGCATTTGCTGGCTACAAGAACAAGCATTACCTTGCCTGAGAGAGACTGGCTGAGCTGCTGCCAGAAAACAGACTTGGCTAGCAGAGCCTTGGCCGTGACTGTGGCCACCTCTCACTTCCCCCTCCTACAGGGAATGAGCTCCTCGTGGCTAAGAGTGTTTTCTGGTAACTCTTCATAACCTCTTTGCAGCCTTGGGAGAAGAAAAGGGATGTAAAAGTGCAGCCTCCAATTTCAGAAAACGTGTTCAACATAGAGTCATAGAATCACAGAATGGTCTGGGTTGGAGGGCTCATCCAAGATCATCCTGTTCCAACCCCCCAGCCATGGGCAGGGACAGCTCCCACTGGACCACGCTGCCCAAAGCCCCATCCAACCTGGCTTTGAACACTTCCAGGGATGGAACATTCACAGCTTCTCTGGGCAAGCTGTTCCAGCACCTCACCACCCTCACAGTAAAGAATTTATTCCTAATATCTAATATAAACTTACCCTCTGTCAGTTTAAAACCATTCCCTTTGTCCTATCACTACATGTCCATGTAAAAAGTCCCTCTCCCTCTCTCCTGTAGCCCCCTTCAGGCACTGGAAGGCTGCTATAAGATCTTCCCAGAGCCTTCTCTTTTCCAGGCTGAACAACCCCAGCTCAGCCTGTCTTCACAGCAGAGGTGCTTCAGCTCTGCAGTCTTCCTCCTTCCTTCCTCCTCTTGTGCCTGTGGTGAATTACTGGGGCTAAGCTAAAGCATAAACATGAATTTTAACTAAGTTATTTCGGAAACTGTGGAGTCTGTAACCCTCATTATGTCTTCTCAAAATGTACTCCAGGCCCAATTCAACTTTGAATCCATGAAATATGAAAATCCTCTACACTGATAGGAGGTGCAATACATGGTCCTGTGTTAAATGGCATGGCCATGATCAAGCTTCTTTCATCCAGTTGGAAGCAGAGTGCTCCTGTGAGCCCTTCATTTGCTGCACTTTGGAGCTTCTTTTCTGACTTTGGTAGCTGCCCCAGAAAAACAATTGCTGTAGAAGGTGATAATGCAGAAGATGAATTCATCCACTGGCAGAGCTATGTGGGCATCTGGTCACCAGACAAGAAATCTTGACATGGATTTCTTTTATGGTGGGGCTGAAATGTGAAGAATGAAACCTTGGGACATGATCTGCTCTGCTAAGTAGGCAGCAGCATTTTATGCCACTGGAAGCTTTTTTCAGGGTGATGGCAGTTCTTGTAGTGGATTGCTCTTACCAAAACTTTGAATTTTAAGAGTCTTGTGAAATAGGACTGTGACTAATAATTGCAAAGAATGAACGAGAAAGCTGAAAGTTCACAACCTGTATGTGTCCAAGTGAGCCCTATCGAGTGGATTGTTTTGTGACATTTTCAACCCAGGGAATTGGTGGAATCTCCATGCCTGGAGGTGTTTAAAAGTTGTGTAGATGTGGCACTTGGGGACATGGGTTAGTGGTGGACTTGGCAGTGCTGGGTTATGGGCTGGACTCAATGATCTTGGAGGTCTTTTCCAACCTAAGCAATTCTTTCTAAAAGTAAATTCTAAATTATAGATTAAAGTCTCTGTTGCTTGTTTTAGGGCAAGTTCATTCTGGTCAGGCACAACTCTGTAACAAATGATGCATTCAGGTCTGTTCACTCAGTTGTAGACCCCTGTATTACTGAATATCACAGGTAGAACCTCGTGCACGGCCCAAGGCTCTCAGCTTTCTGCAGGAATTAATTGGTAATGCAGGCAACTCTTCTGTTGATGCTTTTTCTTGGCAAGGGTGAGCTGAAACAGTTTGTATATACTTACACAGCTTTACTTGGACTTGTGCTTCCTGGTTATGCTGATGGGCAGCATTTTTGGCTAATAAGAAATCTGTATATAATCTTACACTGTACATGGTGATGATGTATGGATTGATATTGGAACAATGACTGGATTCCTTCATGGTTTATGAATACCACTGCAAATTTAAACAGTTTTGATTAAATGCTTGCTCAGGCTCATGCTGTTCTATAATATGTGGCACCTTTTAGAAAGAGGAATTTTCTTTTAACTTGTTTGTCTAAATATCAGTCCTGATCAAAACATTGGAAGCATGTGTTCAGGAAATTTTGCTGTTCAAAATTTGGTTTTTTTCTGAATTAAAGGAGAAATGACATTTGAACCCATTTTTCCTACACTCCACGTCAAAAAAAAAAAAAAAAAATTAAATGCTATCTACTTGGAAGACTAAATTATGGGTTAGAGTTTGAAATTCTGCATTAAAATTTTTTAAATGTTTGCAGTATTTATTATTTTATGTTTTTACATTTTGATATTACTTTATGCCACTTTCATTGCTTTGAAATCAGTTTATGACTTCAGAGCAGCTATATTTCATTATATTACTTTAAACAATTGTTAAGTCTGGCTTCTGTTTATTGCACATTAAAGCATTTTATCTTCTCGATGTTGCTGTCTCCAATTTCTGTTGTGTTGAAAGAATTTATCAGACTCTTTAGTTCCAAAACAAACAGGAAATACTTGGATAGGAGTGACATACCAGATCTTTGCAAAAAACAGGAGACACTGGGATCAGGGAAAGAGGTTTCATTCAGTGACAGAAAGCAGCACACAGTAATGATTTTAAAAGATAGTAAAACCCAGGAAGGGAATAAAATATTTCAGCTGTGATGATTGTTTTTATTGAATTGTGCTATGTTGTCATCTGCTAACTGCAGTATTGTATAAATTGCCATAAGTTATAAAATTTATTTTAAAATTAACACAAGACAAATAGAAACAGAATTTCAGAATGCTGAAATGAAGTTTCATAATGTATGCTGAAATCCGTTTTCTTGAAATAGTGTTTTTGAAACATTTGCGCTGAAAGACTTTGGGAGTGGAATTGATTTGTATCAACATATTTTAAAATGTTTCAGATTTTGTGAAAAGAGCACTGCTGCAATGGCAAATATTTTGATGAAAAAGTCAGGTATTTTAGGTACAGTTTTTTACTGTAAAAAAACTGTCAGGTGTTTTAGGTACAGTTCCAAGACAGGATGGTAGTTTATTAAAACCTGCATAGGAAGGAAATGAACAAATTTCAAGGACATGTGCGGACATGGATGTAAATATTGCTGCTTTTTTCCTGAGGGATGGACCAAGCAGCCATTAACCTTAATGGGAAAGATGCTATTTACTTTTCATCTGGTACAGGAGTGGGTATTGTTTGGTTCTTTAAAAGCTATTAAATATCTGCTTGAACTTCAAATGATCATTGGATATGCTCATTTTACAGTAGTTCTACTGCTTTTGCTCTTTCTGATGGTGATAGCTCTAGAGAGCCTGGTAAAGAGGAACATTTACAGATGTCCTTTCCCTTCAGCTTTCAGGTTTAACAGCTTGGAAGACCAGAAGCCATCACTGAAAACCTGGCCTTCCTGAAATCATGTGCCACTGGCTTCAGCGGAGTCAGGATTTCACTGCATGTTGAGAAGATTGCCTTTTTTTATTTATTTGTTTTATTGGCAGAAAGGAAAGCCGTGCAAATCCAATCCAGTTAAACAAATATCTGATGGGTTTGGATGTGTAACTCCTGTGTTATGCTATTAGAGGCAAATTGTGCTGGAACCTGCCCATGCTCTCGCTGCAAGCAAGCAGCAGACCAATCACTGATCATAACAACACACAAAGTTCTTTGAAAGTCAGAATATCCATACATCTTAAGAAATAATGTTGCAACACTACCTTTGATCTTTCAAAGATCACTTTAGAAAGGGGAAAGTGATTTTACTGGTAAAATGGAGTAAATTTCATTCACACTCTTGTGCCCATATGCTGATGCTGACAGGCCCCAGGAGGGGTATATACCCAAATAAATGCATTCAGGCATCCAGATATGAGTACCCAGCCAGTCTGCCTGGGACTCCTTGGCAGGTATGACAAGGGATGCCACCTATGAAGTCCTCCCCACATGTCCTGGTTTCTCCTTGGATTGGTGGCAGTGATGTGGGTTTGTATGTGCCTCTTTCATACCACCTAGAAATCAGGTCATCAGTTTTTCAGCCTGGGCACCTCTGTGTCTCCCTGGGTGTCCTGGGAAGCTGCACACCAGTCCATGGGTTCTTCATGTGCCACCAATCCAGGTATTGTCAGCAGATATTGGACTCATAAACCTTCCCCTGCTGCTTCTTTGGGTGGTTGCCCACCATGACTTTTCCTCTCCTGCTCTACTCATAACACTCCTAAGGTTTTTACTGCAGTTCTCTACATGTTGACGCAAAATTCAACAGGCTTTTTTTTTTGTTTGCAATTTTTTCAAGGTCTATACAAAATTGAACTACTTCTGAACAGATAAAACCTCCTTTCACTTACTTTACTTTGAAAGTGGCTCTGTTCTGATGCTAAGAATAACTTTCCCTTTCAGGGAAAAGATCCATCTTTTAATGGGTCGTTTGTCAAGATTGCAAAACCTCTCTGAATAATTCCTGTGTTTATATATGTTTTTTATATTACATCATATTGAGAGGTCTCAATGAGACATATTTTTGTGAGTTTATGCTAGAAAGAATAATCTCTTTGAGCCTAAATACTTGGCTTTGTGATTAGGAGACACTCATTTGATGAGGCCCCTGGTGCTAAGCCCTCCAAGATGAGTAAAAAGCATTACTTTTTATAAAACTGTAAACATCACATACTTTAAAAAAATATATTGGATAAAGAAACAAGACAGTAAAGAGGTATCTTATATCTGTTGCATGTGAAAAACTGTGTGAAGTTGACCAAATTAAAAACAAAACAGATAGCATTCTATTGCAGGAATGAATGAAGGCTTTAAAATGAAATATAAGAACAACCTTCCACCCACAGAACCCAGTCCAAAAGCAAGATTTTGATTTATTTGATTCTACACATATTTTTGTCATTAAGCTTTGTAGCGTATTCTAAACTTTTGCCGTGCCATTATGCATGCTAAAACATGATTCCCACATGGTGAGCTAATGGCAAAGAAAACACTTGTGTCACCAGGAAAAAGAGAAAGTCTTCAGCATGGACGCAGAAGATTTAAACCCCCTCCTAGACACATTCCCCTACATGAAGATGACACCACACAGGATTTCTGAACTCTTCTCCCCTGTCTTAGGACACCTAAATGAGCTCCTTTCAGTCATTACAGCAGAAAGGAGGACAGATTGTAATGAAACCACATTAAAAGAAGAAAGGGGGGAAAAAAAAAAAGGAAAAGCGAGCTAAGATCTTTAATTTTAGATAGCTGGGCAGACTTTGCTGCACAGTTTTGGAATAAATGAGTCAAAACCACAGATGGTCATGAAAAAGGAGAAGAAAAGCTGTTGATAGTATCAGCAGAGTTGCATTAGCTGAGCATGTGTGTGTGTGCAGGCAAACATCAGGACTCCCAGGAAAGGAGCCCATACCCTGCTACAGAGCCCATTCACATCTGCTGGAGTCCCACCACTGCTGGTGCCTGCCCCAGCTCTGCTCTTGGAAGACAAGACACTCCTTGGACTTCTTTTTTTGGAAACAGAAAAACATAATGCAATTTCTAATGAATATGCCAAACTGTTGTCATCTTTTGGGAGGCTCAAATGATAATTTTTGGGTGCTATATAAAAATTAGAAGTTAATTATATCAACATTTAATTAACTAATCTATTCAGTTATCTTGGCCATCCTATGGATTTGCTAACTCAGCTGTGCTTGTCCTGGGCCTCAAGAGGTGCAGAGACCAAGACAGCTGCCCTGCAGGAGCTCTTTTGAGTTTTCTTCTGTCTGGCACCTGCAGTTCCTGTAAGTGGTGGGAGAGGAGGGACAAAGGGATCTGCAGCAGCACAAGACCTTGGCCATTGCCCATCTCTTCTGTGCTCCCAATAGGGAGAGCTCCTTGTATTATATACCAGATAGGTACCAGCTTCTGGAGGAGAATCCAAGAGAGATGCAATTCCCTCCTAACCTAAATAAGTTGCAGCTACAGAGATGTCCATCTTCACTTCCAAGCAGAGCTATTGCATTAAATCTGTCCTACCTCCTTGTGGTGGAAGGGCCAGAGCCGTTGTGTTGGCCTATGGCATGAAAGGAGCATGAAAATAAACACTCCCGAACTGACAGGCTCGTCCATACAAACTCTGTGTCTATTTGTGAGGTTTTTTCTGTGAAGTCCTTTTACTGTGTGAGCACAAACTCCATTCATTGGTGAAATTTGTGCCTTCACTAAAGGTGTTTGCCAGTGTTATCACTCCTCCTTGCTGAAGTACCACCTAACAGGTTGGGGGAGGAAAAAAACCCCAAGGATCACCTTGCCAAGGTAGTTTTCATTATGGTCAAGTACTAAGGCTAGAATCCATACAGGATTTTTATTTAGTTTCATATTTTTAGTTTTAATTTCTCCTGCTTTTCCTGCTTGCTTGTTTGAATCTGTGGGAATATGTGTGCGTGTGTGGTTTTTTAAATTTTTTTTGCAATCATTTCACAGTCTCCCTTCTGATGTCTTGGAGACCACACATTAAGGAAGACTGGGTGTAGACTAATTGTAAGACTTTCCTAGTAGCATGAATTTAAGCTTGAAATCCCTTCTGCTCTTTTCTTTTTCTTCCCACAAACAACATCAAAATGCCAACAGGCAGGGAGACATTTCTAATATTTTAATTTTTCATATTTATCTTGCATCATCCAATACACTCACATGCTGGGAGCAAAAACCCATGAGGGCATGGGACAAGCCAATGAGTTACTCTGAAGTGACTTAAGGCTGTTATCCTGGTGATAACAGCAGTTGCCTTCTCTTTTCCCTTTGTGTGGAGCAGTTTATCTGCAGTCCCAGCTGGACAACCTGCCTTCTGCTGGGCTGCAAGGTAGGAGCCCACACCGAGTGGAACAGCAAGATCATAGCTTTGAGAATTTTTTTTCTGATTTTTAAGGTGCACCACAGTGGAGGCAAGATCACCTAAATGCAGGCAAAGAAGTAATGAGATGCCATGGGAAAGAAAAAGGAAGATGCATGCTTGGTTTAATAAATGCATCTCTGTGTTGTGCTCCTTCAAAGTGCAGTAAATGAACACGGCACAGGAATAGTGCTTCATGTTTCCTTTAGATGTGGGATATTTGTTAACTTTGTTAGATGGACACAAAGCCAGATGGCTTCATTTTGAATTGTTATATGCTGTTCTTTTTCCACTGTGCCTAACAAAAAATTATTTATGAAGCAAAAAAAAAAAAAAAAAAAAAAAAAAAAACCAACAAAAACCTCCTTATATTACGTAACTGTTAATTCAGCCTCAAAAAGAAAAAAAGAAAAAAAAAAAGAAGCCATTTGGGATCACAGGGAAATATTATTGGATTGTTGCTGAAAATTTATTGCTTAAGACAAACACTGGATTAAATGAGAACTATTATAATGGCACCTTCGTGGCCAGTACATGTATTCATGGGGAAGTGGTTAATATTCCCTACAAAGCAGCTGAACTTTTCAGAGTGACAAAAAAAAATGCATTTTTTTTTCAGAGGCAGTCAATGTTTTCTGAAAATTCACACTGCTGTATGTGCCGAAGAGTTCTGTGAACATCTTCTGCTACCAGAGCTTTGCCAAAGGTCCCCAGCACCAAGAGCACAGCCCAGAGTCCATCAGGAACAGTGCTGTTGTGTGGGAGATAATGAAAACGGAGCAGAGAGGAGCTGTGCCTCATGTAATGTGATGGTGGCAGGGCCAGGAATAAACCTAGACCTCCTGGCTCCCTACCTTGTGATCTCCCTGCTAGACATCTTCCTGTTTTCCTTTGAAAATGTTGACAGCTTACTGGAGAGGAAAATCTACAAACATTACACATTCCACGGTCAAAAAAGGGGCTTTGTTATTTGATATAGGAACTCTTTTAATTATTGAGGTAACTTCACAGCATGAGGTCACAAAGGGCAAATTTGTTAGCAGCATTTATAAGTGATCTGTCCATGAGCAGCACACAAGTCCAGAAGAACTGGCTTGACATGCTAGAGTTTTTTATGCAGTCCCCTTCAAGAACATTTTAAGAACAAGTATCATAACTTCTTTGACTGGAAATAGTGAAATTGGTACAGATCCAGTAAGAAAACTGACCTGAATTCTCATGCACCACTTGAATCAACACCAAAAACTGTTCCAGCTCCTGATTCTTTGGATTTTAGTTTCAGACAGAAACAGATGCACACAAATCCAAAGAGACAGTTTTCCCTGTAGGAGCCAAAAATTTAAACAAAACTTTGTGCACTTCCATCACACTGACTGTACTGCAACAGTTTAACTTTTCAGACAAATACAAACTTGTTATTAGCAGGACCTTTTAGACAACTGGATAGTTAATTTGAATGCTTTCATTAGTCACAGAACATTTTTGTTGTTTCTTATGAATATTTCTATTAAATTAGTTCACAATGAGCCAGTTTTGTTTCTTCATTATAATGGGAATATTAAAGGGGTTATAACTAAAATATGTCACAGGCTAAAACTCTTCACTTCATGTACACCAAATGCACAGTAAAAAGTATTCAGCCATGTAAAAAATATGATACGAAAACCAGATTGTTCTTGATCACCTTTTTGTCTTATAACACTTCATGGTACAAGGCACATTGAATTCAGCACAGTGACAGACTGGGAGAACCTGGAAAGTATTCTTCTTAAAAAACCTTGAACATCAGCCTACACCTAACAAGCCAAAGCACACATCTTTGGGAATTCTGCATCATGCTCAGAATTTGGTTTGGGCCTCAATAAGGCTCATGGGTTTAATGGGGTATTGTGATAGGGTAAGTCTGGAATCACTGGAACTTGTAAGGAGCTCTGCACCCCTTTTCAAGCAGGTTATACAGTGACTGTGATATTTCAGTGGCTGTGCTACAAAAGGGTGCATTTTTTTCCACAGCTATATTAAACAAGGGCTATAGTAAGCAGTGCTGATGCAAATGAAAATAGCAACTTCAGTTATGGCATCATAAATATCAGCTCTTAAAGAATTCCACAAAGGGAGGTATATCTTCATGCTGGTGATGGAAAAAACCCCAACACACCATGTAGCTTCTTATGTTCAACCAAAGAATGAAAGATGGAAATTCAGTCCAGCATCCTTCCCATTTCTGGCCACAATATTCAATATTTGTGTGTGGGTATGTAATTCCTGGGGGTGATCCTGCACTGCAGATTCTCCTCATCATCTGCCTTGTGCTGGACATTTGTAGCTCCTGGGCAAGGCTCCGAGGCTGGCAGGGCTGGGGCTCTCAGGCATCACAGGCCATGCAGTCTGCTGTGCCCATGTTGCTGCTGTGGTGTCGTCATCTGAGATCATGACGAGCTCTTCAGAGCTTGCTCATATGCCAAGCTGCCAGGTCCTGGCTTGTATGGCCAGAGACAGAGTTGTGACATCTCAGCCAAGAAAACCCTTCTCTACAGCACTTGTGTTAGTGCCACCACTACAGCTCCCACTATGGCATTGCATTCAAGAGCAGTGGGGCGTTGGTGCTCGAGTCCCTGTGTTATCCCAGCCTGCCCTGAAAGGGTCTCAGAGGAGCAGTGGTGGGCCACGCTCAAGCTGACCATTCCAGGCTTTTAGACTAGATTTCATGGCTTCATCTTCCCTTGAATATAGAGGATGCTAGGATTTGGCAGGCTCAGGTTGTAGGTGGTCCACAGGACTCGTAAGGCTCTTGAACTTTGACATCACAGTGGCACCAGTGTCCCTCTTTAGCACTTCACAGCAGCTCTGAGCGTGGCCAGCACGTCCTTTCCTAGCAACATGATCTGTAAGGCCAGACCTTTATAATCAACCTTAGACATTCCCAAAGAAGGTTTGGGGGGTTGCACATGAGCCTAGGAGCCTGAGCTTGAAATATCTCACCCTTGCAAACCTTCAGGGTCCTGGCGGATGTTTGTGTGAACACAACACCGCACCTTCAGGAGCAGGGCTTGTTTTCTGCCTCCACTGACCTGAACCTGTGAAATACTTTGGATCTTCTATATCATATAGCAGGGTCAAGCATTTTAATTTATAGAGGGTCACAGTTGCTACTCCCCTTAAACACCAATGGAATTTTTCAATATCCTTGAAGTAAATCCCTTTTGCAAAACAGTAAATGCTACTATGACAGTATGTCAAACACGGATTTGTTCCGAGATTATTTACTTACAATTAGACAACTGTGCTGGCTCTCAGAGAGACTAGTCAGCATAATCAACATTATTTGAAAGAACAGCAGGATGGCCAGTGTTTTAGAATCCAAGGAATGTGGTTTTCATAAATTCCACAGCCTGGTGAGATGCCACAGAACCAGCTAATTTGTTCTTCAAAGTTTTTTGGGGAGGCTATTTTACACATATCTACATTTTAAAGGGTTTCCATTTTGTGAGCAAAAAAGCTTTCCATTTTACACCTTGTGAGATGGATATTTTCCCATTAAGAACAAAGTATTTTCCATCCTTCTTTTTTTTTTCCTTTAATATAAGTGTATGTATACACTTACACAGCTCTTGGGCAGGGCTGGGCAGGGCAGAGCAGGGAATCAGCTGCAGCTGTAGCAGCTGCCAGGAGGGAAATTACTGAACACGAAGGGACAGTCTGTTTGCAGCTCCAACCTGCTTCAGGTCACCACCAGTAATTTTGCATCTCTCAGTTCAGACTCTTCTTTGAAACTGCTTTTTCTTAATAAGCATTCCTTGTAAATCCTAGCTGTGTGGTTTGCTCATTCCTGAGCTGGAAACAAAAAGGTAGAGCCTATAGTTACATGCAGGCAGGGAGGCAGCTTCTAAGCAGGCGTTCTTCCTGGTGTATGTTTTCAATAAAATTTTAATTATCTTCTTTGCTAAACTGGCATGTTTGTCTTTGTGGACAGAGTGTAGTTCAGCACATACTTGTAAAGAAGGGCAGGGACAGCAGAGAAGCTGCAAAGCCCACTTGGGAGTTAAAAAATGGGTGTTTGGGCATCTTTTACACACACATTGAGGGGCTGGCTTTTGATTTAGCCCAACCCAACAGAGCAGAGGCACAGCAAATGTGGAGAGCTCTTTTCCATTGCCAGGGAGAGCAGCAGACAGCAAATGGAGATCTACTGGGGCAGAGCATCTGGATGGGAAAATGGCAGTGACCTGGGTGCCTCCCTTGCCTGGGACACTGCTCAGGACACACAGACTCGCTGCTGCTTCTGCTACAGCTGTCAGAGCAGCAGTTTGGCAGGGCCAACCCTCCCAGGGATACCTGGTGAGACCTTTGTGCCTGCCCTCCTCTGCTCTGCTGTCCCCTTGCTCCCCACAGCAGCCCTGCTTCTCCTGCCTTCTCTTTGAGACCATCCCTGGCCTCTTTTTTTTATTTTTTGTGGCCATCTTGCAAATCCCTCAGGGTCTCTGCTTATCTACCCATACCACCATTCTTTGATCTTTTCTGCAGAGTGGGGAGGCTGTATTTGTTGTATGAGAGGCTCCATATATAAAGCAATGTTCTGGGCGTTGGCACTGTTTTTCAGCTTCATTAAAAATACTCCTTGAAATCCCCCAAGTATGATTACAGTATCCTAGTAAGTTTTACTTGGTCTTTTCAAAATTTGCCTGACATTTAAAACCTAACTTCAAGATAGCTTCAGTACTTCTCATTTACCTCTTAGAGATTAATTCTGTGAGGAACCTCATTCCTCCCTTTCTATATCCATCACAAGCAGTGAGGACTTGGCTCCAAATGGAGGAGAACAGATAAATGTATCAGACAGCAATGCTTCACATCAGGTGTGTCAGGTAAGGAAGTACAAAAGGGAGAGGAAATCAGATTTTTTTCATGTATGTTACAAAGCACTTTTCAAGTTGATCCTAAAGAGCATAAGAGTGGGTGAAAAAGACAGCAGATTTTCTTACCCATTTACTCATTTGTATTCACTTGATAAGCTAGGTACAGTCTTGCTGAAACATTAAAGACATTTTTTGCACTCTGTGTTCGCATAATGATGTAAAAATGCATGCCAGAAATAGTCTCAAGGGAGGAAAAAGAAACGGTGAACTAGGAAACCAGGCTCCTGTTAGGGCAGATAATTAGAATATCTGAAGAGTGACAAGATTCCAGTGCCAAAACAGCTTCATTTCACAACACGGAGGAGGCTTCAGGAAGATGGAATATAACAAAGGCCTGAGACAATTTCTCCTAGTTTCTAGCTTTTTGTAAAGAGTCCATGTGCTATGAACTTTGCTTCACCAGCATACTCCCTCTCTTTCTAGTCTTCCCCATTTGCGTGGTCTGTGCCTCCACTACTTTATTATCTATTCTTCAGAATTTGCAAGTACACATTGTCTACCACCTTGGGCATGTGAAATTTCTGGAGCATGCACCACAACCAAACCACACACAAGAGCCAGACCCAGGCCAGCACCAGAGCTGGCTGTAGGTGAGAGGGGTTCCACACTGCTGCCTGGGATCCACTCACACGAGCCAGCTCTAATTCACCTGAGGAGATCTGGGGGTACAGTAACCATCAGGAGTTATTTTCCCTTCAGGAAAGGAGAAGCCTGTTAGTGCAGATCTCTTCTTTAGACTTGGTTGTGTAAGGGAAGGGGGAGAAGGAGGCAGCAGGCAGCAAGGAGCTGAAAAGCAGGAAAGTGCAGGGGATGTGTTTTGCTCTGCTCCATCATGTAGCCCTGCCCTGGTCCATTTGTTGTGCAACTTAAAACTGCCTGTCAGCAACATTATTTATGGGACTGCACAGGCTGAGTCTCAGAATCAGGAAGCCAAATCCAGCTTCCCTGATATCATTCTCCACCCAGGCTATTACATTGTTAGCCTTATTTCTTAAGAAAACGATTCCTACGTGACTTTTGCAGCCTGTTTGTACAAGAATCTGTGTGTCAACTCTCAAGACCAGTGTGTCATCTTTTCTTAGAACTTTGCCCTGCAATTCACCCATTTCAATCAGATTTAGCTGAAAGACACAGGCTCAAAGTCGCTGGGCTCCCAAACATTTGATTGAACCATTTGTCCACAAAGGAAAACAAGAGCCAGAGGAGCATCTGTTCCTGATGGGATTGCAGACAGAGCTCAGCCTTTGTTCAGTCTGGAAGTGGCCATCCAACCCATGCCCACGTGCACATTAGGCTGGCCAGCTGGCATGCAGGCACGTCCCAGACAGCCACAGCTTCTGCTGCCCAGAAGATTTAGGGACACTGAAACGTGCTGGAGGGGGTATCCATATTGCAGTGGTGGTAGCATGTGGGATGTGAGGGGAATGGAAGCATCCTTCAAGCATTCTGTTCATGCAGACACAAACTGGGGTGTCTCACCAAGAGTCATGGAGGCTATGGGGTGCAAATCTGAGATGAGGCACTTCCAGAGTGTGCAGATCTGAGGTGAGGCTCCCTACAGAGCACCTCAGGTATTCCATGGCTCCTGGGCTCAGCACGACCTGGCACACATCCAGCTCAAGTGTGAGACAAGTGGTGATACCTCCAGAGCAGAACTGAGCACATTTTTTGTTATTTTGTGTCAAAATGGCCTGGACAGCGCACTGGAGATAAACCAGATGATGCATAAATGCATAGATCAGAGTTCAAAAGATTTAGAAACAGGACTTTTGATAAAACAAGGACCCAAAGGAACCTTCAAATTGGAAATAGTAATAGGAAGGGTCCAGAGACATGTTGATAGCAGTAAGGGCTGCATTCCTATAATAAACCAAGGGGCTTGATTTAATCTATGGAATGACCAGACACAAAAGGAATTCAAGAGGAATTTTCTGCCTGCAGAGCAGTGGACAGAGCATGCAGGAAAAACAGGGAAAGAAGAAAAAGGTGTAGTATGCAAGCATGGACTGAAAATGGTTGTGGAATTTATCTACGGACTCAGAAAGGGGCACACTTAATTAGAAAGGACTCCTAGCTTCCTTCTGTCCCAAAATGTCTCTCATTTGCCATTAGCAGCTCAGCAGGCTCTGTATGATACAATTACTCATTAAGTAAAGGAATTTCAAACCTTTGCCCTAGGAGGAGGCTAAACTTGTCACTCAAACTCAATCCTGCATCTTTTGATGAGCCTGAGCAATACTCCAACAAGGATCACAGAGCGGGGCTTTATTTTTGTTTTGTTGCAAGGGCTCAGGGTTTGAAAAGGAGAGTTTGCTCCTGGTTGTAAGTCTGTGTTACTCTGCAGCTGTCCTGCACACACCATCCTCCTTCCTGCTCCGTGGGCTGAGACAGGCTACTCTTGTCTGCTTAAACTCATTTCCCTCATGAAATGCATCAAATACAGGCTCCCCTTTCCTAACAAAATCATTAGCTCGGAGTGTGATAACCATATTTTATATTTGGGCAGAGGGGAGGATGTGGACAATGAGGTTACAGAGGTTTGTGGCCATGTCTGCACAAATGATTCATCTTTTGTATTATCATACTGGTGTTGCTGTAACTTTTGTGGTTTAAGGGTACTGTTTTATTTTATTAGACTGAAGGACCTAATTGGAAAAATGAGCTTTTAGATTTCTCTCCTTTTTTCCCCACTCTGGCAGCTAGGCTAATAAAAGATACTTCCTCCCTCTACAAATCTAACTTTTCTGATTAAATCTCTACAAGCTAAATACTACACTGATTTACAGCACATTCAACATTATCCCTGTGCACCACTCTTTTCAATAACTCATAAATAAAAATACCAAGTTAATGTACAATCCAAGACATTTAAAATAAAGTCTTTGGATTAAACAGGAACACATGTAGCTCGCATATCTTTATTTGAATAAAGTATATGGAAAAACTAACAAAGGTTACAATTTCAAGTGATCTGTTTTCCTCAGAAAACTTTGCTGAGTAAGACACTGAAATGTTAAACTTTGTTTCTCTTTCCACTTCTGTTGCTTAAGGAATTTTCTACAATACCGTGGGGCGCGCGTGTGTGTGTTGGGAAAAAAATGCTGCTTTTACATTTCTTTGTAAGTCACTGTGATTCTCTTTTGTTATGCCAGAGATTTACTGTTTCTTTTGACATCACAGTGGCTGTTTTTGCTAGGACTGCTTGGGACAGCAGCAAAGCAACCCTTCTCACTTCCATCCCCATGTACAGAACAAAAACCTGAGAGACACCAAGTAGTTTTCACGATTGTTTGGTGAATAACAAGGAATTAGCAAAATCATACAAAGGTATTAAAAAAAAAAAAAAAAAAAAAAAAAAAAGGAGCAAAGTTATCCAGGAAAAACACCACTTAGTTTGTGACCAAACCTAATAGCAGCATCTCAGGTTTCTTTGGGAGGCCACTGCCTGGGATCAGGTGCTCCTACAGGATGTACTCTGCAAGCCAAGTTTTCTCCCCAAGGCTTGTCAGCGGGACTGTTTGCTTTCCTCAGTGGAAATACCACCCAAATCATCCAAAACCAGGCTGAACTTACCACATCTGATTTATCCTAGGATCCCTTAGTGGGCAGAAGTACTATCTCCCCTAGCAAAGCAGGTTATCTGTCAGCAGGTGAGCCATCACTCTGCAAACACCTGCCCTTTTACAGCAGGGCTGCTTTTGTGCAACTCTATGGTTTCAGACAAATCCCACAGAAATCTCCATCAGGAGATTCCCCAGACTCTGAACTAATAACGTTCATTGCTCAATATATTGAAATCCAAGCCTGAGCCTGGAGGATGGGTACTTTCCATCTCTAAATACTCACTTTTGTGCAACCGGTTACAAAGCACTAGGATTAAAGTCCCTGAGACTTCCCTAAGAGGTTGCTCTAGTTAATGAGATATACGCTGAAAAAATGGAAAAGCAGATCCTAGGATTTGGAAAAGCAGCCCAAAAGCTTTCAGAAAACATATATTAAACATATATTAAACATGATCTAAATAGATGGCAAGAAAGCACATTCAGAAAACATGATGAGGAAAGCAGTGAAGCAGGTGGCCTTAGACTTGGAGTTATGGAAAATGTAACAATGAGCAGAAATACCTTTATTCCTGGCGTGTTAGGCAATGTAAATTTTTCTGTCCTGACTAACTGGGAAGAAGCTCAAATTAAGTGTGAGCTGGGTGTACCAAGCAGTTGTTGCTGTACTAGAGCAAATACTCCAGGGAAAGCATAGCAGGCCTCATCTCTGCAAATATTCTGGGTTACTTGAAGAAGAAACTAGAGGATACAGTGAATGTCTCTGTTCTTCTCCAGTTTAGGCTTGGTACATCATCAGATTGGAGGAGGCATTTACTCAGAATAGGCACTTGCTGGTCGGGTAAATTCCTCTAGTCCTTTCTCAGATTTGTTGTGCTTGGTGTTTTGATGGTGTAGGATTAAATAAAAATAAAATGCAAGATAATGCACCATGTACCAAGTGCTCTCAAGGAATAAAATGCACCCACCTTATTGTGATCACATTGGCAATATGCAGACATTGACTGCAGTTTGCTATTATCGACACAAAAGGATTTAGAGACAGGATGGTGAACAAAACACAGCTTTCTGAAAGAAACCCAAAGAGCTAGGCAAGAGGGATAGATTTACCTCTAAGGCATGTGGTCAAAACTCTTTACCCTGTGTGAAGACAGAGTGCTCCTTCAGGGCTGGCAGCATGGCAGTCTCAGCAGTGGGCAATGTCACTGCTGCAGCCCAATGCCATTCAACACCACGCTGCCACCTTGACCCAAAGCACTCTAAGAGATAGCAAAGGTAGAAAATCCCATGGACATTTCTCCCAGTCCTAGGATTTCCCCAGGGAAGTCTTCTTCCTTGGGTAGTTCCATCTTTGCTGTACAGACAGGGCCAACGCAGCTTCCTTAGGCATGGAGGGGTCAGCTGCATTATTCACCCCAAGGTCTTGGGGTGAATAATCCTGCCAGTGAAACTGCAAGATGGTTTATAGAAAACATTTGTAAAAAGCTTTTGATTCGAGAGGCTCTGGGGACATCTTGGAAAACTTGGAGGGAAAAAAACAGCCACATAACTGGGTTCCCAATATAGATGCCCTCAGCTACATATGCAAATAGGGTTTTCGTATAATCACAAAATGGGAGCTGTCTGGCAATAATTCTCTTTCATTTTACTGTCAGTTTCTTGGCTACTTGGAACACAATGAATAAGAAATGGAAGAGCAATACCTTGGAGGATCCAGTTACAAAGTAAGAAATAAAAAAATTATGTGCTAAGGATATAGAATTGGTAATTCTGACAAATGTCCTCATTTGAGTGGACTTTTCACATGATATGAATAAATATTGTGAGTTGTTGACAAAAGTAATTTTTTCTGTTTTATCCATGATATGAAAAAATCCCTTTTCTATTTCTGCAGTAAGTCCAAACACCAAGGATAGCAGATGGTCTTTAACCACAAGCAAACAATACAAACATTGAGTAAAGTATACTGCTTTGTTTGTTTGGGGTTTCTTTGTGCAAAGAGCAACTACCTTAAGTGCACACAACAGAGTGAATACAACTCCTTGGTTGCTTCCACTTGGAAGACTGTGGCTATTTGTTTCTCTTTAATATTGACTAGTGTTGAAATAAGTAGATCCTAAGGCTTTATTCTCTGAACTGCTTCCTGCTCTGACAACAGGTGTAAGTCAAGATGTATAATGGAAAAGAGAGCGCTTTCCATGGCTATTTCAGTCCTTGGTAATGTTTGCTGGACTGCCAGAAGAGGATGCTTCTGATGAGGTTACACATGTGAAGATTTTTCTGGCACCCACTCATATTGGTTCCTCACAGCAGAAGTGAAAGCATTCCATTGAAGAAGTTTCAGCTGAATTGTATCTATACTCATGTCTCTGAACAAAAAAAGGACTATCATGTATTAGCTCTGAAGCTAGAACAGGAAGGAAGCACTTCCTTGAGCTGAAAGGAATGGAAAGAGTACTTCCCCATGTGAAATTACAAGGAGGGAAAAAAGACAGTAGCTATCAGCAAAATTAAGCACATATCGTTCATTTGCAAACCCACTTCCGTTCTTCAAGAAAACTGGAAGTGGGTTTTGGACACAATCTGACAATTAAAACAACCACTATTTTCTAATGCTGCTGTGTCCCAGAACACGACTTTTTATCATCATTTCTTTGGAAGCTGTTCCATTCTGAATTACTTGGGAGTTTGTGCACTTCCCAAGTGCCGAGAGGTCCTAAATCTGTTTGCATATGTGAGAACTGAAGCCTGACTCAGACACCACAATCCTTGTCATGGGTAGAAAGAACAGAGATTAGCTGTGATTGCAGCAGTGTGAGCCCTTTGTTAACACAATGACCTGTAAGAAAAGTAGGGAGCCCCTGCTACTTACATACATGAGAGCATCTTATTAATCTGCTGTGCCCTTTTACATGCAGCTCTTTTAACACACACATTTCAGGCAGATGGGGAATTGCAGTGTATTTTTTTTTCTCATTAATGCCCCCATAAATTATGGGACAGATTTTCTTTTCTCCAGGTCTCAAGTCATGGCTATTTACACCTGTAAGAAACCATTGCAGTAGAAGATTATACTTCTAATCAGAAAGTATAGATGCCATGAGATGGCAACAAAGGACTGTGGCAACCCTATTAAATTATTTTATTGAAACAGTGAGATCTGAGTGCCCTATAGCTCCACAGTATTATGACAATTGTGGAGGAAATAGGGATCATTTGTCTATTTTCTGCTTCCACATTCCTAACATAAGAAAAATGTTTCAGTGATATTGTTAATATTTCAGAGGTATGCAAGCCAAACCATGGGCTTTTCTCTTAGACCCTTGTACTCTGGGTGGCTCACACAGCTCTTATCTAAAATCCAGATACTTGGAACCTTGGGAATGCTTCTCTTAGTTGCTTATCTGTATGGTTCCAGCAGGATACAGATAGCAGCTTTCAGCTGCAGTTTGTTGCTTTGACTGGTGGCTAAAAGCAATGCCTGAAATTAATGTTAGGCCTTTTCTCTTAGGTAAAGATTTTGTTGCATATTTGTTTGTTGGGCTAAAGGTTCAGAGATGGAAACAGTTTCTTAGGAGAGCTCAGAGACAGAAACTTCTGCCAGGGAAGTTTTCATGAATAAGTGCCTGGATTTCTCAGTACTGCTGACTCTCACCTGGAGAAACTATATACAGAAATATTAAATTGACTCCCTCTTGGAGCCATTGATGCCTTGTCAAGGCTGACCTGGTACAGAGGCTAAACAGAGTTAAAGAATAAAGTAGGTTCATTAAAAGGCCTCAATAGATACACTTGGGCAGCACAAGAGCCCAGCCAGGGCTATACCCAAGATGAACCCAAAAAGGTCACAGAATGGACAACCAATCACAGGGTCCATCACTTTTATTAAGTTCTGCTCCATTAGCACATTGAAGTTAATTGTTCAATTATAACTTTAGGTTACAAAGTCCCATCCTTCTTGTTTTTCTCTTTTCAGTCCACATGGTTTATGCTCTTGGAGCTGAAATTTGGGTCAGTTGTCCTTGGTCCCCAGCTAGAAAAGGAATTGTTTTGTCTACCACTCTGTGAAGAAAGCTCACTATCCCCTAATATGAAGCTCAGAACTACACACTAAAGCAGTATAGAATTTGAAAAATATAAAAGCTAAAACTTAAGGCATCACCAGAGACAAACATCCCTTAGAGCTGGAGAGGAATCCATCACAAAAAAAGAAAATTATACGCAAATGCTGTCAGTGGATGCCTTAAGTGGACTTGGCTTCTTTACACAAGGTGCTGTAAGAGTAAGAGACTCATGGTATGGCTGTAGGAAATGGTGAATAATGGCTAAGTGTGAGTTCCCATCAATCATGGTTTGGGTGAGGCTGATACATTTGCATTTAGTTAGCCTACGTTAATGTAACACCTGATTCTACCTCTTTTGCAATTTTATATCCTACCACAGGACTGATAGAACCCAAAAGTGCACCTGTGTTTCCCAATAATCTTAATTGCATCAGATTGCATTTAATGTCTCCTCTGGCAGATAGTTTACGTACAATTGTGGCCATATTCCATGAGAATGGCCATATTCCACAAGAATAGCCACATTCCATCTAATCAATCCATAATGAAGTTTTCTGAAAAAGTCTCAATTTCATTGATCTTTACTTTTTTAAACCAGGCACAACACTCCTTCCCAGACTAAAGAAATAGAGAGTAAATTACCAGTTCTGTATTTTCATTATGGAAAAATAATTCTGATTTAATGTCTTCTGAATGGATATATGTACCTGCCTGCAATATTCCAGACAAAATTTAATGGAATAATGATGCCGCCTTGGCTATTAATAGAATGAGTTCAGCTGATTAGTCAAGCTTAACCTACTTATTTTGACAAGGTCTTTGAGTTTACTTCTGTTTAAACAAGCATAGAAAGCTTCTAACTGATGTTAATTAAGTATAAACCCATATTTTTTCTGTAATAGCAGTGAAAATAAGTAGTTCAAAGGAGCAAAATAAACATTTTAAAGTATACTTTGCAAAGCAGGAGACCCCTGTTTGGTTTGTTTCCTCAGATGCTGTGAAAATATTCTACCCATTTAATAACAGGAGACAACCCAGCATCAAATTCCTTTGTTGCAAGTGAGCAAATAAATACTATTATATATATTTATAGGTAAAAGGATGGGGGTTATTTAGTCTTAAAAATGCAATTTAATGGAAGGAGCTGCATTACTAACTACTAGGAAACTATGAGCTGCAACTCTATATAGTAAACTTCATTAAATTCTAGATAGTAAATTCAAATAAATTGATCTTGAAGAAACTGAAAGTCTAAATGTTAGCCCAGGTCAGATGCACAGAAGACATTTAAGAAATCCAACCCTACTGAATTTACCTACTGAATTAAATGTGCTGGCTAGATACTCTGTATTCCACCAGTTTTCCTAGGACTGTTTCTCTGCTATATCCCCCTCCCTCAGACAGTGACAGCCGAGGAGACAATTAAGCCCTTAATGGAGGAATGTCACTGGGGCAGGAGAGTTCAGGAGCCCTTTTATTTGGTAATGCATAACAGTGACTGGCAGAACAACAGTTCCCCTGGAGCTGTGGCTCTTAAAAAGCTGCAGATGAGTTCCTGTACAGCTCCTACAGCTGTTCCTCATCTCTCTTGGTCTCATCACCCAGTTAGTGAAAGATACATCAAGTCGTGCTTCCCCATGTGTGTTTGAGGTTGCACCTATGCCTGGATCCTCAGAGCCAGGACCTTGGCTGCGTAGGCTGGGTAGGCTGTGCAGGCATGTCAGGGTTGGGTGGACAGGGGAGACGGCTGGCTGGTGCACATCCGTGCCTGACATCAATCTGGAAAGAGAGCACAGCCTGGACACAGAAACTGGAAGTGAAGACAGCTCTGATAACTCATATATTGCCTAAGCATCCTTATCTGCAAAGAAATCATTAGCTATGAGTCTGAAAGCCACACAGCTCCTTAATGATTCTCTTCCAGCCACAGTTCTGAACTGTCAGGCTGAATCTTACCTGTCCTGGCTTGTAGTAACAACCAGCCCTGTGAGGTGGCACAGAGGAGCAGGGGGTGGCACCAACCAGCTTTCAGGTCTGGTGGTACAGGGAGGAGGGCAGAGGAGGAGATGTCTGTGCAATCACCCACAGGCATCTCAGCTCCCGGGAGAAGCTTGCTGGAGGCAGTTTCTAACATCTGGATCGAGAAACAGCTGTGATTTGCTGATCTACATAACTGAGATGCCTCCCTAGAACTGTCTCCAGAGGAAACTCAGCATCTGAGCAAATAAGACAACCAGGAAGGATGTGGTATTGAGATGTATGGAAGTCAGGTCTCCCATCTCTCTGTCCATGTGCTAAACATCTTTCTCATCTTTCTTGGGTACCCTGCTTCTTCACAGGGGATTTATAACAGGCAGTGTGAGTGCTGCAGCCTCGTGGTATCACCATGTGGAAGCTACCAGCTCATGACCAGTCCTGTGTCTCTGGCTGTGGTATTTGAGCTGATGGACATGCATCCATTTCTCTGTCACTGCAGTGCTCTTGCCCAGGGAGCATTTCAGATTCTGTGTCCAATTCTGTCTTCAAACACCATACTTGCCCTTTGGACTCTATTCCAGTCCAACAGTGTGAGGATATTATATTTAGGCTAATTTTTTGTTATTTTGACCTCTTTTTTGGTACCCCACACTCTTCTGTTCTCTCCTTGGCTGCCAGCCCCTATGGCGACGGTCCGGAATTTCTCTCCACACTCCTGTATCAAATGCTCAATATCCCCTGCTAAGCCTGTTCTTGAAAAAGCCTGTTCCCCCTTCCTCTAATCAATATCTATTTTCTGTGAAACTCCATGGGAATGCTTGTGAATTCCTGATAAATATCTCTCCCCTCCCAAATGTTATTACTTTGAGTGGCGAGGGGGAAAGGAGAGACAGAGGAGGCAGGGATAAGCAGAAAAACATGAAATGATAATGGAAATATTTTACATTCCTCCAAATGCATGAAACTGTGCCTATCATTTCACAATTAAAAGTGAGATTCAGCTGTCTTTCCCCAGAGTGTTGTGAAATGACAGGCAACATTTTTGTCGTTTAGAGAATTCTAAGACATTTCTAAAATACACCATATAACAAAGGCAGCCTCCACTGGATTTTTTTTTTTTTGGTTGCCAAGATAATTTTCATCTGTATGTGCCAAAATTATAACTTTTCAAGAAAATGCAACAATTACAAATAATAAAATTGAAAGCAAATGCAAATAAAGCATAACTCACAAACAAGCAGAGGAAAAAAATCCCTGTCTTATGAAAACAGGTTGTTTTATCAGCCACAAGTAAATTTTCCAGGTTAGTCATCTCTCTCAAACGCACACAGTCCTGACCTGCCACCACATTTTTTTCTCATATGTACATAATTAGTGTTTCATGTTTTCTAATGCTTCTCTATCACACCCAGTGTCCAGGAATGTAGTCTCCTCTGCTTGACAGTGCTGGAGGCTGAGCCAGATCTTGGGCTCTCGCTTGTGCTCTGCAAGGGGTCTTTGTTATCATGCCTGGCTAACCATCTACCTCCCTAATTTAATATACCCACTTCGAGAAAACACACCCTAATCTTTATACTCTTTAAAAATTTTTTGGTCTCATGTGGGAATTTTGAATTGCCAAGTAGAGCAGGGTTATGTCTCAAATTACCTTTGCCTCATAAAGTCATGAGCTTTTATATTCCACAGATGGAAGGTGTAGAAGGCAAATCTACCCACAAAGACACAAACTCATCATATGCAAATCTCCCTTACTGTGACTATAAATAAAGCTAATAATAATGGCAAGCTGAAAAGATGTGTTATTGCAACCTGTACAAAGTGAAATATTCCTTATTACCCAACAAACATTCCTAAATATCTTACTATATAAGTGAGGTTATTGTAATGGCACACAGATAACTGCTTTATAAACACCTCTCTTAAGACAATGATGACTTCCACTTATCTGCAAAGATGCATCTATCTCTCAGTGGTTCTATGTCACTGCATAAAGAAGAAGAGGAAAATCTCAGCTCAGTATTTAACAAAAAAGCCCAACATTTAAACTGGGATCACCTTTCTGCCATGAGAGTTGTAGGCATATTTAACTTTGGTATTTAGGGTAAAAGTGCACAGTTAATTGCTCCCAGCACTCTGCCATGTCTTAGGTCTAAAGCTAAGAGCTTTCATAGTGAAACATGCAGAAGCTCTGGCTTAAAACTGCAGAAAAATATTACTGCTATGAACTAGATCCTTAGGCTGCACCAGATGTGCTTCTGGCCTAAAGCATGAGGCTTTTCTCATTTAGAACCCCTTAAATTATGTGGGCTGATGTCAGTTTCACTTTGGGAAATGGACAATCAGTGGTGGAACAGCTTTTCTCCAGTGCCTGAATCCTGTAAGGTCCTATCGTCCATCCTAAATTTTTGCCCCATGAGTACCTATAAATACTTTTAACTTCAGCAGGCCTTTCATACAGAAAGCTGAGAAGACTATCTCCTGCTGATATCTATAGCTAATTGAGCTTTCACACATTAAATTTCTGTGAGGATGCTGTTACTAGTCCTTTCTGAATAGCTCTGCTTGTGGTCATTTAGGTGTATGTATTTACTGCAAGCTGAGCCACATCCTTTTGGACCCCTGTTGACTGGGGCATAGTCTGTACATTGAGTTGGAGTGTTGTTCATGCAGAGTGAAGTCAATGCAAGTATTTCCAGGGGCTCAGATGGGCTTTGATGGGCCCTCACCCAGGACAAGAGTTTACAGCGTTTGGAGCCAGAAAAAACTGAGTGAGGTCATCTGGTCTGGTCTCTAGCTAACCACAGGATATACAAGTTTAATCCAGATATTACAGTATTGAAATAACATTTTTTTTTGCCTTAGGAGATTAGAAAGTGTGTGCCACGGAGAGGAGAAATGGAGGTGCCTCTGTCACAGTGTGGCACCCTGGCTGCTGGGACTTGCTCAGGAGAGAAGCTCCCAGATGACTCCAGCTCCATTGACAGCCACTGAGTCACAGATGACTGTGCAGCACAGTACTCACTTCCTTCCCAAATCCAGAAGGAAGCTCAGGATTGTCAAATGGCGCCAGGAAATTTAATCAATGCTATTTCCTATCAAACTCATGAACAAAGGGGGTAAGCACAAGTCAGGCTGACATACTATAGGGCCAGAAAAGACTGCAAATACCAGCCAGCTTAATCCTCTCATGATGTGTGTGTAGTATAGTACAGTATTGAAAAGAAATATGGTTGTACTAGGTTAAATCAGAAATATGTCCAGCCAAGTAGTACTTCCAAAAGCAGCAGATGCTTACAAGAGATACGAAAAGCAGAGCAATATAAAATCATCTGTCTCATAATCAGTGGTTTAGGAATATTTTGGGCTGGAGGTTGGATGTGGACCAGTATGCTACAATAAACTGGTGGAGGTGTCTCTTCTCCAGGAACTGCACAATTTAATTTTTTTTTTTAACTCCTTGAGTTTACTCTCAGAATCTGGATTAATCCCCTTTTTCTTTTAATATGTTTGACCCCATCATAAAAACTGAGTGAGGGTAAATCCCTTCTTGTAAGCTGTCTCGATAGTTTCCTCACAGCTACAAGGAAATGTCTTATTTCAAGGCTGGATTTTTCCAACTCTGACTTCTCAGTGCTAGATCTTATCACTTGAAACTGAGGATGGAAAAGAGATTTTTCTCCTTTCCTTCCTCTGTTGTACTGAATCCATTTTTAAGTAACAGCCATGCAGATTTTTAAAATCCCAATTCACTGGACCACTTAATCACATGATTTACTTAAGCACAGAAGTAATCCCATTGACTTCCATGGGACTGCTCTCAGGTTAAAAGTTAAATGCATGGTTAAGTGCTTTGCTTGAATAGTATTTAAGTTCTTTCTAATCTCTCCTTTACTTTCTTTCCTTGCTCATGCTACTTGATCTGCACAGTGTTGGAAGCACAGTGTTTCCAGTAAATTATTCAGTATGGGATCACATGTGTTGTATAGGTTACAACACATCAATTTCCATTGCAGCTTTTGTCTAGCACTGAAGGAATTCTGACTGATGGATACCAAGGGCTTCTCTTGATGTTATTTTCTCTGAGGATCTAATGCTCTTCATTCCTGCTAATTCCCTCTGCTGCCTAGTTTATTTGTTCAGCAGTGCCCTAAACAAGAAAGGTTTCCTTCAAACAATAGGCTGCTTTGCACTCGGCGTGTGTGTGGTTTACTGAATCCAGACCTAGTGAAAATGTACTGCTCTTCAGCTGGTATGAATCAGAGCTGTCTGCAGAGACAAGGGAGCTTTGCTTATTTACATCAGCTAACTATCTGACCTGTTCTCTATGGTTTTAAATGTATAAATGTGTCTATGTGTGCAGTTAAATATGCCCAGGCAGAGGAACAGGGCTTCAAACATCTGCTCTTGGAATATGAGATACAATATTGGAGGCACAAGGGCAAAGGCTGAAATGAAAGTTTGTTTCTTCCTGAGGTCAGGTATGGAAATGCATAATGTGGTATTGTCCCCCAGTACCAATAGCAAAATACTTCTCAATAATATTTACAACATAATTATGCCAGTACCATGGACATTTGAAAGTTTTCTAGCACCTAAGGTGTTTCAAATGCAACCGCATTATTGATGAATTTTTAGTAATAGTCACTGACCATTCTTGTGCCTTACATACATGTGACCAGGGGTTCTGTCTGCTTTTGCAAACATTGTGAAGCAGCCATTTCAGATAAGTCAGGCTCAGAAGTTGAGTATTACCCAGCTCATGGTTTCAATTATTTTCAGAAGATTTCTATATCTGGTCTGTTGACAAGATTAAGAGCCAAACCCCTGCTATACCGTGGTGAGAATACACAGTGAGATTACTCCTTAAAATACAGTACCACCCCAATACTCCAGATTTGCATACCCCAAATATCCTTCCAGCAGGTGAAATTTCATGGATTTCTTCATTTGGAGAGAACATTTTGTCCATTGTGCTAAATATTCACAATGCACCTATCTCCTAGGATTTTTTTTACAACATACTTTGTCTGCAGGAACAAAATAAAAACATAAGGAATAAGGAACCAGGAATTCCTACAAACCACTGTCCACAAAGTAGGATGTGTGATACTGTGCTGGACACTATAATGGTAGCTGACCCAAAACCTAAGTGAAAATCTAGCATGACTTTGAAGTGTTAAGAGCCTAATCCTGAGTATATTATTGTGCTCTGTAGGAGTTTGCCTTCATCTTTTATGAGTTTAACACTTTGATTGAAGTTTTCAGATGATTTAAACATGGTAGCTGCCATCTCAGCTGACTGCAAGTTGTGCTAGAAAATTGCAGACTGGGTTTTTTACAACTTGAAATAATTCCTGTGTCTGTTGTGCTGTAAGTATGAATGATCAGACCCTGCCAGCTTCCATGCATGATGGATGTTGCACAAATCCATATTCAGCAGGATATCCAAGTCTCCCATTTTGGCCTGCATCATACATGTCACAGAATCATAGAGTCACAGAATGGTTTGGGTTGGAAGGGACCCTAAAAAATCATCTAATTGAACCTCCCTGTCACGGTTAGGGGATATCTTCCTATAGATCAGGTTGCTTCCTGCTAGCTGAGGTGCACACACTCCCTGTGCACACACAAACCTGGCCTGGTGAATTCCACAATTCTTTCTGGTGTTTAGCATTTCACCGTACCTGAAAATGTATTGAAGTGTGGGCAAGTTCCCTCCATCTTTCCCAGAATGGCTTCATACCAGAGCCAAAGGAAATATGAGGAGCAATAAAAGATTTCAAGAGTTATCCTGTTCTGCCACAGGTGTGCCTTCATGGGATTCCTACATTATTTTTGTGTGCAATAACGATTTGGCTGTTGGTAGAAGACATGGATATGAATTAATATACTTCCAGTTGGAAACATTATTCTTGTCTGTGTCTCCCCTGACATTTTGTACTTTGTGGTCTTTCCTATTTCATCTTCCTTTTCCTTTCTGCTTTTTTACTTCATTCATAATTCTCATTTGCTCTGAACTCAATTTTTATTTTTTTTTTTTTTTTTTTTTTGAATTCCTCTCCCGTTTGTCAGGTCTCTGTAACTACTGGGGGTCTTTTCACAGTTCTTTAAAAAGCTTTGAGCATTGAGGCAGATGCACAGGGCAGGGTACCAGTTATATAAAAGGACAGCTGTAAAAACATGTGCAACAGCAATTAAGCAAGAGCTCTTAGAAGCATGAGGTCATTAATCGCAATTGCAATAAGGGTCTTCTTAGAAATTGTCCTTAATATTTGAAATGGAGAGAATGTCAGCTTCAGGCAGCATTCCAGCTTTGCTGGAATCCACTTCTCTGCTACTGCAAGCAAGGAGACTGTGTGTCTGATTATCAACTACATGAGGAAGCTTTATATTCAGACATCCTTCTTTGGGCTTGCTGTCCCATAGGCACTGGAGCATGGTCCACTTGAAATGCAGCAGAAAAAAGAGGCCAAGCTACCTGGCAGAGGGTTATTTCCCAACAAAGCAAATTCCAGTTTCTTCACTGAGTATTACCAATGTCCTGAGTGCTTTCAATCCTTTTCCAGCAGGTTAGGGCAGCTACCATCTTCAGGAGTTGTTCTGCACCTCACAAAATGGTAACTCAGTCCTCCCAATTTCAATAAACTCTGGAGTTGTTTTCAATAATCAGTCACTCTTTTAACTAGGTGATACAAGCTGAATAACAAAAATATGCTTAAACAGACCAGATGAATACACAGAAGGAACCCTGTTCCTTTCAGTTGCAGGCTGAAAGCCGATATATTACATGTCTGCATGCAATAAAACGTTTTTGTTTTAATGTTCCTAGGGAAGCTTGAAACTAAACCCTTGCAAAACATCTGGTTCAAAACTTCAGAATTTTAATATTAAATGCTTCCTGAAATCTGTTTGTGTAACTGTGCTGTGCAGGTTTGCTTCATAGCTTTCTAATAAATTGTTTCTAGCTCATTTTGTTATCCTTGCACTGACTTTGATATCTCCTGCTGATAATATTACGACAGTAAGAGTGCTTCTCGAAGTTTAATAGTTAGCTGATATCCTCAGCACAGATTCTAAAGACAACTGCAAAGTTTTTAGCTTTCAGCTTCATATTGTCTTTCATAAAACCCTAAGGTTTTAACTTTTTGCTTCATAAAGGGAATTAAATTTTTGTTACAGTTTTGTTTTCCCACACATAGTCTTCAGTATCACCACAATTCCCTTCTGCAATGCCTCTGGATAAGGTGGGGAAAAACTTTGCATGGCCCTGTGAAACAACAGTTGTCATGTTACTGCTGGGATTGGTATTCAGAACTTTGTGTCAAAGCCCTGAAGGGCTTGGAAAACAAAAAAAATTCAGCAGTGAAGTGGAAGATTTTTTTTTCCACACCGAATTACCATCCTTATCATCCAGGGATAGACAAGCAAAAGGAAATCAAGAAGGCCCATGCACTTTAAAGCATGCTAAGCCTTGGTAAGTTGGTCTTGCTGACCCCAAAAGCTGCAGCTTAATAATTCCAGCTAAAGCCACATTAACTCTCAGTGTGATGCCCTAAGTTTCTCAGGCTGATTTCTGCCTTTGGCTGGTTTCATGTTTGTGCTGAGCACAGCGCAGCGTCCTGACCTGGCACTGCCTGACCCTCCTCCAGACAGGGTAATTGTGTCAGCCTGACTCGGAGCTTCAGGGCTTGTGAACTTTGGGATCCTGTCATGCTAACACAGCTGTGCTACACTGGGGGCCTGAGCTGGTATTTTTGGAAGATGTGTACCTTAGACTGACTGTAGCTATACAGCTTAATGCAGCCCCAGCTCCTCTGTCTGAGCCTTCCAGCATGACTGAGATCTCCTCAGGAGCGTGCTTCTCCCTCTGGACTAAAGAGGGAGCCCTGGTTCCTAACTTTAGGTAACAAGGTAGAGCTCAAAGACTGAATACAGAACTTCAGGAGGCCTTTGAGAACCTTTGAAATACAGGAGAAAGCAGAAGCCACTCAGGGGCTC
Organism: Serinus canaria; assembly: GCF_022539315.1. NCBI lineage: Eukaryota > Metazoa > Chordata > Aves > Passeriformes > Fringillidae > Serinus > Serinus canaria. The sequence goes on along the minus strand of NC_066315.1, from coordinate 104,066,829 downwards.
CTGAAGCACCAGGAAGAACCAAACCAAACCAAACCAAACCAAACCAAACCAAACCAAACCAAACCAAACCAAACCAAACCAAACCAAACCAAACCAAACCAAACCAAACCAAACCAAAATTTTACAGCACAAAAATTCAATTCTCTACCCTTAAAACCTGTACCAACTTTTAGCAAAGCTTTGTGCATGCTTTAGATTAGCCATGTAATTACACCACAAACCCCCACAAGGATTTAATTTCAATTGAAAGCAGTAGCACCAATAGTGTGCTTACAAATAGAGCTAATTAAGATTTCGTAGAACTAGGGACTATTTCATACAAGTACCAAGAGATTTAATGTCAGTATGTAGCACTTTCCATGACTCATGGAGTCTTTAAATGTGTACAGGTATTTTCAGCCTGACTATTATATGCCTGGCCTCACTCAGAAAGAAATGCTTAGGAAATATATAGCATGGTAGGAAACACTTCTTACAAACAGAAAACAATTGTGTAAATATCTAACTGGAACAATATCCTATAGCTGATGTACAGCACAGGAAATTCCATTTCAACATATTTCTTGATGCTTAATCCTGCCAGGTGGAATGGATCAACAAAAAGGGAGAAGTCACAGTACATGGTGAAAAAATGTTACACATTTGTGGAGGTCATCCAACGGGACCTAAGAAAAATCCACAAAGCAGCTACAACTCTCATTGCTCAAGTTCAGCTTGGTTCAAGCTCAATGTCTATATATCTTGTTACAATTATTTACTTTTTAAATTATCAGTATCTTGCAAAAAACCATCTATTTTAACTGGAACTCCTTTTCGAGCCATTTTCCAATTTTTTTTTGTCAATAGATAAATATTATTTCAATTAAAATAGAGTAGTAGTGGAATAACAGGGGTAGGAAAAAAGACACTTTCTACAATTAGCTCCCAACAGCTTCTTCAGACTGTCTCTGGTATGATTCAATATTAGAAGAGTACCTTATTAATTTCAGCAGCATTGAATCATCTGCTTGTATAAGAGTGGGAAAAATTGAAAATGTCATGACATGACATGCTATACTATAGCTGATCAAACTACTCAAACTCAGAGGAAAAAAAATATTAAGAGGAAACTGTTGAACATGGCAGCTGAGATGAAAAATGGAGATCTCCATAATAGGTCACTGCAAATCAGATTCAGAATGTTAAAAGAAAAGAGAGTGGATATTCCACATGAAACCTGAAGGCATTATTGATGAGATTTTTGTTTAATTAAATTCAAAACAGAAATGAGAGAGGAAAAACTTTTCAAAGTAAGCACGAATAAGAGATGCCTTTCAGGAACAGGGTGTTGGTTCCTTAAGTGCACTTCTAAAGTAAAGTTTAAGCCCAAAATTAAATTTTACAGACATACTAGCTCTGTTGGCTTTGACCTTGGGTTCCTTACACCTCCTCTTTCAGACATTAGATATATACGAAATAACATGAGAGCAAAGAACTAGGATTTTGTGGTTTTGTAAAAAGAAATAGTTAGATACAGTAGTGCCTATTTCCACGTGCTTACATAATGGTTACAATAAAGTATGAGTAGCACCTAAGGTGATGCAAGACACTTTGCAATGTTCAAAATCAACTGAATTGAGAACAGGAGCTCAACACACCAGGACTCTCTCTCTTGGCATCAGCTTCAGGACTGGCTTTGCAAGGTGCAAGTGTGTGCTTGACCAGAGACTCCCCAGAAGACCTTCAGAAAGCAGACAATTCTGGGAGTAAGTGGTGGGATCTGTGCCAGAGGCATTCTCCAGCCTCTTCCCCTGGGGCAGGAGTGCAGCTCTCCCTCCCCACAGGGCTGGTGCTGCCTGCTTTCTCACAGACTCCTGTGAACTATGAGTGATGTGTTGAAACCACCCTTTTTAATCTAGGTTGAGTGAAGCTTTCTCTATACAGAGTCAGATTCAGAAAGACCAGAAAATGAATGTTGCAAGTAAATGAATATTAGCAAAGAGAAACGTCAAAAATGACTGGACAAAGCCTTGCAGTGAAAGATTAAAGTCTTGGTTAGGATTCATTTTATGTGTAGGCTAGTAGCACACGTTTCACAAGTGTCTGTAATAGATTGTCTTCCTTTGTGCAAATGCATTTTCCAATTTCACTCTCTCCTGAATTGAGTGTGAGTTTCAGAGGGGGAGAGAGAGAGGGGTGAGCCCCTTCTGCTTCAGCCCAAGACCCAGGGATCCTTAACAAACAATTATGAGGGCATTGCTAGGTCTGCAAGGGTGCCTGCTTGGTTTTTCCTCAGAAAAGAACTTGAAATGTTTTAGGTAGTGATGAGTCTTGGTTAAGGAGTAAGCAGAAACTCAATGGGACAGCAATTCATATAGATTACAACAAAATACACATTCCATCCATAAATTTCAGAAAAAAAGTGGAGTTATCCTAATTTTTAATGCAAACTGGGACTTGCAGTTCCCATTAGAGCCAATAGATTCTCCACTCTTTCTGATAATGTGCTTAAAACTAAATCCCTGAAATATCTTGCCAAAGCAGCATTAATCATGCTAGATCTTAGCCATCAATCATCAATTGGCTTTTATGAATGATTAGGTAAACAGAATAGATCAGAATGTCTTAAAGTTGCTGTTACAGACCGTGGGCTAAAACCACCCACTCTCCCCATCTCTTCTTTGACTACAAGGGAGAAATATTGCTGAATATCACAAGGTGGGTTATGATTTGCTAACAGTACCTGCCCATATTTTATATTAAGCACCTGTTAGAATTTAAATATCTCATTTCAAAGTATCCAAAACTTTGTACAAGTCAGATCTCTGACATATTTCACAGACATGGAGAAACTGAAGGAAATAGCATTAAGTGGGCAACCCCCTAAAACATTGGCAAGTACAATGATGTACAAAATGCCAAAAAATTGCTTGTCTCATTCCAGAATCTGCTCATATGCCAGCCTCCATCTGGGTTCCTGATATTTTTTCAACTCCCATACCTTCAGAAGATGTACAAAGAAGGCCTTTACATAATGAAGTGGTTTTTATAGCAAGCTAAAACCATGCTGAGGAGATTAAATGTTGAAAGCTATTTTTAGCCAAACTAATGGTATCAATTTCACTGATAACAAAAGCTGCAGGTGTCTCCTAAAGTAAGAAGTAAGACAATGGAAGACTGAACATGACAAAAGGCTACTGAGTACAGAAAAATAGCAGTTCCAAATTACATTAAATCAGGCAATTCTGCCCAACACTCCCCCTGGTGGTTTTGCCCACAGAGATGAGCATGAAGTCGCACACATGCAAAATCCTCCAGCCTAGTGACTAAACGTCCCGTTAATAGGATTAAGTACCTTCTCATCAGATAAGTAGAACATGGCAAAATCCCTGACACTCCCAGAAATAAGTTCAGTACACAGCCCAGCCCCTTCCTGACGCAGGGAGCAATTTTGTAGAAGAGGTGCAAAATATTAATGGTAAATATACTTGGTTTTTTTACTTTTCTTTGGTTGTGTGTTTGTGTTTCTTTAAAGTTAATTGGTCTTTCGCTGTAAACGTAAAGGTACAATATGCAAGTAACTGTAGAAGTAAATCCAGGCTATAAACAAATCCAGGATTTTAAGTTAGATATGCTCTTGTGGCTGATAATTGCATCTCTAAAAAGGCTATATTGGCTAACTACAAGGCATCTGAATACTGTGTTCACTTAATCAGATGAGAACCATGAAGTGCAGTTGCATGGTTTCTGAAAAATAAACCTTTTGCCTCTCTCTTAAGAGGGAAATCAGGCAAATGGCTTTTCTTTCCCTTATTTTGTAGGGATTTATTTCATTTGCTGATCTGTTTGTTTATAAAATTGATCTAATTGCTGATTTTTTGGCACACCTATTGTTGAGTTTCTTATTCTGAAGGACACTGAGAGGAATTGCATGCTTACAAGAAAGAGAACAACATTCCAGAAACTTTCCTCTTTAAAACTGGCAATAATGTTTAGCATAGATGTATTTATAATATCAACTAAGGACATGATATGAGATCAGCAATTGGTGTATTTCACAAAGTTGAAAAGGGACAGACTGAGCAGCATAAGTTTTGATTTTAGCTATACATGTCCTGATTCTGTTAATCACGGTGCAAACTCAGTGGAACTCATCTAATTAATCTAAATAGATAATTACAAAGGAGGTCAAGCTTCTTACTCATGTATTTTCACCAATAGTAGCACCTAGGTGCATGCTATACATACCAGAAACCATAGTTAGAGACAAAATTAACAGGACCTTTAAGACACTTTGTATTATAGTCACTATTTATATTTACTTAGTATACCTAGACATCTGAGCTTCCTGACAATGTTTACATGTAACTGCACCAAACTTTTCCCTGAACAGAAACAACATGAGGTCCTCCTGGATATTTCTGATACATGTGCTGTGCCTGAGCGGCCACCAGTGCGCACCAACGAAGCAGGAGGAGATGAACCTCCGGGACAACCTCAAGCGTACGTATGCTTTTCCTGCCAGGGTGTGCTGGAAGCCCCAGGTCTCCAGCTGGGTAGGGCATCTTGACTTCCACACTCACTGGCATCAACAAGTTCCACTTGCATGTGTGGAGCTTAGAAACCATGATAAAGTTGATTTCATAGCTATACACACACAACAGGAAGATAAGAACAAGCAGGCTGAGAAAGTAAAGGGATTAACAGATAAGCATTACCTGCCAAAAGAAAAATGTATTTACAGGATTTTTCTAGGTTGTTTGGTTCCTTGTAGATCATCAGAATAGAAACCAAACCCAAAATTCAGTTCAACAGATTTTGAACTATTTTTTTTTCAAATAATCTTTGAAAATATTTCCTCTACACTTTTATGCTTCACTGAAAAAGGTGGCTTTTACAAACAACTAAAAAAATTACCTAATTTAGAAAATAGCAACTATTCTGCACACACACACACACAGAGAGAGACACACAAACACACTTCTAAGCATGGCTTTGTTTTGTGGAGAGAAAGAGGATCAGCCATTAATCAATCCTGTGCTTCAGTCTGTGTTGACAAGATTTCTGTAATAAACAAACAAAAAGTTAGGGGTGAGGAAGAAAGATATAAAGGAAGAAGTGATTGATGTGCTTTTGGCAGTCTCAAAGTGAGATGGTTTTACTGTTTTCTATAGTTTCAGTGATATTCAGGGCATTTCCACATAGAAAACAAATGCAGATAAAGACAGGCAATCATGCAGAGCTTCAAGGTGCAATGAATGGGCCAGCCCAGGTTTTCACCAAAACTCTATGCTCATTACTTCACAGGAAGTCTAGAAATTGTATTTTTATGAAAACAGGTTGAAGGCATTTGTATTCTAAATTTTCAAAATGTAGAGGGAAGCTGTCACAGGCTTCTACAAGATCAAAGATAAATATAAAGGTTATGTCATTATAAAACTGATGAGTGACCCTTGGAGATATTCAAAACCCAGGATGATGTCCTGTGCAACCTGAAAGGGGGGGGGGGGAGGCAGACTCAATGATCTCCAAAGATACCAGACTCAGTTGTTCTGGGATTCAGTATTCAGCATGGGACAGTTGAATATATCTTTTGAGTTACATACAGCTGATCCTTGCAAAAGCTCTGGACCAGATTCTTCTCTGATGGAAATTGTCTTGGCTCAGCGTCACCCAGCATTTGCTATCTCGAATTTGGCTCTGCCACTGTAGGGAAACATGGAGCTATTTCATTCTCCCTCATCAGTGCATGACAATTTGCAATAGTGTTAAAATCTGATTAAGTCACTGTATAATTTGGCTTTTTTTAGAATTATCTGAAGTTGGAGAGAAGTATGTAGATGAAGAGGTAAAGAAAGCTTTGATTGGTATTAAGCAGATGAAAATTATGATGGAAAGAAATGAAGATAAGCACATAGATCTGATGAAAACCTTGAAGAAGAGCAGTGAAGAAAAACAGGTAACATAAATGCATCTCTGGGGGTTTTATGTTTATTCTGGGAAGAATGTAAACCAAACCAAAGCAGTGTACATATTTTCATGCAGTCATGGGATTGAGAGAAAATCTGCTTCTGGTCCTTTGTTTCACTAGCAGAGGAAAATTGCACATAGTGCAATTTTCTAAAAACCCCTGCTTCACTGATTTCACACCAAGGCAACTGCAGGCCACTGTAGAACAGTGTTCTGTGCAGAAAGTCCAGCAGTTCTGCCCTCCATGTCTCTATACTCCTGGGGCCACAAGATGTTTTCCAGCTTGCTTTGCAAACTTCAGACCTGCAGGAGAGGATCAAAGCCACAAATGATAATGTGCTCTAAAGAAAGTACAGTGAATCAGGGAAATTTTCAATGTTTTAGCGCAATGCCTAGGCTCAGAGCCATGTGCTCAGATGATCTGAAGAAACAGAGGTTTACTATATATTTTAAAAAACACAAATATCCCAACTTTGTTTCAACAAAGTTAAAGGAAAATTCCCTCCTGGCCCAACGTCTGGTAGTTAGTTTAAACTGAAAAAGTACCTGATGGCTTTCTAACATCTTGAGGAATACCAGTGCACTCCCACAGTCAACACTCTTGTTAGATCTTACTGGATGATTTAATTTGCACAAGACTTACATCCACAGTGAGAGTTCATAAAACACTGAATAAATGTATTAGAAAGATCAGAAAATAACTAAACTTAGATTATGAAAACTGCAGTTATTTTCTCCATCAAGCACATTCCGACGGAAGTTTTCTTTTATGTGAGTCTCTTCCCTATTGGAATGCTGACAAAAAGGAATAAGCCCCATCAATTAAAAGGTTTCTGTCATACTTAGAGATAACTTGGAACATTGTTCAGAAACCAAAACTTTTGAAATATGTTGCAGCTGGGGAGAAAAAATAATGATGTGTAATCCACTTTATTAATTTTTAATAGGAAGACATTTTCTCTTTCCATTGTCAAGTCTATTCCAAAAATGCTGCTTCTGATCTGCTAAGATTTTTGCCCTAACTGATGAAGCAAATAGAAACAGCACTGTGAAATGCATCCTATTGCCCTTCAGTACGGAAGGAGTGCCTCACACTTCCACAAGAGAAGGAAAAAATCCACTTAGTACAGCCTTTTGATTAGTACACTCACAAACAGCAGAGATGCCATACTTTTATATATTTCTGCATTAGACAGACTGTATGGCAAGGACCTAAACTCATGAAATATCAGTCCCTTAAAGGTAGAGAAAGGCAACAGAATAGAACTATTTGTGGGTCAGATGAATACTGTTCAGATGATACGGAGCAAAAATAACACAAGTTGAACACATGACCATGGGGGAGGCTGAATTCTTACACAGAATGATGTGTGAGTTTTTTTCCTAACATTAAAAATCCTGGTAGACTGTAGAGATCCATTTGTTTCTGTAGGCTGTGTCCCTTGAGAGGACAACATCAGAAAAATCCGATAAGGAAAAGGTTTTCAATTTTCAGTTCCCACATATGTGACTGCAGCTGAGAAGGCAACCTAGCTTAGTGGTTAGGGATTAGCAAAAAAAGGAGCCATAAATAGCCAAACTGAGTGATGAACACCTGGGTAAGTATGTGGAATACAAATCTGAAAATTGCCCTCAAAACTGCCAATCTTTTTCCCTACTTAGCAAGCCTTGCGACTTATGGATGAAGTAAAGGCAAGACTGGAAGAAGAGGAAAGGCAATGTCAAGTATCCTTGAAAAATCTATGGGATGAATGTGAATCTTGCTTAGAAAGTACCTGCATGAGATATTATACAACTTGCAAACATGGTGTGTCAACCTTTAAGAGAAAGGTAGGAAGAAACTTTGCATCTGGAGAATACTCTGCAGTTCACCCAAACAGAAAGTACATCTTATTTTCTCAATGCCTAGGTCTGCCAGTTATATCAGCTTACTGAAATTAATTTCATTTGGAGAGCCTGGAAATATGAAGTTATATGGTAGAGATTACATGTGATTATGGGTCATGGAATGCTGAGCCAAAATGAGTTCAGTTGCACCCTGGCAAGATTCCATGGAAACTGATGACTCCCCCAACTCCAACAGACTCATTCCAGATATAAAATGTTTTCTCTCAGGGTGGGACTTGCATTAAGATGCTCGATAACTGTTTGTCAAAAATATCACATAGATCCCTTATGGTCTGCCTGAAAATCAGCAAAGTTAAAAGCACAGATGTAGTTAGCAAAATTACATGGGGGGAAAATCACCTAATTATTACACCAGTCTTTCCTATATTTATCTTAAAAAAACTCTTTAAGTAACAACAAAACTTTAAAATGCTTAACCTCTTATAATAAAGGAGCCTGTCCGCAAAGGAGATTCCCCTAATTCTACTAGAAAGAAAATATGGTTTCCTGACTGGCCCATTATTACTACAAAATTTAACCATTGTAATCACTTTTTTTTTTTTTTGAGCACACACTTTAAGCGCAACAAACTTCTGAAGCAAAACTGTAATTGCTGCTACTAAAACGTTAGCCAGATTCTCTATCTTTCACCCCTCCTATGTACTGAAAAATACAATTACTTAAACAATAAATGGGGTATTTCGGGCAGGGTTTAGAGCACAGGTGTTTAATACTTGTGCATATTCTTAAAATAATTCAGGTTAAAATGTGGGAGACATTAAATTTAAAACTATTTGTGATACTTTTAGCTTTTTAGGTATCACTCATGGGTAGCTCATATAAATATTTTGGATTTTCAAGAGTCTGTAGATGCTGCATTAATGTAATAAAAGTTAAACAGTGCATTGTCCCTGTCTTTGACCCTCTTGGTAAGGTCTCCCATCAATTATTTGATTTACTTGAAGCATTCAAAGTAAGAGCTTTGTTAAGACCAAAGTTATTAAAAAAAAAAAGAAAGAAAAGAAAAGATGATAGCTGTAGCTGAGGATGCACAGACAGCAGGAGCAATACTTGCTTAGTCTGCTCCTGCAGTGCTGTTTCACACTTCACCTACCCTCTAAGCTGCACTTGTGGTCAGATCAAGCTGATGATTTGGGTTTTTTTGTTTTTTTTTTTAATTAATATATTTAACTGTCTTTATCTATATGTTTATCTGTCTATAGATATCTACCTATATCGATATATGTGTGTTTTAGCGAGGTGCTTCCTAAGCCTTACCCATTTTTTAATGCCATGGAGTGTGGCTCAAAAAGCCACTCCATTGCCTCAGGCCAAAGTGGTGCCTTAGAGTGGGGAGCAGGGAACCAGTGGCTGAGACCCAGGAACTGGAACTCTGGGATAGCAGAATTGACATTTGGACTCTCACATGATAAAACCATGGACTCAGAGCCACTGCTTTATTGATTTTGCTGGTTTCCATTCACACAAGGACGTGAGGATTTGCCTGGGGGTGAGAGAGGGCAGGCTTTGTACAAATCAAGGTGAGAACAATCACCTTCTGTTCACTGCACTGCACATAAGCAGACAGAAATGCCTCTCACATCTTTACAGCATAAAGTCCAAGCCGTCTGTTGGAAGAAACTCAAATGCTGACAATAACTTTGAGCCCCCACAGATTAAAGGGCAACCAGCAGGGCTTTTACTCCAGATCTGATTTGGAACTAATGATTTAGATTGAATGCACTTCTCCTCTTTGGGATCTAGTGCCTTAAATTATTTCAGAGAATACTCTGCGTTGGCAGTTATTAAGCGGGCATTGTTTCTTTGAGTATTTGAAAGAGAAAAATTAGAGACACTTACCCGAGAGATGAGAAATTGATAACTTGCTTGCCTCCTGATCTGTCTCCTTCTTAAACACAGGTTGAAGATTTTTTGAGGAAAATACCTCCACTCATATTTACTTTTCATGAGGAGCAAGGAAGAGACATCCAGTCTAATGAAAAGCCTGAGAAAGAGGATACCCAGCTAGTAAAGATGGAAGATTTATTTAGCCAGCTGTTATTGGACGTGGGCTCAATATTTGACAGAAGTTTCATTTTTTTCAAGCACATGCAGAAAGAGTTTGACCAGTCTTTTCAGACTTATTTCATGTCTGACCTGGAGATGAGTGAGTCCCCCAGTATGCCAGCTTTACCTGAGGTCACCACCAGAACTGAAGGCTCCCAGAGAGGCTGGGGCGTGCCCGGCTTCTTACAGACAGTTTTTGATTTCAGCAGGACGGTGTTCGAAGGTGTCAGCGAGGTGATCACTGATGTGTTTGATGAATACAGAGATTACAGAAGAGGTGTGCCAGAACAAACCAAAGGCAAGTGTTAGAAGATGAAAATTGACTGCACTGTCAATGACATCAACCCCCTTGGGATGGCTAAACTACAGCAAATTACTCAGTTTCCAGGATGTGAGTGTGAGATACATAAGGAAGCTCTGGAGGCTGTGGGTCAAGGATAGCTATGAGTTAAATGAACAAATAGAAGTCACCTAGAAATCTCAGAGAAATGTTGCAGGGGGACTTAGGGGTCCTACACAGCCTGATTTTCATGCTAATTCTCAAAGCATTTGCAGGAGCTTCTCAGGAGCACTTAAATTCAGGGTGGATGCAGGTTTTCATAAGGCTGACTGACAGATTTAATCTCAGCATTTGTCAGGATATGATTTGTATCCTCTTTAATCGACATGGTCAGCAATTCTAAAAAATTAAGGTAATTCTGTGAGATGTCAAGGCATATCCCTGCCCTTGCCAAATGATGCCAAGTTCAGCTTGACAGCTTCAAGTCCTGTTTCAGGCTACAGCAGCAATGTAATCTGACAATCAAATACCAGCTAATCAAAGACCAGTCATCAGGTTTTCCAGTGACCAGAAAATTCTGGGCATACCATTGGCAATGACACTCAGAGAAGGAAAAGGACCATGGCTGACTTTTAGAATACAAATAAGCCTCATTTTGACTATTGCAAACAGGACAAACACATGTTGGTCCTTGTCTACAGGGAAATCACAGTGAGCACATGCTATAACTGTGAGGGGCAGGTAGCATAAACATTATGTGATCATCTGGAAATACAAAGTTAAGTGACTCTTGAACAGTGTTTTTAAATTTTCCTCCCTGTTACCTCAGAAACAGCAGACTTCGTGCTGTGCTCTAATGTAACTGTATGTGATTATGAAACATCTCGACTTCTAAGGGTCAAAAAGATCATACCAGAACTCACATGTTGTAGAAACAATGTGTAATAATATTAGCAATTTTTTGATTATGTCTGGGGAATACACTATTAAGTCTTTATAAAAGAATATACTACAGCATGAATTCCTTGAAAGAAAATATTATTTGAATCTTCTCTTGACTTCTACTTTTTAATAATTTATTCCTTTTACTTTTTTGGGGCGGAGGGAAAGTGGAGGGGTAAGGACGGGGATTTATGCAAAATACTTTGGATTAAGGACAAGAAATTATATTGTAGCACTCAGGCTCGGTAATGCATGCATACTTATAAAGGCTCTAAGTTTAACAGCAGTCTAAAAATACTATGACTTCATTCTAGATCCTGACAGAAGTGGCATGTTTTCAAAAATTGTGTCAGGGCGCCAGAGACTTCAGTGCAGGGAGCTCCGGGAGAACTCCTCTGGATGCCCACAGTTTCATGAGAGATGCCAGAAATGTCAAGACAATCTTTTGCATGGTAAATAACTATTTTCCTTTTTTTTCTTTTTCTTTCTGTAATGCATTGATTACTGGTTTACAGATTTCGAGTTTTTCATTTTCTACTGGAATTAACATTTAACACAGTCACTGAGTTTTTACTGTAACCACGGCTACGGTAACCATTCCTCATTCCAGATGATTTCAATTAGCTTTCCCCACTGTCTCCACAGAGTGTCAGTATAGCTCAGTTCTTAACATACCGCTGGGGCTCCAAAGAGACGTCCCATAGCCTGTGACAAAATATTTAGGTATTTTGTTAGAGCTGCAGTCCTGCAGAGAAGCAAGAGGTGAGGCAGCAGTCGATCCTGCCTGGGTGCATCAGTGCTGAGCAGAAAGTGAGGAAAAGCTCAAACTCCTGACAATCACTTCTGCTGCTGACAAGCAGGTGTAACCTCAGGTATCATTCAGCTCCTCGCAATGAAGCAAGTGCTGAAGAGCCTGTAATTACTTTTTGTTGAACCCTGTCTGCAGATAGAACTGACATGAAGGACAAAAAGGGGACTTTGTGTCAGTAAATAAGGAGATGGCAGAGCTCTGTCAGCACCGTCCATGGGCACCTGAAAAACCTTCAGACTGATCACCCAGAACTGCCAGTCAGGACTCCCACTGCAGCACAACAGACCTGTCTTTCCAGAATTATTTAGATCTTAAAATCTAAGAGCATTTAAGCACTAAACCTAATGCTTAAACCTAAATGTCTTCAGAATATCTCCAGTGGGGCAAACATTAATGAACAATGAAACACTTTTAAAAGAGTATCTGATCACTTATCTTTTTATCTACACCCATGTATTAAAGGGAACAGTTTGTTACTGTACCATCAGCTTGAAGGTGCCTCTTGATAATTGAATTTGACAGAACAGAAACTGAATTTTTACAGAGAAATTATTGCATAGAAATTTTTCTTGTTTAAATCCATATTTTAGTAAAGAAAATACCAGCAATCTTCAGTTCTGAATTTGTGGCAGATGGTGCTAGTCTACTGTCTAGCTATTGTAAGATAAATATTAGGTCTTAACAAGAATACAGCCTTTCCTGTTATAACCTCTATCACAGAGTCATATAATAATTTGGGGTTAAAGGGACCATGGTCTAGATGATCACACCCCCCAGAAATCAGCAGGGACATCTTCATCTAGATCATGTTTCCCAGAGCCCCACACAACCTGACCTTGAATGTTTCCAGGAAGGGGACATCTACCTGCTCTCTTGTTTCACTGTTTCACCACTATTATTGTAAAAATTTCTCGCTTACAGGTAACCTAAATCCACTCCCTTTCAATTCAAAATCATTACCTCTTGTCCCCATCTCTCTTACAGGCACCCTTCAGTAGCTGATGGTCACAGATTATAATCAAAGGCCACAATAAGTGTCCCCAGAGTCTTCTCCAGGCTGAATAACCCCAACTCTCTCAGCCTGTCCTAATAAACAGGAGAGGGGCTCCCAGCCTCTAACATTTTTTTTGCTGTCCTCTGGACTTGCTCCAACAGGTCCATGTCATTCTGTGCTGAGGAGATGTCGTGGTTTGACACTGGGCTAATGCCAGGCATCCATGAGAGTTGCTCACTCACCTTCCCCTACCACAGCTAGGTAAAGGAGGAAAAAGAAAAAATTAATGAAGGCTTCATGAGTGAGATAAGGACTGAGAGAAAAGACTTCAAGGGCAAAAAAAGCTCAAATTTTGTTGCAAAGTGAAATTTATTACTAACAGAATCAGGGGAGGGTAATGAGAAGTAAAATAAGCCCCTAAAACACCTTCTTCCCCCAGCCCCTCCCTCCTTCCCACCAACAGTGCAGGGCATGGGGGTTTGGTCAGTTCATCACTGAGATTTTCCTTTTGCTCTGGTAGAGGAGTCCTTCCCCTGTGACACCACTGAGTCCCTCCCAGAGAACGGTAGACAGTTTTCCATGAACTTCTTCAGGGTGGTTCCACTCTCACGAGCAGCAGCCGTACTGCACCTGCTGCCAAGTGAACTCCCTCCACAGGCAGACAGTCCTCCCAAAACTGCTGTGACATGGCTCTCTTCCCATGGAGCACAGTCCTCCAAGGACAGGCTGCTCCAGCCTGGAAGCAGGAGCCTTCTCTCTCTACCAGGTCTCCCACTGGATCGCAGCATCCTCCAGGCATCCACCTGCTCTGGCCTGGGCATCTCCCCCAAGGGCTGTGAGTGGATCTCTGCCTTCCCTATGGATCCCCTTGGCTGCAAGGGCACAGTTGCTTCACCATGGTCTCACCACAGTCTGCAGAGGAAATCTCAGCTCTGGTGCCTGGAGCAGCTCCTGCCCCTTCTTCTTCACCAACCTTGGTGTCTGTGTCTCCATGTTGTTTCCCTCACATGTTCTCACCTCCTTCTCTGACTAGAAGGAAAACCCCATGACCTTGTTTTTATTTTCTTCTTAAATATGTCATCACAGAGGCGTTAACAACCTCTCTCACTGGCCGGGTTTTGGCCGTCTTCAGAGCCATCAGCTCTGGATCTGCCAGACATGGTGGGAAGCTTCCAGCAGCTTCTCACAGGAGCAATCTTTGTGGCCCTCCCGGCTACCTAAAACCAGGCTGTGCCAAACCAATACAGGAATCTACACCTGGACAAAGTACTTTAGGGGTCTTATGAGAGAAGAGTAGGAGGGCAAAATCACCTCCCTCAACCTATTGGCCATGATTTTTTTGATGCAGCCCAGGATGTGTTTGGCTTTCTGGGCTGTGAACAGACATGGCCAGTTCATGTCCAGCTTTTCATCCACCAGCACCCCCTAGTGCTTCTTGGCAGGGCTGCTCTCAATCTGTTCATCTTCCAGCCTGTGTTGATAGCAGGCATTGCCACAAGCCAGGTGCAGCACCTTGCACTTGGCATTGCTGAACCTCATGAGGTTCACCTGGGCCCACTACATAAGCTTGTCCAGGTCCCTCTGCATGGCATCCCATCCCCTGGGTGTGTCAACCACACCACTCAGCTTGGTGTCATCTGAGAACCTGCCAAGAATGCAGGCTTCCCCTTGATCCCCCTGTCCATGTCATTGATGAAGACATTAAAAGTACTGCTTCCAGTACAGACTCCTAAGGGACACCACTTGTCTATGATGCCTATCTGGGCATCAAGCCATTGACCACTACCCTCTGGGTATGACCATCCATGCAATTCCTCATCCACCAAACATTCCAGCCATCAAATCCTTATCTCTCCAGTTTAGGGAGAAGGATGTAGTGGGGGACCGCGTCAATGGCCTTACAGAAGTACGGATAAATGACTTTTCCAACCCTTTCCTTCTCCAGTGATGGAATCACTCCATCATAGGAAGACACTGACTGATCAGGCAGGACTTGCCCTTGGTGAAGCTCTGCTGGCGGTCCCAAATCACATCCCTATTTTCCATGTGCCTAAGCAGAGCTTCTTGAGGATCTGTTCCACGATCTTTCCAGGCACAGAGGTGAGGCTGATGGAGTGATAGTCCTCAGGGTCCTTCTTACAACCCTCTTTCAAAAAATCAGTGAAGTATTTCCATTTTCCTAGTCACCAGAGACTTCGCCTCTCTTCCATGACTTTTCAAATATCATGGAGAGTGGCTACATCAGCCAATGCCCTCTGGACTCATCAGGTCCCACAGACTTAGATATGTTCAGGTTCCTCATGTGGACTTAAAACTTCTCTTATGGTGGAAGGAACTTTGCTCCCTCAGCCCCTGCCTTGCAGTCTATATACCTGGGATAGATTCATAATGGAATATGAGTCAATAAAAGAGCCCATAAAGTATAAGAAGACTATGAAGTTGCTATATGTAAAATTTACCAGATCTTATTTAGCATTAACAAAAACCTATTGTCATTAAATATTATATAAACCTTATATTATATGATATAAACTTGCTAAATGACTTTAATACAACCAATGGGATGATGCATTCATTTAGTCATTGAGTCATTGACTAAAGCTATCATAATCAGTAAGCAAAACTTATTCTCCTTTTTTCAGCATTATTTAAGACCCATCCAAACCATGCCCTCTCACTAGGCTGTTTTACAGTTTTCATTTCTTCAGACAGAAAAGACAAAGAACAAGACATAACACCATCTTTCCTAACAGATTGCCCAAACGTTCCTGAGCTGCACATAAAGTTTGATGAAGCCTTTAAGCTGGTTAATCTCTCAGGAGAGCAGTACGAGCAGATTCTCCAAGTGGTTCGGCATCACACCGAGGACACTTCCTACTTGCTGAACAAAATGAAAGAAAGGTTTGGGTGGGTGTCTGAGTTATCCAACATGACCATTGGACCAGAAAACATTTTCAACATAGTTAAGGTAAGGGTTGTCTTTTGAAGGGAACTATTGCTGCCTTTAAACTGCATTTTGCTCATGTTTACATTCCTGGGGGCTGTAGATGTTGATACATGTGTAATGTTTGGCATTACAACATGACTTTCCTACTCATCTTGAATTTGTGTGTGCTTGGTAATCCCTCAATGAGCTGAAACTCCTGAGATTAGAAACTATTTTCCTCTAAATCCTTTTAGTCAGATGGATGGCTGACAGGCTAACCTGAATCACTGTCTGATAAGAGTAAATTGACACTAGCAGCCTTGGCTGGCCTCAGATTACCCTCACAGATAAATTGCACTGCACCATCACTGACACATCCACATGAGCTCGATGAATGTCTAGCTGTCTGTGTCTGTACTTACATATTCCAAAGTTCAAAGAAGGCAAATTTTATACAGATTTTTGCAGTGGAAGCTGTACATGCTTGACAACATTGGCCAACATTTCAGTAAATACATAATGATTAATTGTGTCTCACACACACAAAGATACATCCAAGGTAAATTCAATCCATTTTCCTGGGCAACAGACAAATCTTTTTCTCTCTTCTTACTCAGAAATTACTAGTAACTCACTCATACAGAGTGAGTTACTAGTAATACTACCAGAACTTTTTACAAAATGATGGTACAATCCACCAAAAAAAAGCACAAAATAGGAACAGAAGCCAGGCACATTTTCCCAACTGAGTTTGAGATATCTGTTCTAGAAAAATAAAGCTACAGAACTAAGTCTGATTTAGAAAAACACACAGGAATGAATAAATTCAATCACACAAATGTTGTATTGAACTTAGTGGGACAGATCAGAAGTTTTCATTAGGAGAACAGAAGCTCTTTATAGATGTAGCTCATGATATAAATATTACCATGCAGCTCTTTAATATGGTCTTGGCAGTGCCATGTCAGCTCTTTCCACCACCTACATAAATTCAGACACCCACTGTCTTTTCAGAAGAAAGCAATTTAAAGAAAGTAGACAAGTCTAAAATATTCCCCTATTTAATTTTCCCCTGTTCAAGAGAGTGGGCACAGCAGGTATAAACAAAACTAAAAACACACAGCAGTTTGTGGTGTCTAAAGTACTGATCTCTTCTAGGTGGTACCTGGGGATCCCTCCAGTAAAGACGAAACTGTGGTAGATGTGAACGTTCTGACTTCACCTACTTTCACCATTAAAGTTCCTCCCAATTTAGATCCCAAGAGTCCTGAGTTCATCGAATACATAGCTGGGAAAGCACTCCAATTGTATAAGCAGAATTTTTAAGTGGTAAGTTCATTCTTTCAGCTTTCACAGACAACACACTTCTTCGTAAGAGATGTTTACATTGCAATAAACTTTAGTTGGAACAAGATTCATTCATGGTGTATACAAGACTGCCTTCTCAGAAAGGACCCATTGAGAAAAACACAAGCATTATGGAAAACAAACAATCCATGTTCTAGCCTGCAGAACATAGACATGATGGTATTAAATGATTTGACTTATATATCTGTGAAACCCCCAATCTTTAAGCAACAGCTGGGATGAGGTAATGTGACAATAAATATTTCTTCACAAAAGAATTGCCTCACAACCACAGCCCAGTGTCTTGGCATCAAAAACCATGTCTTTGTGTTCATTCATCATGAATTGACTGGAATTACCACTATTCATTAGGGTTTTTGGGTTTTTTTAAATTTTCAGTAGTGTTTGAGAGCATTCTCATATTATTTTTGATGATAAAGGAGGGCAAAATGAGAATCACCACCCGGACTTGGAAGGGCTGTCTTGCCATAACATTTCTGCAATAGCAGCACACTGCTCAGATAAACAGTGTTTATTAACAGAGGCTGCAGTTCAACTTGGCGGATCATGCACAGAAAGATCCTGCTCATGGACTTCAACCATTTTTGTAAAAAGGACACACAATAAGGCTCTCTCCTTGTTTAAGACATTTCAGGAAGGGGAAGGAAGAGCCAGGCAGAGAGGCAGGGAGGGCAAATGCTTCATATTCTCTAATCCCACAGGAAATTTCAGGAAAGATGGAATGGTTTTAGGTAGCATCACACTACTGTGAAACTTGAAAACCACCCTTCCCCGTGTTTCCCTTCCAAGGGGACTCTGGGATGCCCAGCTTCAATGGCCTCTGACTCTCAGAGTTGTCTCTTCCAGGGGAACAGAGCCACAAGACACATAAGACTTTCAGGCAAATCACTGCAATGTCCCCAAATCTTCTAAGAAGGACCAGATTTGGACATAGTTTCTCTTTAGGTCATAGCTGATTTCCTCAGCTGAGCAATTGAAGCATGACCTGCACACAAAGAGAAGTCTCAGGAGGCAGGGAAAGAGCATTCAACGTTAACAAAGTAGATGAAGATTTCAGCATTTTATATTAAATCTGCTTATTCTTTTGAGGTTAGAGGCACACTTTCTGAGCTGATGAAAGAAACCACTCCCACCAGAGAGGCTGAGGTGGGCTGCAGGATTTATACAGAATAAAGCACGTACTTTGCTTAGGTAAATGTTGGTGAAATTACATGTTGATATTTATAAACATCTGAAATAAAATGCTCCAACACTTTCTCCACAATTTTTCTTCAAAATTCTCTGTAACTTATATGAATGATAAATATTCTTTCAGATTATGGAATACTAATCTTCAGGGTCTTATGATGGCAATAATTATTTCCGTAGTTTGATGATGATTTTTAGCCTGAATCTTAGACTTATTTTCCTGTGGACATATATTATGTAGCCACTTAATAACTGGGAAAAGTAAGCATTGTTGATTTCAAAATTATACCACCATTCAGTTTGCACAAGGTTTAGAGTACATGAAAATGTAATGGATAAAAAAGAGTTAAAACTCTACAAGAAAACTGGACAGATCTGTGAGAACAGAAAGGGAGAGAAAAAGAAAAGTTTCTGTCTGGTTTTTATGTTATGCATGTTTCTATATCAGGACACTGGTACATTCCACATATACTTACTTTTCTAATATATTTTTCTCCATTCAAAACCAATATCTTTTTTTTTTTTCATCCTAGGAAAGAAGAAGTGTGAATTCTTTCTTCCTGAAATAAAGTATAGGCTCCTTAGCTGAACTACCCCCTATGCTCAACATAGCTAACTGTTAAATTTCTATGGTTAAAATAGTTGCATATAAATAAAATGTTGCTTAGTAAATACTGTGACATATAAGCTATCAACCAAAGACTGTAGAAATCTTTAAACTCAAACCCAAAACCAAATCCATTTCAATATTACTTTATTTAAATAAAGTGTTATTTATGTTGTCAGCATGGTAATCTTTGATAACAGCCTATGGCTCTGGTTATGCAAAGATTTAAGGACATAATCAACTGTAAGCATAAAAGTAATTTCTATTTGCATACTTACATTCAAGCACATTCTCAAGCCTTTTCAAGACTGATTCCTACAGATGTTGTACATTCAGCTAAGTCTGAATCAACCAGATTTCCATCTGCATGTAGCATATTATTTTGCAATGAAAATATTCAATTTTTCTTCCAGCTGCTTTTGATGCTTATTGTGTACATTAAATGACTTATCTGAATATGCACTAATGAGTAAGTCTTCTGCCTTTGGCATTCCTTACAAACAGTAGTCTGCCTCTGGAGTTTATTTCTTAATTAATTAAAAGCCTTTATCAGTAAAGAAGCTTGTTTTTCCCTAAATTATAGACATTAGCTTTCAATGGTATTTGTAAATTTTAATAAAGGTTAAGAAGTGATGTATGTCTCAGCTAGAAGCACAGCTCTAGGTGGTTGGGTATCATTTGCCATGCAAAGCTTTTCTAAGCATTTTTTGCACACAGGTATAGGCACCATTTCCAACTGTAGCTCTGCTAAATGAAGTCTGCTAATTTCAAAGTGTGCAAAAACATCTATATCAGATATGAGCAGAGAAAAATATCCACACCCTACTTACAGTTTATGTTTTCCTTTACTTCTATACATACACATTAAGTATACAAATTTATATGAGAAAAAAAAAGCTATTTTACTCTTTTAATTAGTGGAAAAGATTATTTTCTGCCTGCTGCAAAGAAAGGTAGCATTTTCTAAATCACAGTCCTCTGTGCTCCTTAGCTTCCATCATATATACCTGTATTTCAGGCTCCTAATCATGAGAGATTATCAGTCATAACATAATCATGTTACTTGTCAGAAAGCTGGGCTTTATCTCAGAGATAAGTGACTCTCACAAAATTCTTGACTTCCAAGAGATACTAATGGAGAAATATTCAGAGAAGAATCAGTTTCTTCTGACTAGCAGAGATTATACCCAGAAAATGTTCAGAGGACACCATGTTGGGAACAGTTGCAGTCAGACAGGGGTCAGGATGCAAAATGGCAAGGGGATATGGGAGAAGCTGAGATCAACACAATGAGACTGAATAAACCCAAGCGAGGAGGACTACCCTCAGTGAGCAGCAAATGTGCCAATAAAATATGAAGCAGGAAGCTGATGACATGGCATGCCATGAAAGGAACCTGGCTTTGGAAGCTCAGGTCAGGGTGACACTGCTGGACGTGCAAGGTGAGCTGTGTATGGGGCATGGCACTACAGGGCCACCAGCAGCAGGGGAGACAAGGGAGGCTGGCACAGGGGCTTTGGCTGTTCGGGATATCCCGGCTGGGGGGATCCAGTGCCAGATGCGTGCAGCCTGCCAGGCCCAGCTGAAGGCTTTGGTCATGTTCAGCTCCGAAATGGGATGCCTGAGGCTGCAGAGAGAGGGAGAAAGTTAAGAAATGTCAACAGCACTTTCCAGCACGGGATGAGCCTGGAGAGAGCTTATGGTGCCACTAGAACAGAACAAAGTCACAGAATCACACAAGCAATCAAGTAGGAAAGGACTTGAGCTCCCCTGAGCTCACTGG
Organism: Serinus canaria; assembly: GCF_022539315.1. NCBI lineage: Eukaryota > Metazoa > Chordata > Aves > Passeriformes > Fringillidae > Serinus > Serinus canaria. The sequence continues at coordinate 104,046,027 of NC_066315.1, read as the reverse complement.
GTGCAATCTTTAACGGAACACCACCATGTCTGCTAGAACATGGCACTAGATGCCACCACGTCTTTCCTCAAACACCTCCACGGACGGTGGCTCCACCACCTCCCGGAGCAGCCCATACTGATTTGTGATCAACCTTTCTGTGAAGAAACTCTTCCAAATAACCAGCCTAACGGTGCCAATATGGTTCGGGGCACTGGCTGGGGGCAGCCCTCCCTCAGGAGTAACAAGCTCTGCGCAGCACCACAGCGGGCGGCTACGGAAGCAGCGGCCCCCAGGCCACTGGAAGAAGAAAGGGAGGGGGAAGCGGTGGTGCCGCTCCGCCCCGCCCGCCCCTTGGTGCCGTTTGGCGGGAACCCCGGGCTTTGGCGGGAACCCCGGGCTTTGGCGGGAACGCCGGGCTTTGGCGGGCTCGGGAGAGGCGCGCAGCCGGAGCCCAGCGCGGCCGCAGGAGCCCCTCACTCGCCATGCCCGCCGACGGGGAGCTGCTGAGCGGCCCCGCCGCCTGCCCGGAGCCCGGCGAGCAGCAGTACCTGCAGCAGGTGCGGCACATCCTGCAGCACGGCCACCGGCGGGAGGATCGCACCGGCACCGGCACCATCTCCGTGTTCGGCATGCAGGCACGGTACAGCCTCAGAGGTGGGCGCCGCCGGGACCCCCGGCCCCTGAGCAGGCTCCCTGCTCCTGCTCTCTGTCCCTGCTCTCTGTCCCTGCTCCCAGTCCCTGCTCCCAGCCCCTGCTCCTGCCCCCGCCCTGAGCCGGGCTGCGTGTGGTGCCCCAGTGCTGTCCCGCTCCCTCCCACCCGAGGGCTCTGACCATGGGAGCTACATATGATATAACTCCTTATATCATATCCCAAGCTCACAATGTCTGGTTGCATTGCCCTCTGCATCGGGAAAAGCTGAAGTCTGCTCACCCTGGCAGATGTCTGGTCCCCACTGACACTGTGGAACTCTTTTCCAGATCAGTTTCCACTGCTCACAACGAAGAGGGTGTTCTGGAAGGGAGTGCTGGAGGAGCTGCTGTGGTTCATCAAGGTTTGGTATTTGGGTGTCTCTGTGGGTGGTGGGCCCGAGAGTGGCATAAAGAGAACCAACTGGTGAGCTGTGGATTAAGGCATTTGGGTAACTGCAGATGCTTCTGTTCCTATTACAGAAGAAATGCACCCCCTAATACTGTGACCACACATGAAAGGCCATTATCGTGAAGACATTCTGCGTTTTAGTGCAGACTATTGCTACCAGTGCAATCAGAACAGTTTCTCTTCTATTTCTTTCTAAGGGAGAAAATTTGGAATAGCGAGGGCTTGAACTAATTTGAATATACTCCACAGCTACAAAGCCTAATGCAGTCTCTCTTCTTTGTTTTTAAATCAGAGATAATAAAATGAGACAGATAGTAGGCAATTTAATGATCTGCTTTTTAATATTGAGGTAGCTTGATTTGAACAGAAACAAGCAGTGTGGAACCATGGGTGAGGTAAGACTGACGTAAATGCTAGACTTTTTAATAGCAAAAAAAAAGAGATCTAATAGAACTAATAGCTGTACCTAGTATAATAAAATTCAACTGTAGTTGGTTCATTGCCATGTAAGTGCTCCTTTCTCTGTTGTGATATTGTGCAAGTATGGGAGAATCTACATAAGCATTTGCTAGATAGCAGGACTCAAATACAAATTGATTTTTTAAAAGCTTTTAGGTTTTTTTGGGTTTTGCTTTGTTTTTGTTTGCTTGTTTTGGGTTTGGTTTTTTTTTTTTTTTATGTAAAAGATTAGACACTCCCCAAACCAGCATAATTTCTGTGTTGGATTTTTGAGTGTGCTGATTTGCACATCTTACAGGATTCAGTGAAGTTTTTCTGGGTTATTTTCTCATTTTTGTCATTTTAACAAAAGGATTTTTAAGACCTTAAGCTTATTATAGGTAGCTTGGAAAAGACCGTGCCTAGGCCATACATTTTTTGTTAGTCTATTTTCATCAGTCTGTAAAGTAACATCTTGTTCTCTGCAAATATGAAATGGCATTCCACAGCTGACCTTGAGGCTGTTTGTGTATTCCCAAAGTGTGAGAATCCTGAATTAAACAAGAGCAGTGTGGCACTTCAAACTCCATCCCAGTGCGTTGCTCACAGGTTTTGTTCTGTCCGTGTGAAAGAACCTTCTGCAGTACATTAATTACACTGTTCTGTTCATCCTTTCTGAGTGGAGAAATACTGTGGACTAGCAAACTTAATACAACTGTACTAAATCATGCCCTCTGTGTTGGAATTAGGATGCAGACTTCTCACTGTGTTTTGTAGGGTTCTACAAATGCCAAAGAGCTCTCTGCTAAAGGTGTGAAGATTTGGGATGCTAATGGGTCGCGTGAGTTCCTGGATAAGCAGGGTTTCAGCACCAGAGAGGAGGGTGATTTGGGACCAGTGTATGGTTTCCAGTGGAGGCATTTTGGAGCAGAATACAAAGATATGCACACAGGTAATCACGTCCAAATACAGTTTTGAGTGCTCAGTGAGACAGCTGTGACACATCACTTCCAGAAGCCTGTGTGGAATGGAATGTTCTTAACCATTCAAAGCAAGCTGATAGCCAGAAATAAAGAGTGTTTGAGAGAGTTAATTTAACTTATTTTTCCCCTTATTCAATTATCCTGAAAGATGTAGCTTTGTATACTATAGTTTGGTATTTGTAGAACAGATGAGTCACAAGGCACACACTGTTACTCTGTTACCTAGAGCAGATGTGGTTGCTGATAGCTGGAAGGATGTGTGTGCTGCTGTCCAGAAACCTGAGCTAGCTCCATTTGATAACAGAACACAGGCTGCCATCTCTGTATACCAGTGCAGGGTCCATGAAATTGTGCTGGAAACAACTGGCACAATTCACTGTACACTACATTCACTGGAGGCAGTGAAGAGAAAGATTTTTCCATTCTGCATCTGGAACAAAGTAGGGTCTTTCCACAGCTGATGATGCTGTGGACAGAACAGCTATGACAATTTGTGATGTGATGGGGTACCTGTTGGTATTTTCAGTGGAACTGGTTTATTAAACTGACTCTCAAATGTATTGATTCCTCTTTTCCAAGTCTCTGAAGGAGAGGTTATAGAAAATGCTTAGAGGACTGCCATTAAGAAAAAAGTGTCAAAAACCCGATTGTCACTATCTGGTGTGATTTTTTTTTTTAACTTGGATTAACAGCATGGTTATTTATCTAGGTGAGGTTTCTTGGGTTTTTGTTTTGTTTTCAGTAAAGCCTCAAATTGCAGCTCACATGAATTGCTGATATAAGCCTTAGTATTGGTATGTTGGCCACTAGCAGAATACATTTTTATGGTAACACAAATGATGCAAATTGTGAACTGGCACATCTGAAAACTTACAGTTTCTCATCTTAAAAAGTCTAAGGCACAACATAGCATGGAAAAGAAGAACTAGATGAATTCCCACAGTTTTTCTTACAAACAGATCTCCTTAAGTTGCATTACTAATAGATAGGTAAGTAGCTTCAGGAACTAACATAACCATTTGACAAGGCTTCTGGCACGGTACTGCTGGCAGAAGAGTTCTCTGAGATGCTAATTGTGTATTGCTACCTTGTTTGCCAGCTTGAGTGTCCCTGTAACCATAATTTGGGTGTTGCTGCAAAAAGAGTTTTAGAAAAAAGTAGTTACCAGCCATGCTGATTGACTGGCAAGAGTCAGAACAGTGATTAACAGCTATTGACTTTTTTATTCTGAAGTCCATTCTAATGGTCAGTTAATTTCAGAAAATGTTTTACACAACTGGTATTGAGCCTAAAATCTAAAATTCAGCCTGTGTCATTGGGTGAAATGTAATATTCTGTGCTACACATGATTAAAGTTCTATTCTGGAGCTAAATGTTATGTAAATTTAGTTTTCATACATGACCTTGAGAGTGCTAGATGGATGCATTTATTTGTCTGTCAAAAACTCTCTACTTTTGATTGTGTAAAGAATGCTGTCACCTGGCACACTGGTCTGGGCATAATTTTTCTTTTTTTATATAAGAAGGAGCACTGTAGCATGCAAATTGAATGTTTATAAAGGCATTTTAATCCAGAAATGCAATAAATAAATCAGTCTAAATACTGTGACTTAACTAGGTTCTAATATCTTGTCCATTCCAATACAGCTCTTGTCCTATTTAGGTAACAAGTCATCATGAGTGATAAAATATTTGTCCTGCTAGGTTTTTGTATTGCAGCTTCTGTTTCTTGGGGTTTAGTGATTATACAGAATTTTTAGTTTGTCTTAAAATAAATCAAGTGGTTGGAAATTGAATAAATAGGAATGGTCCTTTTTCAGTGGGTGCTAAAGGTACTCAAAGCACACAAAAGAATTGGGGGGACGTACAGAAATATCATCATGAGAATTTTAAAAGCTCTGGAGCATCCTAAGAAAGACCAAGGACAGCCGATGTTTGGATGGTGCAAACTTATAAATCAGTTTCAAAGTTGCAATAAAATCTTCAGAAGTTGTCATTTGGGTATCACTTTTCAGTGGGACATGGGCTGGGTGATAAAAAATTACCATGGCTTGAATCTGTCTGATTTAGATCTTATTTGTTCTGTTTCTTCAGATTACTCCAACCAAGGAGTTGATCAGTTGCAAAAAGTGATTGAAACAATCAAAACCAATCCAGATGACAGAAGAATCATTATGTGTGCTTGGAATCCCAAAGGTATTGAACAGCTGGCATAAAGTGAATGGCACTGCACATTATATTGCTGTGTGCTAAATTATGTTCTGTTCCTGTGTCAACAGTCAGTTCCGTTCGGTGTCCTTGTTCATTCTTTATAAAACTACCAGGAGTGCAGTAACAATGGTCAGGAGTTATAATCTTGATTCTCTTTCTACTTTATCTCAGACCTCAAAAATAATGAACCATTTCTTCATAGTTTTTCTCTCCAGGTTAATATGAGGGATACACCAGTGTCTTTGACATACAGTCTATTCTAAGACAGTAACTCTTATTTTAAAAAGGTAGAAAACCCAAACCATAAAAACTATATTAAAGCAATGTGTCTGGCTTTTAGCCTTGTAATCTCTTGTAAACCTCTCTCTCTTAACCCTTAAAACGAGAGAACAAAAATATTATTTGTTTTGTAATCTTCTCCTTGAACATGGGTTCATATGATGAACCTGTATCATACAAATGGTAGGGTCTATTTATACATAGCTATCCATTCACTCTGTAGGGACTTCTAAACAAGAGATACTGCAAGAGAATGTTTAACTTTCACCAGTGATAGACTTGTGCTCAAAAAAAATCACACAGCATTTTCCACTGTTGTCTGAAAGGGTATGCCACACGCTACTGCTGTTATTTTCAAGGGTAAACATTCTCAGAAAATATCTGGTGAAGGTTTTCTTTGCCAAGCTGAATTTTACTCTCTGCAATTTTTAAGTGTAGAAAAACACTCAAAAATATCTTCTGATTTTTTTTTTTTAATGATCATTACTTTTATATCTCAACAAGCACATTGCAATGGGAAGAGAGTAAGATGAAGCAGTTAGAATTTGCTATAGGGTATATGTTTAATTTTACTCTTAATGTCTTCCTTTAGGGAATTCAGCTGGCTCACCAAGGTGAGTAGAAATAAACTGCTGTGCAACATTATGGTAGAAGTCTGTTCTGTGAAGTATCTGTTTATGACTTTCTGGTCATACAGCCCAGGAGACAGATTGTCATGACCTGGACTTAATTGCTTGGGCAGCATGTGCTTATAAACAAGAGAAAAAGCAACAGAATGACAGTGCAGTTGGCTCTCTACTATATCTCATTACATGCTTGTTTAGGTTTTGAATCTTACACATTCGTAACACACTAAGGCTGTTAATGTTTTCTTCCCCCCTCTACCCTTCTGTACCTCAATTCCTAGATATTTCCCTGATGGCTTTGCCTCCGTGCCATGCCCTTTGCCAGTTCTATGTTCTAAATGGTGAATTGTCTTGCCAACTCTATCAGAGGTCTGGAGACATGGGACTAGGAGTGCCTTTTAATATTGCCAGCTATTCACTGCTCACGTACATGATTGCCCATGTCACAGGGCTGAAGGTAGGCTATTAATAATTTTATTTATTCTTGTCTGAGAAATGAGGGACTAAAAGATAAGGCTCATTATGTCATGTCCAAGAAAAACTGGAATGAGCATACTGTTTGAAATATTGCTGAAATGTGTGAAATGATGTGAATTGCCTCTGGTTTGTATGGGCAGTTAGAATCAGCAAGGTAAGAATTTTAAAATTCAGGTTAAGCAGAAGATTCTTTCATGCCTTGAATCTGTCAAGACTGACCTGTTCACTAGTCTTAGAAATCTGAACTGAATGCTTGTCCTCATGGGGTAGTAATATACAAGTGATTAGATTTTGTAGCATGTGTTTATTGGAAGTGAGCAGTAGCTCAGCAGTTGCTGTTAAGGTTCTAACTTGGATAATCTGTCCGTCTAACTTCCAGCTATAATTTCAGCTGTGCATTTCTTTGATTTCTTACAGTAGATTGTTATGTAGAGTGGTAGTATGTGCTCAAGTAGCTCCTGCCCTGACTTCAGAGTTGTATTTTGTAATTTGGCAGAGAAACTTAAATGCACTACAGTCTTGTACAAGGAAAAACCCCTTTTCTTTAGGGCATGTAAATAATTATACTAGAAAGGCCTTCAGTGCCTAATCCTCCTGCCACCAGCAACATGAAGTAGAACTTTTTAAAACAGGGCAATGGGGAAGAATCAGACTTCACAGCAACCAAAGAAATTAGTCCAAGCTACTAAAAAAAGTGAAGTTTAACATTATGTCCAGCTGTTGCCTCTCAACCACTTCCTCTCATGGCTTTGGTGGTTTTCAGTGTAACACATCTGAGGGCTGATCAGCATTGATCAGAGGCCAGAGAAAGAGCTGATGAAACTTCCCCATGTGAAATTCCATTGCTCAGGGGTTGCTGAGTTGCAGAACCTTCAAGCTCTGGGTGCTTGCCTGTGCCTGACACCTCCCCTGGTGCTTAGCAGAGGCTGAAGCAGCTGCTCTGAAGCCAGCTTTGGCAAGTTGTACCCACTAGAAATGGAGTGGAAAAGCTGGATGTCACTGTTGCACCTGTTTCTGTGTCAGTGAGCAGATCAGTATGGCTCCATTCATTTACCAAAGCTACTGTCATAGCAGGATTTGAAAGATAAATTTTTTGGAAAGCTAGTTGAAATTTCATTATATTTTCCATTAATTATGCATTAGTCAGAGAAGCTTTTGCCCTTCACAGCTTTCAAGGACACAGTCCTGTACAGAAGTGGCAATTCCACACTGGCCAGGTGCTGAGAATCCATACTGTAAGCATTGTAATGTTTTACTTTCTTGGAACCTGACTGTTTGAAAACCACATGTATTCTTCATTCTTTCCAGCCTGGAGAGTTCATACACACCTTAGGAGATGCTCACATATATCTGAACCATGTGGAACCTCTAAAAGTCCAAGTAAGTTCTTATTCTGTTCTCCATCCTTTTCCATAGTGCTTATTCAATGCAAAATCACCTTGATATTTTAAATATCCTTTTGCAGAAATTAATTTTTGTGGCTTTTTTCTCATTTCTATCCTAATAACTGTAATATCTTAACATCTGTTCAATTCAGATTGCAAACAGAAATACAATACAAGCATGATTTAAATGTACATCTGTGTACTGCTCTAAAACCAAGTCAGAGAGCCAGAATCTGCACTTTTAACTTTGAAAATAATTCCACCTAGTCCCACTAACACAAAATAAAATGCAATATATCAGAAAAGGATCACTTAAGATTCTCAGCGTTAATCAGTAATACTATTTGGCTGAGAAAGGCTACATTTTCTTCAGGAAGTAATTTGTTGCAGTAGGATAAAATCAGTGATTTGATTAGACTAAGCTTGGACTGAATGTCCTCATTATTAGTATGGTTCAAAACCATCCAGAGAAGTAGTTATTGATTCAGACCCTAACGATGAGAAGTGAGAAGCTGTAGAATTTTTGATGCATGTTTGGGTCAGATTTTCTAACTTAATTTCCCCTGGAAGGAATATAACCTGTAACCACCAGAACTGATTTGCCATCTGAAAGTACTTGCAGTGCATTTGGATGATCAGGGAATTCACCTGAAAATTATGCTACTGCTCCCTGTGAAAATACTAAGGTAGATTCTACCTAACTGTCTTGGGATTTTCTTCAATTTTTTTTCTTAGTGTAAGTCTTCTTGGTGGGAGGGGAAAGCCTACATAGTGTAATCTGATTTGAGACTGAGAACAGTCTCTGCTTTCAAGTATTAGCTTTATACAGTAAGCTTGCTTTTATTTCAGCTTCAGAGGGAGCCAAGACCTTTCCCCAAACTCAGAATTCTTCGTGAGATTAAAGACATCAGCGACTTCCAGGCAGAAGACTTTCAGATTGAAGATTATAATCCTCATCCACCTATTAAAATGGAGATGGCTGTCTAATGCCATAATCCAGCATTCAGAAGGTGGAAATGTACCTAAGCTAGACTCTCTAAACTGGTGGGGCTTTTGTATACTTCAAAAGGTATTTGCTTTGTTGTTAAGTAGTCACAGACCAGATTTGCCTTCAGTGCTGCTACCCTGGAGTTGTACAGGAGAGGTGATTATTCCTGATATGCCACGCAGATGTTAACCCAGTTTTAAGTTGTGAGAGAGCTGCTTTTCTACACATAGCTTCAGGTGCCAGTGGCCATTTCTGTTACCATTCAGTTACTGTGTGTGAGTAGCAAGGGCTTACATGCTTGATTTGGTACTGAAAATAAGAACTTATATGTGTGATAGAGGGTTCCTTCAGGGTGGGATAAATTGTTAAATATATTCTAAAGAGTGTATGTTTAATAAAGCTTTTTTTAAAAAATCTTCTGGAAGGCATGATGCATATTTAATTCTGGTGTGACTTTTTATAGTTAGTAGTAAAAAAAGGGTTGGAAAGTAAAATGTCTTGGAGGGTAACAGCTGGCAAGGAAAAACAAATTTCCCATAGTCTTCACAGATGAACTATCAGGAAGGCAAAAGATTTTAATGGAACCTTGCTGGAACTGCAATCTCTGCATAATGTCTCTGTAGCAGCAATTTTTTTTTATTCCTCAACCCTACATAAATTACTGATTTGATATAAATCAGAGAGTTGCAGTTAAACAGAGGTTACCAGATAATATTAGTAATCAGCTGTCTGTCATCGTTTAAAACCAGATCCCACAAACATATGGACTAATTTTGCAGCCTGGAGCAGTAAAACCTAGAGATCATGGTATTTTTAGGAATGGAGTTCATTAATTAAATTCTACCAGAATTCAGCTTTCAAGTCTCCTTATTCTTGTACCTTCTGCAGTAACACATTAAATTCTTATTCAGCAATTAATTGTGAGTAGATATGTGGTTCATATTCATAGGATAGGCAATACATATTTGAACATGGAGAAAAATGCATAGTAATTTTTAAAATTAAATTTTAAAGTCAACAAACTGGAAAATATTGGAAAAGTGTACAATTTCAGGTAATTCCAAGAATTTAATAATAATCTGCACTTTCATTAAGAGGCCTGCCTAAGAGGACCATTGAATCTTTCTTAAACCAAACTCATTGTAACTTTGAAAATCATACTTAAATTATTTGCATATGCCATTATGCTCATTTTCCTTCTACTGATCACTGATATTGAGTCTAAATTTTTTGTAGCACAGTTAGTTATTCTTCTTTCCTGACATTTAGGCCAACACAAGAAGATTGCACAAAAAAAAAAAAAATCTGCATACCAAATGTAAAGAGACCACTGCTTATTAGAAAGGTTCTTCATATGCATTGTAGTGCATCATTAGTGGAGAGAGAGATGATCAGACTAAGCTCTTTCAGCTTAGATCCTATGAGAAACTTGGAATGTCAAACCTCATCCTTTTCTGAGGCTGCATGAAATGGATGCTCAGTAGCCAACCTGCAGTAGAGCACACACTTGGGTCTCCTCTCAAATTAGTGAACTCACGGGTAGTAGCAGCGTTCTTGTTACCACACCTGAGAGCTTTGCCACATGCTCCTCCTAATAAACTTCATCTCAGCTCTACTAGTCTGGTATTCCAAAGTCAGGCTAGTCTATTCTACTTCAGCTGGTCCAGGTGTTATCTTCTCATTAATGGTAACCCAGCTGTAGGTTGTCAGCCACTTCTTACCATGTGCATGGTAAGAAGTTTATAAATTTTATAAATTAAAGGTTCTCGAGTGTTCCTACAGCCCTCTAAAGGAAACAGATTAAGCTGCACATTCACTTAACAGTTCTGCCTACACTTAGCAAGTAAAGTTCCTTTTGCTGGAATCCACTTTATGTAACACTGCAGATAAGGTGGATTCTGCAGGACATTTTAGGAAGTGTAGCCAGAGAGGATGTGAAATAAAGCTGGCCTCAGGGCTTTACTAGTGGGAATTAGCAGTCTCAGTGGTTATCCAGGACAGGAACACCTAGCCAAGAGAAGAATTCAGAATGGGAATCATTTACTTATCTCCATAAATTGCAGAGGAGTTAGGTGTATTGGACATACATAGCATACATAAATTTCTATAGCTCTGGAAGACCCCCTAGATTTTAGTACAGGAATTAATTACAACTTCACTTTTTCCCTTTATCAGCACAGTTTACTACCAACAGCAGTTGGAATGAAGCTTGTACCTTGAAGACCAAGAAGGTTTATGATGCTCAAAAGACCATAAAGATGTAAAAAGCGTTTCAACAGCACACTTTAATGTGAATAAAAATAAAAATACATTTAAAAATATGTAGGTATGAGAATTCGAGGAGCTTTCATGAAAAAATCTGAATATTCAAAGAATTTTAATACATAGAGCTAAACAGGAGGAACTCAAGGAATTTTGATTTGCAGAATATGAACACTGCCCATGCTTCAAAGAGGAGTACTATGACCACAGGCCATACTCAGAGCAGTATTTTAGACAAAACATGGGACATTGCTTGATACTTTCAAGAGCTGTATCCTTGTATAATTTCTCCACTTTCCAAGGGCCATTCAACAACTCAGAGATAGCAATGAAATTTCTTACCACTTTGGTCAACTATCTACAACATTCCACCTTCTTGGATGAATTTTCTAACCCATTCTATTTCTGACAGGTTATGGGAAAAATGCAAAATTTGCTTTACTGCAGTACCACAAACAGTATTAGTTATCTGATTATGGTAGATGAGGACTCAGAAAAGAAAGAACTGCTGAATTTTTTGAGACAAACATCCATCTGATCAGCCATCAAAATCACATCTTCTGATGAGCCTGACTTGGTGAGTTTGTCACCCTAGTGACTGGCACCTGTGAAGTGTCTGAATGTGGAATGCAGCCCAGGTTTCAAGTGCCTTTATTAAAACCACAAACAGTTCACATCCACCTGCTAGAAGTTTAACCCACCTTTCTAACTTCTCTTTGCAACCCACAGGAAGGTGAGCTTGTGGGGTAACTACACCAACACATGCTGTGGCCACCATGTACCAACATGTTTTTTAAGGAAAAAAAAAAAAGATCGATCACCACAGTCAGTTGTTACCAGAAGTTTTTATATAACGAACCTGTTTTCAAGCCTTTCAGATACTTGGTTATGATCAAACATGATCAAGTGCTGAATTAATTGACAGAGGCCCCAAATCCAAACTAGAGATCACTGCCACACTGCAGAACTGTTAAGTGAATGTGCAGCTTAATCTGTTTCCTTTAGAGGGCTGTAGGAACACTCAAGAACCTTTAATTTATAAAAGAATGCACATGGTAAGAAGACATGCAAAGCCTCTTGGTGCATAACATGAAACAACAAAAATTACAGCAGTGCATGCAAGCTCATGTTCAGAAATCACAATCATGACAGCTGAAGAAACTAATCAGACTGCTTTGAATGGTGGGGAGAGAAAGATTTTCTCATTGCTGCTGCATTTTGCAGAGCCTTTCTTTGGAACTTTTTGGCCATCAGCAGCACAGACAAGCTTTCATTCACACTTCCCAGCCTGCAGCTGTCATATTGGAGACAGCTCAAGGCCCTGGCTTGTAGAAAATGTTTAAATATCACTCTGTTGTGGCAGTGGAAGGGAGGAAATGGAAAGGTAAGACCTGGAGACTCCCAAATTAACATATTATAAGAGCTGCTGGCAACTCATGCAAAAGCATTTGTACAGTGTCCCTCCTATGTGTGTCTCTATAAATCCAAATAATTTAAATTTAAATGAGAGATCACACGACCATTTGAATGGACTTCAAGGATGCTGTCAGTATTAAAAATCAGCTTGTACTTGTAATGTCAAGAACACTACACTCCACACAATGAACTGAGGTACACTGAATAAAAATCAGCGTGTGCCAAAGGGCATAGCTGTACTGGACTGAGTTTGGAAATTACTGCCACTTAACTGGATGCTGAATCCTGTAAGTGAAAGTGAAGTGGAAATGCCAAGTGGAAATGGCTGCTCCATTCCAGGCCACAGGCATGGGCTTAACATGCAGGAAAGCACACCGAGCTTGTAGTGAGACAAATACATTGTCTCAAATATTATGTAATGCTCACACAAACTGATTGGGCAGCTCTCCCAGATAACTGCTTCACACACTCCCTCAAAATCTTTTTAGCATGCGGACTCCTTTAGGAGCCAACTCACAGCCCTCTGGTCACCTAACTGTGCCCAGGCAGGAACCAGGGACACTCTGGGGACAGGATTCAGCATGCCTGGGACTGCACAGCTTTGGGATGTGCTTGCCGCTGTGAATGAGCAGCTCTTCCCACTCTGAGGCAGATAAAGTGAAAATAGCAGTGATTTCTGTAGGAAACCATTCTTCCTCCTGGAGACCAGTCCAGCCAGATGAGACGTGGCCTTGTAGCTGGGATACACTTGGATAAGAGTCAGGATTCAATTTCTAGCTGTGCTACAGATTTCCTGTCTGGAGCTGAACTAAGTTGTTCTGTCATTTCAGACCTCATATTAATTTCCCGTGTTTCTAGTACAGATAATTGTATTTCCCCATTTCACATGGGAATTCTGTGGATAAATACATTAAATGCTTATGTGGTTCTCAGATGCTATGGTGAAAAGAAGAGAAAGGTTATATAAAACATCCAGTAAAGCCAAAATTCAGCCTTCAATTTGTAAAGCAAGGCTATACTAATGGGTAATTCAAACCCATCCTACTAGATATTCATTATAAAACACCTCCCTCTGCAAATAAAGTGTCCTGTCTACTGGTAGACAACAGCTGAGAGTGAGAAGTAAAATTAAATATTTTTATAGCAGGGCTTGGCATGAGAAGCTGGCAGCAGAGAAATTATGCTAATGTCATCACTGTTGTTTCCAGTTGCTGCAGAGAACCAAGAATTTGTTAATTCACATTGTTTGGCTCTGTAGATTTGGTGTCAATACTCGGCAAAAAGATGGGTGCAATGAAAACCAATTTACTTTAATCTGGGGACTGATATTCTGAAAGGTATCAGCCTGCCTGCTGACGCTTTGCTATTTATGATATATCTGGGAGTAAGTTTTGGTCTTTGGACTCATTAAAAATATTTCATGCAAAAAGTATTTAAATATAGCTGATGGCAGTGACTTACTACTAATGTTAGCAATGAGTTTCCTTGGGAGAAGGGACAGGTTTCACCCTTTTAAAATAGCTGCAAATGCACCAGACAAATTCTTCTTAATGCCAGACAGGGCACTGACAGACCTCACCGTGACCAGTCTCACCTGGGGCTCACATCTTCTGCCCATGGGCCTTAGTGTCTACCTGGGTTTCATGGCAGATGCCTCCAGCTGTGCTCCAGCTGTGGATGTGTCTGGCCATGGAACAACACCCCATCCTGGCTGGACACACCCTGGGCCATGTCTGACCATGGTTCTTCTCACTCCTGTCCTCTGCACATCCCCATTCCCAGGGAGATCAGGCTGCGGCCACCTCATTGTCCCCTGCCATCCCTGGAGTTGGGACAAGCTTGGCTGGGAGGACTCTGCCCTGCTGCCCCCATGGGGCTCCCCGACAGCTCCCAGTCCTTGGGAGCAGCTGGCCCCTGTGGCATCCTGCCTGCCAGGCATCTCAGGCTGCCTCAAGCCCTGAGCCAGCAGGGCAGAGCCAGGCCTGCAGCTGCACAAGAGCCTGCCCCACAAACCTGGCCTGAGCTGGGCTCTGACCCTCTGTTGTGGTTTAACCCCAGCCAGCAACCCAGCCCCAAGCAGCCAAGCACTCATTCCTCACCATCGGGGCCGGGGGTGGGATTGGAAGGGAAAAAGCTGGAAAATTCATGGTTTGAGATATAGAAAGTTTAATGGGGAAAGCAAAAGCTGTGTACATAAACAAAGCAAAACAAGGGATGAATGAATTCACTCAGCTATATCCAGGAGAGCAGGGCCCTATAACACATAAGGATTACTTGGAAAGACAATCATCACCACTCCAAATATTCCTCTTCCTCCTTCTTCCCCCCCTTTATACATTGGGCATGACACCATATGGTCTGGAATATCCCTTTGGTCATTTTGGGTCACCTGTCCCAGCCCTGTCTCCTCCCAAACTTTCGGGCAGGCCCAGCTTCCATCCCATCATGGCAGTATGAAAAGCAGAAAAGGCCTTGGCTTTGCACAAGCCCTGCTCAGCAATAACAAAAACATTTCTATATTATCAACCCTGTGTTCAGCACAAATCCAAAACATATCCCTTCCCTAGCCACTGTGAAAAAATGAACTCTAGCCCAGCCAAAACCAGCACACCCTCGCACAGCAGGGCTTTGCCCAAATGCTGGGTCTGACTGACCCCCTCACAAGGGGCACTTGATCTTCAGAGGCCATCTGAGAATCCCCTCATGGACCCCCACCCATAAGCCTGCCAAGGCCCTGGGGCTATGCAGGTCTGCCTGAGCCCTCCACCTGGCTCCAACAATCCTTGTCCCTTTCCCATTTTCATGTCCCTTCCCTGGCTCTGTGTCCCCTGAAACGTCCCCTACACCCCACAGCAACTAAATTCCCCTTTCAGAGGAATCCCATCAGAGCCTGCTTACTTCTCCGTTGGGGGAGAGGATACATCTGTCTCGGAGGGAGCTTCAGGCAGGAGCAGCCCTGCTGGCCCTGCCCAGCCTCACTAAAAGCCCTCCCCCATCAACCCTGCCCTGGGACCCACCTCAGCTCAGGACACGGCCCCGGTCCCTGCCGGAGCTACCCCAGCTGTGATGGCAGCCGTGCACAGCCACGGACCTCCCTGGTCTGGGCCCTGACTGACCTGGGCCTGACTTCATCCCCATCGACAGGCTGGCAGTCCCTGGGCTCTGTCTGACCCTGGTCCCTGTCCCTGGGACAGGGCTTGCCCTCAGAGCTGTCTTGGCAGCGTAACCTTGTCTGGCAACCTTCCCTGCTCCTGGCTCCCCAGCCCTTCTGCACCCCTGGCAGTGCCCCTGGTACCGCTGAGAGGATGACTTGCAGCTTGCTAACAGCATGAATTCCTGGAATGCTGATATTTACAGCTGAGTTAGGGCAGCACAAATAGAGAGGAGCCTGGAACCTCTCCCCTCTAAACCCTGCTCTTTCATACACAGCCATTGCAGGGTCATGTCTACACATGCACTGCTGTGCAGTGCTTTGCTTCAGCCAAACACTGGCTGAAGCACCAAAGCCACAGAGCAAAATGAAAGTGGGAGCTGGGTAACCATCCTTGGGCTGCAGGGGATATCAGCTTCATCAGCCCTTCAGTGATGGGCTTCATCAGACCACATTGTCCAGCCTGCACTGTTCTGCACAGGGATTATCCAGGCTGTCTCACGGACCTGCAGTGTGCTCCACAGAGCAGCATGGACTTCATCTTTGTGCCTTGCTTCTCTACCCTTCATATGGGCAATCACAATCACAGGATGCATTCTTTCATGTTTCTCACTGATGTAGGAATATGATATTTTTGCAATTACTTTCATAATAATAGTGAAAAAAAAAAAAAAACCCGATATTTCCAAGTTGTTCACAGAAATTGTGTGTAGGAAGAATGAACCAGGGAGATAAGGTGAAGGCAGCCTTGGTAGGGAATAGCTGAAATAGAGACCAAGTAATTTTCAGTTTAGTGTTTAACTTCACACAAAGGAGTTATGGCACATGCTCCAATGGTTATGCAGTAGGTTCATTAAGCAAACAGTAATTAGGAAAAAGCCCAAAGCACTTACACATATACTCTCATGTTCTCTGGTTGCTGCACCAATTCCTAGCTCTGTTAAGGCCTGCAAGGAAATAAACATTCATGACTTGCTTCTGGTTTTCTGAATTCCCAGTGAAGCTACTCAGTAGCACAAAGGATGGAATAACAGCACACTGTTTTCTATGTGTTTTATAAAAAATGTAGCACATGTTATAAAACTTTTTATTGATTTTTTTTTCCTGCTTTCTCTTGTCCACAAGCCATGTAAAGAATTATATAACAGGGTGTGTGCAGCAGTAAAGAAATACACATTCAGTAGATCTGGGGTTTTAACAGTGCTGCTAAGTATAGCATGTTGGGAGCACAAATTCTGAACCAAACTTCCGATTGCACTGGAAACCACACATTAAAAAAAAAAAGTCCATTCCCATTTCATACTAAATGTTGGCTGCCTTCCTTATGCAAGCACTGCAGTCCTTTTACATTTTTTTTAGAAAGGAGCTAGTTATTTAAACTTAAGGGAATACAGGTGCAGAATATATATTAAGATCCTATAGAAAACATATTTATTAGTATTCTGAATCACTAGTTCAAACTGAACTCTGAATATGTGAAGGAGCAATATCAACTTTACATCAGTACTGTAGTATTATTGAAATAAAATAGTAAACCTCCGAGCTTTGAAACAGTTGCATGTCCCATCTGGATATGTATATCCTCCTTTGGAAAAGTTGGCTCCTTAATACATGAGGGTTTAAACCCAGCTGGTTCAGTGACCCACTGTATTGCTTCCTTTATTTCCCATTTTTGCTTTGCATTCAGCATCTGGGATAAGAAAAATAAGAATCAAATACAGTGAAGATTTCTAGAGAGTTATTTTTCCTGACAAACTGCAAAATTTTTATGAAGTGGTAGAAATTCAGGAAATAGAAAGCAAATGAAAAGTTGGAATTTCTGTTCTGTCTGTATGGTACTTTCAGCTACACTTATGCTGTGTTGCAATGAATATGTCAATATCCAGACTAGGTTCAAACTAAGCAGATCAGGACCTGTAGGAAGTAGAACAGTCTTCTGTGGGAATGAGGATATCTTTGGCAGCATATATTTAAGTAAAGCACCCTAAAACATGGATATGGCTGCCTGAAATTTTCAGTAGAAAAGCTTCCTGACAAAAAAAAAAAAAAAAAAAAAAGTGCAATAGTTTAAATAAGATGAGTTTTTGAAGCTGCATTTCTCTCCCACACAAGGGAATTTTTTTTTCTATAAAAATGAATCATCTGAAAATTACATCATAATTCCTCTGCAGGCTCTTCAGGTCCTTGCCATTCTATATTGACAGAGTTCCTGGTTCAGCATTCCCTGATTTATGGCATCCCATGAAAGCTTTGTGCTGCACTGCAGCACCTAGAGTAGGTCAGCAGCTGGACTGTATCTGTGAACATAGGGGGCAAAGAATCTGACCCATAGCAGTCAGCAAAGTAACCTTTCAAAATAAAAATGAGTGACTTCCATCTACTTTTTCATTTTCACTCAAATATTTTATTTTTAATAACTTCTTTTCCAGCTTATTTTTGGCCAAATATCCATTTAGAATTATTAACAGGCTTTACTCTGGAAGCCTCTCTGGATATAAAAGCCACTTTAAATCTTTTAGAAGACAATCCTGGTAGTGGGGCTCCCCCGCAGACTCGAATTTCTGGCACAGAAATACAGGTAAAAATTCTTAGTAATAAATCTACTTCAGTCATATTCAATACTGCTATTTGTTGAAATATATCAACATTTGTTTATATCATTATTCAGGATTTGAAGAAGGAAAAACCCAATATTTGTCAATGAACGCATATAAGAGATATTTAATCTAAAGTTTTTAAATAGAAAATAACATAGGATAGTAGCAAAAAGTGATAGTCACAGTTACTTTGTCTGGCCAGTCATTTCTTGTATAGATCTCAGTCTGTAAATACCATCCTGTAATAATCACCCACTTTTACTTTGAACAAATATGCGTGCTTGGAACATGAAACAGATCACTTCTGAATGACTAATGGGGCCATAAACTGGAATCCATAAAGTAGATTTTACAGTTATAGCATGAGTGTCTCGCAGAAAGAACTTCCTGGTTATTCTCCTCCCTTGTGAGTAAGCTCCATCCTACTCTGGACATAAAGGGGTGATGGCGTTTGTACAGCAGCAGAAGCGCGGTAATCTCCACTGGTGATCAGCCCTCAGCTTCCCAAAAGCACCACTCCTGTTTTTCTGCAATGCAGCATTATGCAGTAGTGGAAGGGGGGAGTGTCTGGGAGAGATACAGAAGCAAAGTCATCACTGCCCGTGTCACAGACCTGCAAGAGTTAGACTAAGCCCAGCTTGTCCTTTCAAAGGATAAAACACAGAAGCAGAACACCCAATTCAGGTGTTTACTGTACATTATCCAGCCTTCTCTCAAGGCCTGTGTGTGCAACTGCAGGCAAAGTTAGATCAATTAATTATACAGCTCCAAATAACTCCACCACACTGCATCTAGAATAATAATAATTTACATGTAATTAGAATAAGCTTTTTATTTCTTCCTCACAAGTAGCTAGAAGAAACCATCAGAAAATGAGATCAGATATATCAGTAACATACAGCCGAACCAAACTCCTCATCCCAGCTAACTGTAACAAATAATACATTTTTCTGATCCAGGTATGAACATGCCATAACTTGGCAACAGTATTTCTAGGTATACCAAGGTGTATATTTTATGAAGGAAAAATACCAGCTATATTAACTTGATCTGACACCAATGAACTGAGACAGGGAGTCAAGCACATGCAGCTCTCTCTGGCAATGGGGATGCTGTTCATGAAGGAAGCCAAGGGCCCTCTGCTGCTGGCAGTCCCAGAGTATCCCTCAAGGTGATGGCAACCAGAATTTCTAGATTAAACCAGCATTTATCAAATTTTGAGGTTCATGTTGACTTTAAAGAAGATATCCTCATTTCTCATCCATGAGGTTATCACAGAATAAGGGTACTGTGCTTCTCAAAAATGTATCCATCCAAGCACGGATTTTATGTACTTTCATTAACACTCCTAATGATCATACTTTTGCTTAATTTGTAGCACTCCCCTGAGAATCCCTATGTGCATAAGCCCCTCGCAGAAACCAACAACAGCTGTAGCCGTGCAAACTCAATGTTACACACCATATACCAACAGAGAAATTTTCATTTCTGTGTTAGTTCCATGGATATATCTTCATTCATAAACACTCTGCCTAACTGGAAAAATCACTGAAATGCTATTAAGCCCACTTTTTTATTAAGCCCACTTTTTTACTTCCCCAAATGGTAATGATAGATTTTCAGTCAGTCCAGCAAAACTTGTAAGTGTTTAGGAGCAAGAAGTGAGAATTGATCGTCATCTGTTAGCATTTCCCACTTCAGATACTATTTAAAATCTTATGGCTGTAAAATTGAACATTCAAGCCTGTTTTAACTGCTGGTCTGGTTCTACCAGGAATAGGATCCTGAATAAGACAGATATCCTTACTTTAACATTTTCTGTTCTGAAGCAGATAAGAATAATTACAAGTCAGGCTATATTATTTTGTATTACAGCATATTATTTTGTTAAATAATGCATCAAAGAACATTATTTGGGAAAACTGAAGGATTGGAGATGTTTTTACTTCCTTATTTTTTCCCCCAAACCTGGCATTTTAATCAAATAGATCAATTTGGCCGAATAAGCCCTTCCCTCTTCTCCTTAGCTATTTTATTGCAAAAGAACTGCAAAGCAGATAAATCCTTGGAAGAAGCTGAGATCAGCACAGCTAACCCAATGCAAAGAGTTACACGGCAAAACATCACCACTGTGGCACAAGCCTGATGTTTGACATTGCACTCCTGGGACACACAAGAAGACGCCAGCAAACAGCAGACTTCATCTCACACAGTCCCATTCCCACTCTCTGAGAGATGCAAAGAAACTGTTTTCATCAGTTACAGATGTATTTAAGATCACACCTTTCTTTTTTCCCAAGCAGACTATTTTTGAGTATTTCTGTAGGGGAACAATATTCATTCTTGTTGACACTGAATCAAATTAGACATTGGATCAAATTCTCCTCATACCCTAGGTTTCATCATTACCATTGTTCCTCCAGCCTGTCAGTCTCACAGGCTGATGGTGTGTTCTTGACAGAGTTACTCCCATCAAAACTGATGAGACAAGTCCAGGATTAGGAAAATGGAAGGTACCAAAACTCCAGCTTTGAAGGAAAGCTTCCTCCTCTGGTAGCACACCAGTAATCTATCTGTATTCCATGCAGAATAGCAAATGCTGGCCACCTCCTTAAGCATGACATATAAAATAAAAAAAACCCCATAGCATGATAAAGCAGTATGATGAAGAATAGATTAAGTAATGCTAGTCAGTTGAGGATTGGCTGTCAATCTTTTCCCCATTTTTCTGAAGCAAGCAGGGAGCTGAAACAGCAGATATTCTAAACCTTCACACCCCCCTCCCTCATCAGCTTGTGTTGCACTGCCAAATGTGTGTTTGCCTAATTTCATGGCTGTGAGTGGTTGATAATAAGCCCTTTTCAGCTTCTTTTTAAACTCTGTCCAAGCAGGAGTAAAAGATTAAACAGGAAAGCCAAGTCACACTATTTTAGCTGTCAAATTAAAACAGAGAAGCACTCCTATTCTCATACCTCCTGCTCTCAGAAAAGGAAATACATACTTATTTTGGAACAGGATCTTTTAGATCTTAATACTGAAGGGAGTTCCCCCCCAAAATGACTGATCACTTCAGCAAACAGATCAACACATGAAAGCCAAGTGTTTACTAGCAGACCATAGCAGTGCAGGCAATTAAATTACCAAGTTTGTAGTTTTCAGCAAGGAGTATTTTTTGTGAAAAAGCCCCCAGCCATTAAAAAAATGAAAACAAACTCCCAGTTATCCAGACTTAAAGAAAAGCAGCTTCTTGTCCAAACCCTAAACAAGGACCTACAGATTAAAGCACATTCTTGAAGTACTCAGCTTCCTGTAGCTGCAGACATCAGTCCCCACTGGCTGTGCCAGAAGGGAGGGCAAAGACAAACTGTGGAGCCTCCCCAGGAGGGGCTAGTTTGCATCTCTGCTCCAGAGCAGATCCTAGAAGAGGGCATGTTGGGGGGGAAGGACTTCTCTGTGCAGAAAGCAGCACTCCCTGCCAGTGACACAGCTTCTGGATGAAATGAGCTGTAACACCCTTTTAGTTTGGACGCCAGGTAAAACACGACTCTTCCAATAGGGCCCCATTCCTTTAGACTTTCTGACCATGTCGACCTCTGACTTTCCCATAAACTAGAAAACAAAACAAATTAAATAACTGGAGCCACAGTGATGCCATAACGCAGAGATGCTTTTTTCTTCATGTTGAAAATGTCACAAAATGCAAGTAGCATTTACATTTGGCATGCAAAGTTAATTCCTGACACGAAAGCAAAGTGGTTCTCAACACTGGGCAAGAACATTTGACACTTTCTCCTGAAAATTAAGGATTGAGTATCCTTCTCAACCTGGTTTCACTTTGGAAGCAGTATTGGAAGAGTGATTATTAAAAAAGGTGTGCAGAGATAATGACCGTGGGTTTGTGGGAGTCTGTAATTCATGAGGACATGAAAGCTTTGCCCACTAAATTTCTTTCCTTTATTACAGATTACCACAAATACAACAAAAATTGCCACTGGAAAACATATCTATGGTTAATAAAATGAATATGAATTAATATATATCAAGTTATTACAAATTAATATCTGCCATCAGTAAGGTATATTATCAAACAAGAGCATGGTGTCAATTAATAATGACATGAATCAGTACTGTGGTACAACCAATGACAGCAGCAGCCAAGTAGCTATATACTATTTTAGATTACTGTTTATCACCAATGAAGCAAATTTATCAGTGATACAACAGCAGATATTTTTATGATTAGTTATATTAATATTTATACTCTTGATATGAAGTGAGTGAGCCAGATTTCAAAAGCAGCAAAACCATCTCAAAAGTTGGGAACAGCCTGGGGGACCAGCCCTTCCTGAAAGAGAGGAGGAGACAGGCAGTAAGAGAACTGATGGAGTCCCATTTCCAAAATAATCCATATCACAGACTTTTTTTTTGGCCAGGTGTCCCTGGGGAGAGCCCAAATGCTTATAGAGAGGTTGTGTGGGATTCAACCAAGAAGTTCTCAGGCTCATTTTTGGATAAACGTAAGGTGTTTTAATAGCACATAGTCATAAGAGGGAGTGGGATATCGAGCAGCCAATAGATCCTGTTTAATTTCTATGTTTCACAGACAATTGGTGATCCTGTTATCTGTTCCTTCAGAGCTATTATTTTTTTCAGACTGTTTTCCACCTTCACGTGACAGATTGTTGTTATAGTCTCCTTGTTTGGTGCTTATCAGTGGTATCTGTGGGTGTTTCTGGTTTCTAGGTACCTCAGCTGCACTTCAAAGAGGCCAGCTGCCCTTTTCAAGGATGTTTTTCACTACTTCACAGGACTGGTCCCCAGGCTCACAATTCCAGGCAGCTCTTTCTATGTCAGTCTTTTTTTGAGCAGACATATATTTTTTTCACTAATTTTCCTTTCTAACCAGGCTGTCTTTATGGCACGTAACTGCCTAAAAAGGCTGTTTTTAATAAATAGTAACATGCTCAGTATGCAAAATTTGGCTCCCAGATGAACAGCATATTTAGTAGGGGACTGGCTAAAAGGTGAACATCTCAGATTAAAATATGTGAGTAAGAAAGATGAAATCAAGAGAAGGATATACAAAGAAACAGAACTCAGCAAAAATGTTTTCTTTCAGAAATGCCAGAGCTCTACAAAATTAGTCTGTAATGTTCCAACCAATTCCACCACTAAGCACTGTGCAGCGGCTACAATTTTCCATGCTGCAAAAATTAAGCATGGGCAAAGTCTCCAAGAACTCAGCAATGACTGTAATTTGTTTGATATTTTAAAGCCAATTGTATGTATAGATTATTTCAAAATCAAGACTACATGCAAATGAGGGCAACCAAGATCTCTCTGAGTTGATGAGCATTCTTACACTGAGGTCCCATGGGCATCACCTTTCCCTCTTGTTTGGCCCACAGAACTTTCAGGACAGCAGCCATAGCAAAGTGGACAGTGCCCTTCTCTGGTCCAATCTACTGAGCAAAAAGATGTAGAGCCCTCAGTGTCATCCACAGTGGCTTGATACTCACAGCTTCTGTTAAATGATATTTTGTTCCCTGTGGTTTAAATGACTGCACTGTTGATAACACAGCAAGGAGGAAAAAAAACCCAAAAAAACCCAGTTCATATTGGTTAAAAATTACAAAAAAAGAGAAGGTGCAGAAATGTGCAACTTGTATAAAAACCTCCCTGGAATTCTGACTGGTCACTTTTACACTGGCTGGTCTGAGAACCATGTGTTCCCAATTTCTAAGAATGCAAATAGAACTATTTTGTGAAAATTCACAACTCACATGTTTGTTACTTTACTTTTCACAATGGCACCCTGAAATGTGTCTTACAGCAGAGTTGCCTGTTGCTGTTAAGCTCTCTGGAGGAGCCTTCAAAGTTGTTGACAATTTCTCCCATGTCTCTATTGACCACATGAATAAAGAGAGCCTTGACAGCACATATGACTGCCAAGCATAGCCGAATTTACTGCCTCATTACATCCAAATGCCTATAACAGAAGGACTGTGGGCCCTTTCCTCAGCTGGTACTTTGAGAATTGACCTTTTCAGACAGTCTCTGAATTTGAAATACCAGCATGGAACTATTCATTTTGTGCCCAGACCTGGGTGGCCACTGTCAGTTTAGTTGAGTGGCCATGTTTCATCTTCCTACCCCTTCCTCAAAACAAAATAATAATCACAAAGGGCTTTCAAGATGAAAGTTATTCTGTATCACCTCCCACTCCACAGAGGAAGAAAACAGCCACCCTGGACTGGCAGTCCAAAAACCTATTAAGGGGACAGATCCCCTTATCCTGTGAGGAAAACAGCTTTTCTTCCAATAAGAAGGAAAGCAGCCTTTACATACCACCTCTTTCCAGCCACTGCTGCATCTCCCTGAGTTGTTTTGCAGTCATGTTCAAGTTCTCATTTCCTCATAAGGCATTCTGTTTCTGGCAGTGAGGTAATGGCAGTTGTGCTCCAGCTATTTCAAGTCCCCAAGACTCAGGGCTATACCAGAATTGTTTTTTTCCAGTCCCACATACCACCACTTAATGGTGGTCAACATTTATTCCGAGCAAAGGGTTTTGCCAGGGTAAACCACATGCCAATCTTCTTCAGCAAACTGCGGAATGTCAGAGAAAGGACCAACAGAACATAAGCCTTGTGCCAGCCATCATTTTCTTCAGCAGCATGGAGTAAACAGTCTTGAGAGTTAAGAGACAGTGATTCCAGTTCTGTGAGTTCTCCCCTGCTTAGGGTATTTGCTTGAGGTACAAGTAACCGATGTCTGAAACAGTTTTGTGAGAACTCCTTTGCGTGATTCTGGCTAAGACATTTTCCTTGCCTGTATCTCATTTCCTCTGCTGTTCCCACCTGCATTGTAGGAACAACATCCCATCCTACTTTTCTTGGATGTGATGAATCATGTACTACAGTGCCTGAGGTCATTTATGTATCTGGGCAGGTTGTACTACGCACATTTCACCCATGACGACAGGGAGGGTTTTCAGCATCTTATAACAAACCGGGTGATACACAGGCTCCAGTCTTAGGCTGATTAAAGATAATGGTTTGTTCCTAAAGAAGCTTAAAATAACTGAGTACCTACTTGCTAGATCCTGAGTGAATTAAAAAAAAAACCAAACCAAACAAACCCAAACAAGACATTTCTGTGAGAAACAATTACAAAGGTAGATTGAAGGAGGAAAAGGCATGATATCATCAAGCCAGAGGTTTTGTGGGTGTTCAGC
The DNA here is from genome assembly GCF_022539315.1 of Serinus canaria. NCBI lineage: Eukaryota > Metazoa > Chordata > Aves > Passeriformes > Fringillidae > Serinus > Serinus canaria. Next base: position 104,020,899 of record NC_066315.1, on the reverse strand, counting down.
TGAGTGCTTAGAGGGTTTTGACATATTTGAAGTGTCAGTGAAACAGACTGGAATGGCAAAGAAGGCAGTGCTCATTCTATGGCCTAGGGCTGAAAGGGCACTGCTGCAAACCAGTGGTGTCTGGCACCCACACCAAGGAACTTGTGAATGTGCTCACTGGGCAGTGCTAGTGCATCAGTCACAGAAGCTGTGTCCTGTCCAAACTGCCTAACAAAATCCTCCTGCCCCCCTGGCCGTGTGTCTGAGATGTGGCAGCTCAGTGACCTGGGGAGGCAGATCCCATTGACAGTCACTGCCTTACTCAGAAGCCAAGGTCCAGCACTCACCCACATGTGGGCTGTCTGAAAGGTGGCCAGCTGCATCCCAGGACCACTGGGCAAGCCCCAGGCTAAAGATCAATGCTCCATGCTGTCTTCATGATGTAATTGGTACACTGGCTTTGTGGCAGCCAAATTGCTGTGCAGCACTGGGCCCACAGGTTTCATACAAGTTTCTTTCTCTCTTGTTGGCTTTTTTTTTTTTTTTAATAGCTCAAGTGTCCATTGTGAACAATAATGGGAAATTACTGCAGCTTTTCTTCTCCAAGCTCAAGACCAGGGGTCAAAGTTGGTAGGTGATGCTAAAAGTTGCTCATCTGAAAGGAAATGTTCAATCGACGGAATGCTAAATTCTGGCTGCTGCTTGATCATTGTCTTCATCTTGACCCTGGATGAGTCAAAACAGCCTTTTCCCCTTGATAAAGGATAATGACAGAGATAATGACACTGATCTCATTGGTTTGAGAGTGTGTGAGAAATGCTATGTATTAGGCAATAAGTGTTGTTGGGCAAGATGATAAATGCCTTGGAAACCCCTGGGAGAGATGCTGCCCCTCAGTAGATTTCTGTTTATTGCCTGTCATAACAATGTCTGTCTTGGAACAAAGAGCAAATGAAGCCCAAGCTATTTTGTCAATAGATCAAGAGCATTTCCACAAGATAGGCTGACCTTTCATGGTGGATGTATATCCCACTATCCTCCTGAATTCTCTTTGTCATCCCCAGGTCGCAAAAAGGGTCATTCCTTCCAGCTTTGCTGATCAATTGAAATCAGGGGCATATCTATTGCTAAGTATATACACACTTGCTCTTCAGGGCACTTAGTAGCAGTCTGAAAAGGCTGGGGCCATTCTAATGACAGTGGCGCCAGAGCTCATATTTAGCCTACTTGTAATCTGCTCATTATAACCTTTAACTCACTGAGGCAATTGATTGAACTTCACTTCCATGTGGAAAAATAAAATCCTCTCCTTGCAAATGGCAGCTCTTTGATAAAGATGTCAAGAAAATTCAATGGACAGATTTTGATGCAGTCACTTTAACAAGTGACTCTAGACTAAAAATGTAAATATGGAAATTGTTTCTACTGTTCTTCTAGTCTTTTAGCACAATGGAAATAATATACATTTGTGGTAGCCATAAGCCACTTTAAAAGACAAAGTTGTTCCAGAAATGAAGAGGGTAATAAGGAACAAAATCAAAACTCCAGTGAAGGGGTACAGATCTAACCTTGCTCTTATAAAGCTGCTTAATTTGCCAGGCACCCTCCACTTAAAAAGGAGAAAACATCAACCTGTGAATTCTCAGATGTCCACACTATTACTGCACAGCTACAAGGGAGAAATAAAAGCTGATTGGTTGTAAACACCCTGGCTAGAACTGAGAGGAGAGGAAGGTGGATAGGGGTATGTAAGGAACCCAAATCTTATATCACCAGCTTTCACTCTCGGGAATACAAGCCAACACTCTTGCCTTTTCCTGGGAACTCTCTGGAAGGACAGAATCACTGACTTGGCCTCCTTGGCAGGACTGAGCAGGGGCTGCAATTTAGAGTGGTCATTCCCTTTTCCACAGCACACCACGAGCATCTCCCTAAGTGGCATTTTCTACACTTGCTGGAGAAGCAGGGAAGAGTCCTCACTGTGCTCATGAAGAAGCAGTCAAATGATTAGATGTGGTACTTCACATGTGGTACTTTTATCATAGCGGGTCTCATACTGGACTGAGATTTATCATATTTTGTTTTTGAAAGAGTAGAAATGCTTCTTTACCCTTCCTTACTTCAGCAAACAAATACACCCCTGGCACTGCCAAACACTGAAGCCAAGAGAAGGATCAACAGCCATTTAGCCCCTGGAAGACTGCCCCAAATGTGAATAAATGTGTGTGGGGGGTATTGAATGAATGGTGAATCCAGCAGCTGGCACCTGTGGAGGTGCAGGAAAAAAAGGTGTATCGTTAGCACGCCTGGGATGGATTTTCAGGAGCAAAGGTAAAATGCACAATTTATCCATTTCCCAGTATGTACTTACCAGCAGCCTCAGCTACAGACTCAATAACCTAGCAGCAGGGCACAAAGGAAGTGCTCCTACTGGCAGTGGCTTTTTGATTAAAGAAAGGAATGCTTTCACAGCAGTCAGCTTTCCAGTTGGTACATGACTAATTCATCAAGACTGCTTGTATTCAGGTTTCCCTTTTAGATTTCCAGTCTGTTTCTAGACCCTGCTGAGTTTAACTGGGTATCTGTCCTGTCTTTAAGAACAAAACAAAAACAACACAATGGCCAACACGTTTCTCCTTGCCTACAGTAAATTAAATACCAAGAGAAGATGGACAGTGTTCTGTAAAAATACACAAAAAATAAATACTTTGATACCCAAACAACAGTGGTTGTTACAATTTGACAAAAAATATGCCTTTAAAGAGAATGTTAAAAAAATTATTATCAATGTACTACCTACAGAAAGCACATTTGCATGCAGAACTAACAAAGAAAATAAGCTCAAAGAGTAGGACCAGAGAAGAACATATGGGTCCCATGGCTAATGTCTGAACTCTGTAAAGCTCCTTGGCACACCATAACTATACATGGAGAGGAGGGAAATCTGACAGAAAATCCTACATCCACATACATTAACTAGGAAAGGAATGCTAGGCTACCTCCCAGTCTGATATGCTATTTGGGATCCAGGGGCCAGTAATTCTCCCCTCAGACTCTCAGTATCTTGCTTTTTTTGTTTGGTGTTTTAGATTTCCTAAGAGCTGATCAAGGTTCATTCTTAGAAATTTCTGAGAGCAAAACATTGCTTGTGACTCCCCAACTAATATGAAGCCAATCTCCTAGAAACCAGTCACGGTGAGCTACCCAGAGCCACCAGAGAGAACAGAAGCAGCACTTGGCATTAGCCTTGCTCCATTTCCACTGTGCACAAGGGAACAGATGCTCTTCAGTTCCCCTGCATTTCTACCTCCTTTTCAAAATATGACAGAGACAAGAATATATGACATCTGCCATGCCACACCCTCAGCCTGCTTCCCTCTGCCCAGTGATGAAGTGTGGTACTTCAGCTGCTTGACTCATCCTTCTATCCCACTCCCCCCCTTTTCCTCCCCTATGCTTAGGGGGAAAGAAGCAGGGAAGCTGTTGCTGTTTCTGTAGCTAACACTCTCTCTGTGTCACTAGGAAAAGGTGCTGAGAAAATAATCTGGTCCTTGAGGAAATGCTAAAGTCTGCAGCTGAGGGCGAAGTTCTTCAGTGGGTTCTGCTTCCAACTCTCAACACCCTCATAACAGTCTCTCACAGCTGACACCCAGCTAGCCAGGATTCTTGATCAGAACCCAGGTTTTACGCTCCAGGCTGGTACATCAAAAATAGACAACAACCACCTCACTTCCGTCTCCTGACTCTTCCCACCCTATCTTTGGAAGGTGACTGTCAGAGATGTATATTTGGGGGGATGCTCCCGGCTGCACACTGACAGTCACACTCCTGCAGTGCCTGGAAGGTCAAAGGCAGTTTTGTTCCTGTACTACAATGAGGCTGAAGTGGGAGCAATGTGTGTGTCTATGAAGGAACCTGCATTTTCAGACATTTGCACAGAGCCCAAATACCTACTGCACAAGGCAATAGTTACTGGGTGAATCACAGTTCTGGACTGAGGCACTTATCCACCCAGATCTGCTTCTGGTGCCCAGATCAGTCGTTCCAATCTAGCCCTAAATTCCTTAAGCCAGGTGTGAGGATTTGAGTCTCCTGCTTGCAATGTACTGCTTAGCTTATGTTGAGTGCTCCTGTGGTTTAAACCCAAAGTGACTGCGTAGCTCTAAGCAAAGTCGTGTCGGGGGAATGTTGCCACAAATACAGACATCTACAGCATCTCCACGGAAAACTTACAAACTGAGAAGTTTATTGAACAGTTGAAAATAAATAACAAAAGTGGGAGCTCATTAAGTTTACTTCTTAATACTCATTTATACTCACTCCAGCTGCAGAAAATGTGGTTTAGAAGAAACATTAGTATTGTAGATGAGTGTGGGTAAGACAGCGTTCTGCCTTGTTTCTGCCCATCAGCCAACTCTAGGAGACTTTCTTTAAACAAAACAAAAAAATCCCCAACCAACCAAAATAACCCAGCAAACCCAACAAAAACCCCCCCAATCCTTTCCAAGGCTACTCTTCAGTTGTAAGGGCTACTCACAAGCCTAGTGAAATGACAATTCAGTAGTTGCAAGGATAAGAACACATAAGGTTCTTTTCATAATACTTTATGCTGAAGTAGGAATGTACTTTATCTAAATAGTAGGATCATACACATGTTTATGTTTGGAAGTTTACTCAAAAATACTATGAAAATATTCTTAAAATACTACAGTTTGAAACAATGCATGACAGAAACAGTCTGCAGGCCTAGCATGCAGAATCACAAAGTTTGGATGGACAACAAGGAGAAGTAAAGATTAGCAGAAATTACATGACTGTTCTCATTAAAAATAGTAAAACATTAATTACATTACAGGAAATACTAAAAATACAGTAAACTTTGCAGTTTGTAGGTTCTGTAAGAAGAATGGTTTTAGTGCTGTGTTAGTTATTACTGAAACTCAAACAGTACTAGCTCCTTGACCTACAGTGGCACTGTATATACATGCCAGGATCTGCACTTTGAGTCGTACTGGTCATTGAGACAGGTAACATTCAATGAGGTTGAGATGAAACATTGGCTATCACAAGAACAAATGTATAAAATTCCCTGAAAAATTAGACAGAAGTGAACAGTGGCTGTTTATCCCAGAGAAAGCAAGAGGGAGGATATGTGCTTGCCTTACAGCATGACAGTGACTGCCAGCTGAGAGTTTAAGTTGGACTTGCTCTCACAAGAATCCCAAGTCCATCTGTCTGTCCACCAGAGGAGCTTGTTTTATGCCCAGGCAGAATTGTTCTAACCCATTCCTGCCAAGGACCTGTGAACCGGTCTAGAAAATGTCTGTTTGAACAGCAATAATGCACAATGAGCTCACAATCCTGCATGGAAGTACAATTTACAGAGGATAAAAAGAACATCATGAATGTTTTATTCCCGTCCTTCTCCCCTCAATGTGAAGGCTACTCTGCTTTTGTCCCCCTCCCACCTTCTCCCCCCCCACCTCAAATAAGCAGATGCAATCAAGGTGAAATTTATTTTGAACCAATTCTGCAAAACAGTTCAACAATGCCATACTTTATAAAAATACTTAGTTACATAATTAAACTTATTACTATTTATATAAAAAGTGTGAATGTGAATTTTAAACTCTGTTAGGGTAAGAAGCACATCAAGGTCTTCAGGTGAAACAAATAAATTTTCATAAACATACAAACTCTTTTGGAGAAGTTTTATAATACACAACCATTTACAATGAACACGTTCATTAAGTTAGTGTTTTATTCCTTTACTATACAAGTGTTATTACAATGAACTGTTCCATTCAGTAATTAAAAATCCATACAATGCCAGTGTCATTTTTGGCATTTTTTGTTATGACTGTATTAATACATAAACTCATATGATTGTGTTATTATTTTAAAATATTTAGAAAAATTAAAATTTCATAACCTTTTTTGGGTTTTTTGAGTATTTTGCGTATGTGTTTTTTTGTTTTGTTTTTGTTTTTCTTACAGAAAGCCCTTTTAAAATTTGATAACCACAGATGTACAGTTGATGAGCAATGATGAGGGAAAATGAAAAATGATGGCACTGTTCCTACAAAGATCTGTTTGGTAGTTGAATTCAATGTAGTGTAAACCCATGAATGTTAAGTTTAGTACCAGAACTATATTACTAGCTCTTCTGAATTCATTTGTTGGATAGCTTTACAATGATAATATGAATTCCAAGCCAGTAACTAAGTACGAGTGTTTCAAAATTAAAGTATATAAGCTTGATCAGAAATTCAAGAACCTCATGCAAATTGTTGAGTAAAAGACATGACGTTATTGCTTGATATGTCAGTAGCCAAAGAAAAATAAATCTAGATGTAGTGTCAGCTGGGCTGAATACCAGCAAATTTCATTACTTGGACAATATTAAATATATTTTATCCCTTTATTTTTTAAACTTTCACATTTCTTTCACTTATTTTTTAGTTAAATAATTCTGTAGGAAGGGCAGAAGTGGGAAGAGCAAATGTGTGTGTGTCTTAATAGCCAAGAAAAGCAAAAGTGCAATCAAATCCCTGAACTAGTGACAGATAGCACTTGTGGCACCCACCCTCGTTAACGCTTACAAGCCACATACAACAGTACCAAACCTGTCTCTGAAAAAGGACTAAAAGGTGGCCATTTACCAGCTTCAGTCTTGCTTTCCTGGTGAACTTTGTGACTTTGTTCAGGCAGTCTTCCCATACAAAAGCTCGCTGTTCCACTGGAGCTTAAAAGATTAAAGGCTTTCCCCCCATGATTGTATTACATAGCTTCAAGTTCAAATATCATCATACTTTATCAACACAATTTTATAAAATATTACCTCATTTTCTAGTTACCTTCATTATTCTTAATTAGCTATGCAGAAAGAAAAAAGGAAAAATCTCTCATGCTACTTTCCAGTTATATTAACACAAGTATTAACACAGTGCATTATGCTCTCTAATCTCATTATTGAGGTCTACCATTTATATCAAGTTTCTCATTCACTGTTCCAATTTCTCTTTTTACCTGCCTACCCTAATTAAGTCCATGAAAGTGGAAGCTTAAAGATTGAGACTATAAATCAAATACAGTTGTACCATCTTTTGTTTTGCGGGGGTGGGGGCACACACATGTAGTTCTAAACATAGGGAGTTTTACTGAACTGGAATAGAATTGCTTGGTCCCACAAAGTTCTTCTGCTTTAAAAAGGCCTTACCCCAAGATCACTAATTCCAGACAATTCCCTTAATAGTATAATGATTAGCAAATACTGGGAGAATAAAGGATTTGAAACATTGGTTTTTCTGCTATTGTTCACACCAACACTCATGTTTTCTGCCCCGTATTTTCAGTAAGCTTCCTTTGGACCCTGAAAATAAGTTGGGAAAGAGGAAAAAATAAAAAATATGTCATTGGTAAATCAGAGTATAACACTTTAAAAGTGGTTTTGTGCAACTGCATTATGAAATTCCAGTTTGCCATTAAGAGCATGCAAAGTAGCGAAGATTTTCTTTCCTGTGATTCCTTAGAGACTTCAGGAATTCTTTGCAAGTCTTTTACATTTGGCAGATTTGTGCATGTTATATAGACTGTTGGCTTATAAATTGTCTCCAGGCTGGTACTGTGGTTCTGTAGCAGTAAAGTAGTCCTCCAAGAAAGACTGTATATACTCAAATGTTGGTCTCTCATCAGGGTCCTTCTTCCAACACAGTTTCATTAACTCGTGGAGAGACTCTGGGCAGCCTTGTGGACAAGGCATCCTATACCCACGTTCCACTTGTTCCAGAACTTCTCGATTCACCATTCCTAAAAGGAAAGCATATTAGCTCTGAATGACATTATGCAAAGAACAGTTTCCCAAAGTTTTTCAAGAACCTCTGCAGCTGCAAAGCATGTCGTTCTACCAGAACAGAACCTTTAATGAACAGACTTTATAGTGAATGAATTTTTTACATGTGCATTAAATACATTTTCTGAAAATTATTTCAGTACACTGGTAGTTCCTCAACACATAGTACTTTTCCCTTTCTCCCTTTTGCATTGCCTTGGGCCTGTCCTTTCAGAGAGGAGAATCAAGCCCAAATAGCTTCTCCCTGCCTTAGGTTCCATTCAAGGACAACTTAATTTGAAATCAGGCCAAGAAAAAGGCTTTAAATATCCCTAACAGACCTGCCTTACACATTCCAGATCCAGCAAAATATCTGCTGAAAAATGTTTAGTTTCAAAAACTGGTTTAGCAGGTTCAGTGTAGTGACGCTCTCTGTAGAGTCTGGGAAAATGTCAAAAGTAGAACTATCAGGAACAGACAGACAGAAAACATAAGGATACCCACTAATTTGAAATAAACTGTCAGTCACATTTATAAGTGCTATTATCTTAAAACATTTTAAAATATGCAAGATTTAATCCAAACATAAACCAAAGTATCTTAGCGAACAAAGGAACCAGTAAGGTCTAACTAAGTTTTTGTTTCTGCTTGTCAACTCTGGGCTCTGAATGAAGGGAAAAAGTACAAAAGGTAAGTTCAGAGGCAGAGAATACAAAGAAAAGAAAAATCTATTAAATCTTCCTGTTACCTGGATATGGCACTCTCCCCTTAGTTACCAGCTCTGTCAGTAAAATTCCAAATGACCACACGTCCGACTTGATTGTAAACCGACCATACAACGCTGCTTCTGGAGCGGTCCATTTAATTGGAAATTTAGCTCCTACAAACATTGGAAAGACAGATGCTCAATTTTCCCTTGCTAATCCACAATTTGCTTACACTTCAAAATATTTTGAAAAGAATAATACACTAAAAATATTTTTGTACTTTGCTTTATTGATAAAATTCAAGGTGGAATCGTATTTTATTATTTCTTAAACTAGGACAGCTACTACTGGCTACAATATCTGGAAGCACTAAAGACATCTGAGAGTCTTACTTAAATATGTTTCAAAAAATGAACCTGATGAACAACTTCTCTGGAATCTCTTCTCTCTTCAAACTGCAGGATGTTTTAACCCCCAAAAATAATTAAAAGTGTTTTTTGAAAACACAAACAAACTGCCACATAACTTGGAACAAAGGAAGTTTACTAGGATTACACTTAGGTGAGGGGCTCACCTAAACAGAGCTGTGAAAGCACACTTCCATGCAGGATCTTTATCCATGAACACAGAATACACAGACATGTTCTGCTAAATATAACAGTTCTAAGCAATTGAAAGGCAACTGGTCTTATTAAATAAATAACTGGCCTTACCTTGTCTTGCAGTGTACTCATTGTCCTCTATTAACCTTGCTAAACCAAAATCTGCTATTTTACACACAAGATTGTCTCCTACAAGAATGTTAGCTGCCCGGAGGTCCCTGTGGATGTAGTTCATTCTTTCAATGTAAGCCATGCCATCTGCAATCTTAAAAATAAAAGTGTTATAAAAGGTTGTTTTTCATGGCTATATACATTTCTCCCAAGCATTAAGCTGCACCCCCTTATTTGAGCTCCATTCCCATTGTATAAGTATCGGAATTATAGTATAGCAACCAAGAGCTTGGCACTGATTAGTGTGTCTGGCTGTGCAGTATCTGCTAATTGCAAACCAGACTGTTTCCTTTCTGACAAATCACAAACCCACAACAGAAAGGGTAACACAGAGCAGCACACAACATCCAGAGCATTTGATATTTATGTTTAGTTGATACGTGATACCACTTCTCTAGGTACAAAATACAAGTTTTGTAAGTTTCTTTTGGTACCTGAGCAGCCATGTCGACGAGCTGTGGGAGTTTTAAGTATTTCCCTTCCCCTTCTTTGAGGAAGTCTAGCAAGCTGCCTGTAAAACATAGCACGTTTTGGGGTGGGAAAAAAGGAAAAAACAAAAACATTAACTTGATCTGAAAACACAAATGAGATTTTCTTCTTAGACATTATGATTGGCACATTTATCTCATGAAATCTGTATTTGAAAATCCATCATTTACTAGAATATGTGACCCAGTGATCCTGCCCATAGTTACCTCTGCACTCATAACTAGTCAGTGCAATTCTATCCAAGTGGTTTGGAATCCACTTCAATAATGCAAATAACTAAACAATAACAAAACAGACTGCTGTTTCTAGCAATACAGTGTAATTTTTCCAGTGTTGTTGGTATCAGTGCTCCTACTAGCTAGATTTTCTTCCGCTGCGAGATTTATAATTGCAGAAGAAAAAAAAAACAACTCTATCCCTGACTCCTATTTTCCTGCCAGCCCAAATCATACATCAGAGAAATTATTCTGAAATTGTTGCTTTTTCTTTCTTACAGGGAAAACTATCTTCCATTCTTTACAATACCTTATTTTCTCCAATTTATATAATGCAATTGTACCCACAACATTACACGAGCAGTATCTGAAATCAGTTCCAAGGACCAAGACTCCAACCTCTCCTTGTGCAGTAAAGCTTTGTCCCTACATAACAGTTTTTACAGGTGGCATTATGGCACTCGAGATAAGAACAGGACCTCTTTCCTAAGAAACTGGTAAAGATTTGTAACTAATCACACTGTCCAAGTTACAGTAACAAAATTACAAGTGTGGCCAAGGCGAGGAAAGAAACTACTTGACTGCATATCCTGAAGTGGATTCAGAACTGTTCATAGCAGTAACTCTGAATTAGATTTATCCAACATAACTTCAGTGACTTGCTGTATTTTTGCACAGTGAAAGTAAAAGTGTGTCAGGACAGACCCACACTGCTGCTGCTGTTTGCTGTGTGTGTTTGCACAGACTTTTTCTGACCTTGGTTCATGAGATCAAAGGACTGAAGAGGAGCAAAGATTTCCCACTGATCTCTAGTAACCTGTCCACACCGCAAAAAACAGTTGGACACTCTGCAGTTTGTACCTGCTTTTTTTCCTTGTGAAAGAGGAAATAAAAATAAATTGTTCTAGTAGCGTAGAACAAGGAAATTCTGTAGGTTTTGTAAAATGTGAGAATTTTGTCAAAGGAAAGCTATAAAGAGAAGCTTCCAACAGCATTTTGAATCCATAATTTAGACAAATTACAATTCTTCTGCTTTTGCAAGGTAACCAGTTCTGGTAGTGAACACTGCTTTTCTTTAGGCAGTTATAAATATTTTTTTCCTTACTGCCTTGCTGAAACCTGATTTCTGAACAATGAAAACTGACTTTGCATAGCTGTCTAGTGTTATTTAGGAAAAAAATGCAGAAGGAAGTTTTTATATTTTCTGTTCGTTTTTACCTTTTTGATCTTATACAACCCTTTAAAAACCCCATCCAAACAGCAAAAAAGTAAACCCATACATTTGTAGTGCAGTACTAAACACAACTAGCCACTCCCTTGCTTCTGTAGCTTATAAAGATAGCAAAATTTGTCTCTGACTTGAACAGAAGTCTGCATTTTATAAAAAATTGAATAATTGACTTGGAAATCTGCTGCTTCTTAACAGTCATATGCTTATGATGTTTATTTCTGCATTCTGCCTAAATCTTTAAATCCCCGTTTCAGCAGCAGGGGGAGGGGGAAATGACAAAGAGCAAAGGAAGAAGGATCAAAGACTGAAAACAAGGGGATAAAGGAGGGAGTCTGGGAAAAAAAACCACTCAACCTTTTTAAAATTTACTATTACACTGCTGGGAAAGAAACACTAAAAAAACCAAAGCTCAACATGTTTTGTTGTTAGCATGACCTGTCTACAGGCAGGCATAATCTCATAATAATACTCCCAGCTATGCTGTTCCATTTAAATGTAATGGACAGTACACACTAAAAATGAGGAGAAACCACCCCCCCCCCCAGTCTTGTACTTAGAAGATTAGAAAGGGTGACACAGATGTGCAAAGGAATCATGCCTCTGCCCATAATCTAAATTAGGACTGCTCCAAGTAGGTCAAGCGTTGCTCATTTTAATTTAATCAAAATTAACACTTATACTCCAGTTAGCTTATACGTAACATTAATTAAACATTTGATTTGTTGCTGAGGTCTTAAATAACCTTTTAAATGCAGTATTTCTAACTATTCTGTCCCACACCTTTTGTCATGAATTCAGTGACGATGTAGATTGGTTCCTCAGAAACGACTGCATACAGTGGCACAAGCTTGTCGTGTCGTAGCTTCTTCATGATCTGAGCCTCCTGCAGGAAAGCTTCTGGCATCATTGTACCAGGTTTTAGTGTCTTGATTGCTACTTTTGTGGTTCCATTCCATGTTCCTAGAGAAACAGATTAGGTTTTATTCCCCACTGTAATACCGAAGAGATTTTCCGCTGAAATTTTTTTTTTTTTGCTTCTGTTTTCTTAGCTAACAGAATAATCATAAACAAGAACTATATTGAATATTAATTTTACCATTACATGCATGATCATAACTGGTATTTTTCCCTTCATTTCTCTATGATATTATCTTTTCATATCCCGATTTACTTTAAATACTATTAAAACATTCACAGGAACAACTGAAAAGTGTTGCATTAAGCTCTTACCCATCCACACTTCACCAAAACATCCTTGGCCCAACTTAACTTCCAGCCTCAAAGATTCTCTAGGAATTTCCCAAGCATCTTTTGCTAGTCCCTGTGTCTGTGGTTTCACAGTGGGACACACAGTTGTTAGCTTATGACACAGCCCATCGGCATGTTCTGGAAAACAGAAAAAATAGTCAACAGCTTCACAGTTAAGCAAGGGTAAGACTGTAACAAAAGTAACATCTTAATGTTGATAAAAAACAATTAGTCCATTTACTTTTTGTTGAAATCAGAAAGAAATTTTATGGTTGTGAATTTTAAGAATAAGCTATGGATGCAGTCCTTCTTCCTTACAGTAGGCACAGGGTAACACTGGGACACTGGAACTTGGGCTTACCTCTGTAGTGTTTCACCAGCTTCTGTAGAGATTCAAATTGTGCTCTGGTTGTGATATAGTATCCACCATTGTCAAGTTTCCTGATTTTGTAGTGTTTTACATTATCACCTCTGACCTCATCCCAGTCACGTATAGAAAGGGAATAAGCACCTAGGAAAAAAGTCACATCTGGTTCTTCACCAAAATATAAAAAGGTATTTAACGTATCTCCCCAAGTGTCATGGCGCACATACTTGGTGTGCACATTCATGTGTATCATGGGACAGGCATAAAAATGTTCACTTTGGTGTTGGGGAGAGCAGGGAATGGGAGAGAGAAGAGATACACATACATACCTTTAGTGGTTTCACTCTCTCTTACTAAGAAAATACCACGCTGGTTTCCAGGATTTAAAAGTAGCCTTTCTGCATCCTTCCTGCCCATCTTACCAAAATACCACCTAGAAAATTTAAAAGGAAATGTGTAAATAAAAGCTTCCTATGCTTTGGTACTCATATAAGCAAAAGATTTTAAAATCTCAAGCACTGACTGGACTAACTAATATTCCAAAACAGTTGCTGGGCTACAAGTATCCCAAAGCAGATACAGATCAACAAAAGCAATGACATCCATACAGACAAAAGATTAAGATGACCTATTTCTGTATGACTCTCATTTCTGTTATTTACAAAACACATGCAAAGAGGCCTGTATCTACAAACAGTATGGTTTTCTGCTGGTTTAACAACAGACATCAACTGTTCTTAACATCGAAAGGAACACCCTCCTCAGGCTAAGTTTTCAGGCCAAGATGAATCAGATGACACACTTTGGTAGCACATTCAAAACTGCAGCAGCTGAAATACCTTCTTTAATAAGTTTTGGCTTTATGTTAGAAAACAATATTTAATGCAAAGTGAGTGTGCATGAATATCATTGGATGACAGGTTCATTCAGGTTGGAAGGACCCTTGGAGTTCCCTGGTGCAGATTTCTGCTGCAGGCAGGGTCAGCAGTGACATCACACCTAGCTGCTCAGGATGTAGTCTACTTCAGGCTTGAAACCCTTGAAGGACAGATCACCAGCCTGGGCAACCCATATACCTTCCTGGCTGTCCTCAGGATAAAAATGTTTCTTATATTCAGCTGGAAACTCTTCTGTTTCAATTTCTGTTGCCTCCCATCTTTCTCTACCTCAGCAGAGAGAGCCCTTTTTTCTATTGATCATTTAGGAAAACCCCTATGGTAGGTGTCATTTACTTCTTTGTGAGTAACATTCCAAATTATTCTCATAACAAAAAGAACACAGATGTTTTAGAAGACTTGTACTTTTTCTTGCCTTCAGCTCTTTCACATAAGGAGTTTTTTCTTCTATACTCCCACAGTGTGCCCATCCTGATGAACATCCTGCACACATTGCTGTCCTGAGCCAGTGATAATTTTAAGGTCCATCTTCACATGAATCCCCAGACTTTGGAATAAGATTTATTTCTAACTATATCTTGTTTTTATTAAATGTCCCAGAAGTTACAAAGTGATGTAAAGTGTAAATTTCACACATTTTTGTCTGTCACTATCTTATCGTCAAGCTAATTTGGCTTCATGAGTGATGGGAAAAGTAGTACTGGAAACTGCTGCAAAACAATGGCTTTGTGGGTGAAACATTTTCTAGGGAAAAAATGTAGATAAAGAGGGATCACTTTGTTGGCCATGAACAGAATGGCCTGTGCAATCACATGGGAATTCAAAACTTATTCTTACATTTTGTTGTGCTTGCAGTTTGAGTGTTGAAGGAGATGTGCAAAACTAGAAATGGATATGAGAGTATACACACTGGAGACAATTTGGATGTAAACTAAAATCTTACAGAAGCAAACTTTAACCTAGTTCAAAACTTCACATGAAAATGCCTTTTCCCCAGACTACAACAATTTATAGACTATATTGTTAAGTGCTGTTTCATTTCACTACCTATAAAAATTGCTTTCTCTTTTAGAGACAATTAAACATTTATACTATGGTGTCATTAAAAAAAGCACACAAATAATATGAATCCTGTCAAAAGCAGTTTCTGCTAAAAATGCCTCCAGGCTTAGAAAAGACCACAGACAAACTCTTAGCAGCTTGGGGCTCTGTATGGCATTTGCACTTGTATTTCTAATTGCAGTCACTACACAAAATCTACAAACTCTATTAAAGCACAGGGCTAACAAACTCTAAAGCAAATGAACTGTACTCCAAATGTTGTGCGGATATTTCATAAAATTAGCACTGTTTTTAAAAAATAAACAGTTTTTAGAAGGTTCCTCATTTCATCACCCTTTACTCTCACCTCTAGTCATCACATAACATGACAAGTCCCACCACTTTGTTCTGGTTAGTGTTTAAGAGCTATGCTTTCTTTGTAAAGGGCTACCATTTCCATTTTACCACCACTGCAGTTGTAAGGGCCTAAGCTTTTATTGCATAGTTTAAAAAAAGAAATATTTGACTTTTTTTCCCCAAAAATAAACAAAAGTTAATAATTTTAAAACCAGATGAAACTCAGGGGTGCAAAATAAGAGTGTCTTTGATGCTATCATTTTTTAATAGCACAGAGCCAAGTGAGAGCAGCAGCAGCAACATGCTAAAGTCTCAGCTTGAGATTGAGCAAACATCTTGAAAATCAGGCACTTTTCCCAGACATGCAGTAGCAAACAGAGAAGTGCACAGATCACATATCAGTGAACTGCTGATTGGCAGTATCACTGAAACAAGAGCTGTGCAACTTTATATTTCTAGTACAACAAATACAATCCCTTGCAACAAGGGTAAAACTCTACTCTACTAAAACTCTACTCCAACCTACGGGATCCACAGTAATTTTATGTGATTGTCTAACCACTCCAGGATGTTAGTAAATGAATGTATGAAGCACTGGTACACAAAGCAGTATAATTTTCAAAATTCATAGCAGTCCTTAGCATATCAGACAATTTTGTCAACAAAAAGTTATTACAGATTAATAGATTAAAAATAATTGTGCACACATGCTTTTTTAGAATGTAAGGTTAAGGTAAACCAAGTATATAGCTGATCTTGACTCAGGGTTTGGCAAGCAAAAATAGGAATAAAACCCTAGAATTGATGGTGTGTGAACTCTCTAGTTAAAACCCATAAATTTTTGCTTTATATGATACACAAGGCATGCCCTCCAATTTTTATCATTACTGAATTCTCCCATCCTTTCTCCTTTAGCCCTGCATGTAGCAAGCAGTCAGAAAACATCTGCATGAGTGTTCAACCCATGCTTACTAATATTTAAACCTCTGACATAATCCAAGCAGCACTGCTTTCATTAATAGTATTCTCCTACTTTACCCTTAAATGTTACATATAATGACTTTAAAAACCAGTATCACCACAGGGTAGGAAGTGTATAAAATTGACAGGATACAGTGTCTTACTCTTCTGCTTGAATGGAGTCTGCAGGAGCTACATAATTGCTTGGGATGTAGCCTGTCTTTCCCGTAGCAATGGATCTTGCTTCCCACCAGTCTCCTTCCCTGCAATGAAACATCATTACCTCTTCCACATATAAACACAACACATAACATTAGCACCTGTAAGGTACTCACATATGAAAGGCAGGTAAATTTAGGTAAGATGTTATTTTAATTATGAGGGCATCTCAAATAGTTTGTGCTGTACCTACACCCATTTGGTGTTGTGAGCAACACAAATGCGTCTTAGTGGAATTGGCTCTCCAGAGCAGAGAGTAACTCCAGGTGCAAAGTCTGGGATGGAGCAGTACCTGTCCCCACCTTTGTTGCCCCAAGGGGGTAGCAGTGCCCTGCTGGAGCAGGGAGGGGAAGGAAGTCACCCAATTGAGAAAAGGCTTAGGGCTACCACAGTTGCTATAGTTCTACATCTACACCCAAACCCTGATCTCAACCTGAAAAGTTATTGTATTAGCAGTATTATATATTTTAACCCCATGCTTATAAAATATTGAATGTATTAAAAAAAAAATCAATTACCCTTCACTGAAATAGGATACAAGGATTTCCAAAAGAACTAAGGATCTAATTATTTCAAACAACCCAGTGAGGTCTGGGAATGAGAACACTTACGTGTTATTTATTATCTGGAACCGTTCACCTTTCTTAAATGAAAGGTCATCTGTAGTTCTAGCTTCATAATCATATAAGGCCACAAATACAGTAACACCACCTTAGGAAAAAGAAAAAAAAAATCCCATATGATATAGCAGTAATGTTTTAACACTTGATTTAAAGACTTGTCCATGAAACAATAAATCAGTTTTGATTTGGAAGCAACTAAACAATCTGGGTTGCATCTCATTTTGGGAGACAGATCAATAACCTGCTAATTTCTTAGGAGAGAGCTATGCCTATAAACAGACATTCTGAAAATATGCTTCCACACCACAAAAGGCCACTAGACACATCACTGGAACCACATTAATAATTACAGCACTTATATACAGAAACCTGCATGACGCTTTACCAGTAAAAAACCCCAAACCCATAGCTTCTTTATTAAGCTTGCTTCTTGTTAAGAAATGCAGTTCTGGAAGAACCTACACCACCACAATAGCAAACCATCAGACACTAATTTTCACAGAAGTGAAAGTTCCTGCTGCACTTAGCTATAAATAACTGATGCATTCCCAACTTTTTGAGGTTACACAAAACCTACCCAAGGAACAGAACCAGAAATTAAAGTATTGTCTCAGGGACAAAGAGATTCCTCTGCTTTAGCACTGATTATGTTTTTGATGCCACCAAGTCTCCCCACCCGTGAAGCAGACCCTTGCTGAGGATGATCCATCAGTGCATTACTCCAGAGAACAAGGACCAAGACAGGTCCCATGAGGAACAGCTGCACTCCACCAACACTAAGGCATCTGCTTTCCCATCCCACTGTTGGTATAGCACACGCTGCTGAACATGTCCCCCAAATAAGACAGATGTAAGAGAGGTGGATGGTAGGAAGGCTTCTACACTTACCAGCATAAAACTTTTTTCTATACTTCAAAGAACTAATCTATAAAACTGGGAAGACGGAGATGAGGAAGAGAGAAAGGAGAAAAGGCTGTTTGAGATGTACAAGCTATTAGTAAAAATAAAGAATCATGTACCATAACCATGAGAAAGTTAAAACAGAAAACCGCAAACAGACAATTTAGAAAGACTTTTTAACCCCTAGAAATGCTATTTCTTAGTCTAATTACCATTTATGAAGCCTAATAACAATAGTCCAACCAATAACATATTTTTAAATGTATAATACTACATCTCTAATATGCACATGTACATATCAGGATATACATGAAAGTCCACCAAGAGAAACATATTCCATCTAATTTAGGTCTTAAAATTAGCATGACCGTGATCAGAAAGGAAGAACACAAAATGCAATGGGGACAGTCTATATGAAATATTCTTTTGCAATGTAGATTTTCTGACATAAGAGCTCCTAATCATCTAAACAGTTTGATTTGCAGTTTTCCTGTGGTCACAGTCTCTCAGCAGGCCTCAGTTGGAAATGAATTTACAGTTCCACTAGGAAAAACAGAACAAAATCCCCACAGGAAGTTAGAGTAATTGAAGGGGCTTTTTTTTCAAATGTGATTTATGAACTCAAAATGAATTAAAATATTTCTTAGAAGTCAGCAGCTCCTAATTCAAGTTAAAAATCAAAACAGTTCTACCAATTTTTCTCTTTATTACTACATTATTTTGATGACACAAACTGATAGGTAGAGCAAGAAAATAGTGAAGATACCAACTGTAGTCACACAAACAGAAAGCAAATGTTATGGAAATAAACCATCCCCAGTAAGTTCTTTGGCAGATGGAAACAATCAATATGCTCAAGTCACAATATCACAAAAGCTTTTAGCTGCATATAAAGGAACTTGAAAAACTTCAGCTACCATAAAACCTTTTACTCTCAGTCACAGGCATTAGTTTTTAATAGCAAAGAATAATAAAATACTTGAAGAGAACAGCATCAGCACAGACTGATTTAAACAAAGATGCTGTGAAATGATATTTCAAGTCTCTTGCAGCTGTTTTCTTTGTGAACCACTGTGAGATGATCTAGTTTAGTTGCTCAAACTATCTGTAGCCACAAGACTTCCCTAAAGATTTTCCTTTTATTAGGTCAGTATGCCATCCTCTAATCTATGACCGGCTTTGGAGAGAAGACTTCACCTTCTTGTTCAGCAAGGGGATTACAGAACACTAGCATAGCTTCATGTAAGGCTAGAACAGTAGTCCATTTTTCTCTTCTGATTTTCAGCAATATTCCATGACTTCAAAATATCTGAAGACAGTGTGTAATACAGGAACAGTGTGAGTAACTCAGATTTCTTCTTCTTCTTTGCTCTAGAGGAATAAAAGATGGCTCAACTTTTCAGCCTCACTACAGGCCATGATGACAACCATATCATCCTCTTGTCACTCATCACTGATCAACTGGATAAGTACTACTGACATTTACATCCTGTTTGACAAGCCCATTTATTCTCTGCTCTTGTGAAGCAAAGGGTGACAGAATGTGATCCAGTGTTTTATTGGTCACAAATAAAAAAGCTTACAGCAGATGAAGGCTGTCATCTCATTTGCTCACAAAACCACCCAATTTTGATTGATCTGAAAGGCAGTACTGAATGTGCCAAATAATTGTTAGTGCAATTTTATGTATGTATGTATGTATGTATGTATGTATGTATGTATGTATGTATGTATGTATATTTTTTGTGGATGGGCTGGTTTTACAGAACAAAGAGGAATAATTTCATATGCAGTATCATTTTGCCTAATTGCAAAACAATGGGAGCATTCATACAAATCAGCCTGCCTGCTGATAACTGATTTCACACTGATGAGATTATCAGACTCTCTTTTCATGAGAAATCTCTCTTGCTGACTCTGGTTCAAGATATGACATGCTTTGCAACCAGCAGGAACAGGAACAGGCAAGAGAACATCCCTTCTAGTCTCTGCAGCAAAGGATTTGTGGTACCCAGTGGGGGGGCTACATCCCTGATGCCTGGTTATGTCCAGGAGTGCCTGCATGCACTGCTGGGGATTCCTACAAGACCAAAAAACCAGATCTAGTAAGAAGAAATATTCGAAGGTTCTTGTGGGAGTTGAAATACAATAAACTTTCCTCAGCAGAGCTAACGAAAATAAATAAATGCTGCCCTTATTTAATTTCTGCATATGTTCATCCAAAAGAGGTATTCAGAGTTGACTCATAAATGATACAGGCTAGATGTTCATTTTAATTATTTGGTTTTTAATGTACTCCCAAGAAAAAGACCATGAGATGATCATTACCTGACAATTCATACTTGGTTTCCTGAATTGCTTAATGCCAAGGTCAGAATGTGTTTTCAAGGATCTCAGATTTCCTGTATTTTTAAAAGACTTTAAATGCAAACACTTCAGCACTGTAATTGTGCCAACATTAGAATTTTTTGGGAAAACTAGAAATAGACTATTAAGGAATAATTTACTCTGTTTTCTGAAGTGTTTGTACAGAGCTTCTAAAATAAATTAGTCTGCCTTTTTAGTGCCTCTCAAAAAAAAAGAATAAATCACACCTTCCTCTCAAAAATATCCATTAAACTGATGAAATTAGTTACATGGACAAAATCAGTATTTTTTTTCTTAGGTTTTAAGATTTTAATATTAAGGCAGGTTTATAACATCAAATGCACATGTTGCTTTAAAATGCTGCATCTACTATACCTCAGCCAAAAAGGATTCTGTGTGCTGCAATTCTATCTTTACAATTTCCATTCTGGTTTTCATATGACCACTAAAAATGGGAATTCTACTCTTTCATTTCACACAATTATTCCCACAGTAAAGCACATAGAATATAATGCAAATCCTGTTTAGCTTTATAAATTAATGTTGTATTAATGTAATTTAAAAGTAATCAGACTTAAAACCAGTTTAAAAAAATCAGTTTCCTGAATCTGAAGTGTTTTTCATTTTTTACATCTCTCCAAGTTTAAAGCCATTATCACATACACATCCTTTCAAGAGCTTACAACTTCTAATGTAATTTTATCAACTTTTCCCATTATTGTCTTTAGTAACTCTTAAATTTCTCTGTGCTGTGATCCTAATTGTCTCCACAAAAATAAAAGCCTAAATACCCAACCTTCATGCCCCAGTCACTAGTGAATACAGGATGAATTATTACATGAGCAGTAAAGATACTGAAAATCAGGAATCTCTAAAAGGCAATTTATTTTAAATTTGCAATTTATTTCTGCATGGCAAGGTGTCATTGTATTTTTTTTTGTGGCTATAATACTAAATAATAATAGCATCATTTTATGTAACACTCACCTGTTAGAGTACTAGGATATGTACTTGGCACAGCTGAAAATGAAGATGATGCTCCTCCAAAGGGTGTCATTCCTGAAGGCCCTCCAAAAGGAGTCATGGAATGACTATTAAAATTAACTGCAGATGATCCCTTTATTGATGGTGACTGTGTTGCTTGGCTGGAATCTGATCCATAATGACTGACATGGGAAATAACCGGTTCTGGAGCATTTTCAGTTCTGTATTTCATGGCTGGGCCTTTACCTTCTTTGCTTTTTATGCACCCCATCGTTGCTTCTGTAAGGATGAGAGGGGAAAAGAAAGAAAAAAAAGAATTAATCTTCATGTTGTCTTAAGATAGCTAACAGAGTATTCCCAAAAAGTTAATCCAAATGTGAATTTATTACTGTTAAACCCCATACAGAGTGTAAACCATGATGAAAACGTGTTCTGGAATAAAACCTAAACTATTACCAGACCAGGGAAGCCTTAATTATTTTCCCCTACAACTTCACATAATAACAGCACATTTGGATTATTCTTCGTCCTTGTTACTCGACAAACTCTAAATGGCAACAAATTAAAAAAGGGGGAATCAGGCAACAGATGAGAAATAGACACTGGAGTCCTCTATAGCAGGGTGGAGGGGGAAATGTGACAAATCCAGACTCGATTTTAGGAAGCAAATCCAAAGCAATTCTACAAAGAAAATGAATGGAGCATTCCTGCTTTCTTTTTAAAGCATCTGTCAATGAAGTCTTGACCAACCGCTGACATCTTTAAAGACATAGAGAAGTTTTCATCCATTGCCAGCCCCCCAAATACATCTCACAAACAAACCTCAGACATTCACAGCCAGAGGATAGAGTAAAGCTCTAGAGTAACTAAAACTGCAAAAAACCCAAAAGTAATTACAATATCCTAAGGGATTTAGAAAGTGAACCGTGCCCCGACAGGTGACAATTTACATCCCTGATGGCCCAGGACTGCCACCAGCTCCCACTACAGGCAGACAATGCCAGAGTTCTTTACCGTGGGGGCACCTATTACCTGCTGCTGAAGGGAATCAGAGAGGAGACCTGTCACCAGCAATTAACACCGACTGAGCCTTAAGAAGTCACCACCTGTCATTTATCAGGTGGTGACAACTGGTAGCAGGCATTTTATGGCTTACCTCAGTTGGGAAACAAATCAGGAAGAAAACAGCAGCGTCTATTAGACGCAGCTCTAGTCTGGCATTAAAACCCTGTGTTATTTGCAGGAGGGGTTTTAAAAATCTACTTAAACTACAAAAGTAAAACCTCTAGAGACACAGAAAATCAACTGCTCCACATTCTCTAATGAATCAATTAAAAAAATAAACAGCAGGAGCCTGAAAGCATGAAAACCACATATTTTGATAAGTACAACAACAATTTCATGGACTCTAACTAACAATTAGGGAAATACAGTATGTCCCAATGTGTGTCTAATTCTTTTTTTCCTTCTCAATTCTTCTTACCTTGTTAACTACTAGACAGAAATATGGAACAAAGTAAATTTTACTGAAGAAATACTGCTGTACTATAGTCACACTGAGAGAAAATAACAGCCTCCCTATAACTAACCGTTACCATTATAAAGATACTGTAATTTCCTCAAGAACCATGAATCAGAGTTCTTGGTAGGAACAAGGTCCACAGACAGTGAAACACCCTTTAAAATTTAATGCTCAAAAGATTAAGTACATTCACCCTGTGAATATACTTAATTTCAGCCCCTAATACTTCAATGCAATACAATTACTGATGCAGAAACAAGCATCAACAGTCAAATAACTGCCCTTTTACATATCCCATTTAAGGTTTTCCACAGAGTAATGAATCATCACAAAGCACACCTTTTTAATTATTTTTACTTCTTATACTATACTTATACTTCTCTATTGCCAACTTATTAACGATGAACAAATGTTAACTGAGCAAGGTTCAAATATGTGAATAAGAATGCAATGTGCCTAAATACTTTACAAAAACCACGTTACTATGCACAGTAGAAAAGCCAGTTATTAATTCACAATAGAAGTCAAACATCCAGAATTACATCCTATTAATTTCTCTACCACTGCAAACAGACACTATAATCCAAAATACTTTCTTTTGGCCATGTGGCTGCCTATTGTGAATTCTTGTCTTCCTCTGAGGCCTACTTGACTATTTTTAAAAAACTTGAATTCTGTTTTCTGCTAGCATTGAACAAAAATCCAATCACCTTTACAAAAATGTCTTTTCTAGTAGCACTGATTACTTGCCTTTGGCTGGAAGTTGAGTACACAATTCAAAAGTCCAGCACGCTACTAATGTAAATCAAGTAGATTAAAACGGAAGCACACAGACATCTGTCCAAATGTCCATAACAAATCTATTTCCATCCTTCTGCCATTTCCCTAACTTGCAGCAGGCTGATAAGACCTCAAGATTTAAAAAAAAAAAAAAAAAAAAAAAAGTAATAAAAAGATAGATAGCAAACAATTTACCAAGTCCAGTAAAACTGCTGGATTCTGCCCAAGGAATTGCTGATTTGATCAAAAGGCTGGTAATTGTTGATTTGATCAAAAGGCTGTGTTAGCAGCAAGAACTTACAATTGGGACGCTTGAGTGTCACAAAGAAAAGCCCTTATTGAAGACCTGAATTCATTCTAGAAAAACAGAATCAGCCTCTCCCTTGCTTCTCCCCTCCCCAGCCACTTCACTGTTAAGGTAATCTTCTTTTGGGGTTAAAGAGATTAACAGCAGAGATTCAATCAGCACTTCAAAGAGAAAGACATTCAGAAATAAGCAGACAAAAATGTAAACACTTTTATAACTGCCTACCCATAAAAGAAAATTGAACAAACTCCTCAGCTTTCAAAAGCAAAAGAAATACCTGCAAACTGCAGTAAAATTCTGTATATGCATTTGTGAGGACGAATTAGAGGCATGAGGGGAGGGAAGATGACATAAACCAAGAGCTAGTAGTAAAAAATCCCTGACTGCCCATCCTGTGGGGGGAAACCCCCAACGACTTAGTACTGTTTAGTCGTATAATAAATTGCTGGATAAAGAACAAAAAATCCCTAAACAGCTGGTGTGCAATGCTGGATTTGATTATTCTGGTACTACATTTGTTATAAAAAATGTATGTAACCGAAATAACTTTACACCTATTTTTATCAACCTTTGCCTGGCCAGCAAAAACATGTTAAGGAATACATTTTTGTCATTAAAAGCTAACAGCTCTCTTTCTGATGCACTGAACTCTTTAGAAATAGACTCAGATGGGAAATTCCTATTTGCACGGCAGAAGTCAATCTATTTAAAGAAATGCTGGCCCAAGTTACCTTATTCACAAGCCACTGATTTCCCACTAGTTAGATCATTGTTTCACACCAGACTGGTGTCTGAGGCAATTTATTTGAGTAATTTCAGCATCTTGATCTTTCGCTGAAATAAACATTCACCTATTGATTCTGATCACTGTGCCCACTCATTTTGGGTGGGAGAGGGTGTCAGTCAGATTGCTGGAGGTCTTTCAGGAAACCATGTTCAGAAAGGCATGGATTATAAGCCCAGCTCTCTTGTTCTACCTTCTAGATGAAAACAAACCTATGTTAGAATGTTCTCAAGTAAAAACAGAAACTAAAATGATCACTGTTATGGACAGTTGAAGGTTAACAGGGTGCCCACAGAAATCAAGAGAAGAATGAGAGCAAACCAGGAAGTAGGAATCAAATGAAATTTTAGTAGCATCTCACTGGATTTGTGCTTTTTGGAGAAGTCATATCAAGAGCAGCAGATAATTATCATGCGGTACCCTACAAATACCTCAGACAATGAAGAAGACCCTTAATAAACACTCTGACAAGATGAGAGCTCCAAGAAAGTCAATGCTGCCCTCTTATCTTCCTAACTCCTTTTTATAGCAGAGTGCCAGATGAGAGGAAAAGCAACTGGAAAGTGTGGCCCAGTAAAGTCTTTGTATTGGCATTTTTCTGCTTTCCTCTAAGGATGAGCTACCAGACCAAGAAAAACAAGTTTTTCTTCTAAAGCCATTGTATCTTAGCATACTGACAAATTCCCTCAGGGTGTCTACAGCCTTGTCTATCCAGCCCAGAGAGATGGGTGTCACTAAGAACCTACTCATTTATCTAATGTGTCTTTGCTCCTTCCAGTTGGTGGTTACAGAAGTTACTCCTTGGTTCCTTGGGACACAGGATTGTCAGGAGTGCTTCAATGAAGGTCTCCTACTGGCTTGAAGGAAAATTAGATAAAGTTTTCATTGAAAGAGGGGATTTCAACTCAGGTAGATGAACTGTATTCCAGACACATGCCTTAGAGCAAAGCAGCCAGCAAATGCCTCTAAACACTGTGCTGCCTTTCCCCCATACTCTACCCATCAGCACAGAGATTTTGAGGGCCGGGTGTTAACATCTGAAACCCTGAACCAAAGGGCTGGGAGAGGCTCATGTTTGTTTCACTTGCTGTAATGCATTTGATAACAAAACCCATTTACTATTAAAAAAAAAAAAAAAAAAAAACCAAAAAACCAAAACAACCAAAAGACATCCAAGAAAACTGGTGTTTCCTTTTGGGGCCAACTAAATACTTCTCTGATTTTGCTCTTGTGTTATGATCCAGCATGACCCAGTTGCCTTCTGGAGACTTCATCCTGAGTAAGGGCAGGAGTGACAGTCACATGTAGCAGTTTCAAGGCACCACAAAGGGAAAGATGCTCTAGGGACTTCCTCTGTTTTCAATCTCTCATATAAATGAGGTACTGTAACATAACTAAGAGGTATAGAAAAAAAAAAAAAACCACTAAGGGAAGGGCAGTTTGCAATATTTTTATTTCATTACTTTTGATTACCGAAATTGTTCATACAGCTAAAAAAGAGCACAGAAGTGATTTTTCACTACAAAGAGTAAGTCAAGTTAGAACAAGCAAATCAAGTCTCTTTCCAGAAGGATAAGGCAAGACTGCAAATATTTTCCCACCTAAAACATACAAAAAAATCCTCTAACTAAAAAGTAACTCCCCATGCTACCTAATACAGAAAAATAATTTGAGGTTCACAAATGGCTAATAAAAAGATGAAAAAAACATTGAAGATTTCCACTGCTACTGTAGCTTCACTTCTCAGTGTTAGCATACAAAAAGAAATTGCTTCTATCAAGAAAAGACATGCCCTCACTTCTGTGAAATAAATGCCTTACAAAAAGGTCTTACAAAAAGGTCTTCTTAACTTTCAACTAAAGTAATGATTAAAAGTTATTAAAATTTCATGCAGTGATAAAGACAGGATATTCTGTGGGAAGTTTGCTAATGGATCCATTAGCTGGCAGCTGTCTATTTGCTCAAACAAGTGTAGAGCTGATTCCACATGTCACTGGAGACACAGAACCTATACTGGCTTTTTGTGCACTGGACAAACAGCTGGCTTCAGCTGGTGGTATTGAAAAATCATTTATTAGATGTGACACAGACTGGAAAAACTGAAAACCATTAGTAAAGAGGCTAACAAGTCTTTAGCCCCTATGATAATATTCAGCTAATTCAGTCTGTCTTTAACAGGTCACTGCTTTGATATGAAAACAAGAGTGGGCTCTCTTGTCTACAAAACAACCTGCCTTGTTCATAAAGGACAGTGAACTAAAGAATTGCTCTGTGTTCTTTGCAGAGTACATACAATTTTTAAAAATTATGCTGTTTTTATTATGGGATATAATTTATCTTTGATGAATTGTCATAAATTGCAGGGTTTGCTTATTTTACCATGAACAATCCATGACATTTGAAAGAATGATGTTCTACTGTATTCAGTTTTATAATTAGCAGCAACATTAGTGTAATGAGGCCTTGGAGAGTCTGCATCATTATGCACTTAAAGTGCAACTGACATGACCTTGCAATTAACAATCTGATAAGAAACAAAAAGTGAAGATAAAGGAAGAAGCATTAAAAAAAAAACCCACTGAAGCAATAATTTATGTTGCTTGAATTTCAATGTCTTCCACACATCTTTGTGGAGTTCTACAGCAGAAAATAACTACAAGTCAGTACTATTAGACCTCATCTTGTCCATACTGAAATAGATACTTAAAACCATGCTCTTTATTACTAAGGCAATCTGAACTTTTGAATCCTAATGGTTGTACAGACCTAGTGCTTCTTTGATCATGACTGTACAAACATATTAAATAAAAAAAATCAGGGGCTGCTGTGATAATGATTTTTATTTCACAGCAACAAAACAGACTCTAGATTGTTTTCTAATAAAGCTACAGCTAGCAAACCCATTGTAGCAAACAGGGGATTCTGCACAGAAAAAAAACCCTGAGAATAAAAATGCTTTTAAGGTGGACATTTTGCATTTCACAGTCAAAAGATATTGGAAATATTACATATTGCTATTCTGGTTTGTGTTTTTTACAGGATTCAGAATTTTGAATTTGCTTTAAATTATTGATACCGATCCTTCTAATGGAGGAACCAGTTAACTGGCTTACAAGATCACAAATGAATACTGAAGCAATTCACTGAAGAAATATGAGATTCCAAAATGCTACCTGAAAAACAAGGATAAGCAGAAATTGCTAAAAGAAGAAGGTCCTTCAATCCTTCATGCCTTTCCCTGATTTCCTGACTTTTTTTTTTTTTCCAATGGAAGAAGCTCAATGGAAGTTTGTTTCCTCTGAGGTTTGAATGGCTCAGACACGGGAGATTTACCCAGATGCATCAGACTTTGAACATCACACAGTCCTCCAATTTGGATCATCCCAAGCAAAGACTTCTCTACTGAAGAAACACTTACTGTCCTTGTTGGAACTAACAGGCAGGAGATGGAATTGCCCCAGCAGGCAGTACAATCCTCAAACCAGTGCACAACAGGCCCTAGCAATCCAACTGCAAGGTCCCACTGGATGCTAGGTTGCAAAGTTGAAGGAAAAACTGACTATGGCAAAGAAAAGTTCTAAAAACAAAAGTGGAATTAAGGGTTATCGGTGAGGCAAAGTTAGGAGAGATGTGAACACTCTGTTATTTTTCATCTGTTACATTCTTCCTTTTATCTGGGTCAAACACATGTAGGATCTCCTCCCACTCTGGACTGTGTACCTGGACAGCTGAATCTGTAGAAGTACAGATTTGTGTACCTCTAAAGTGTCTTTCAATTTAGAGACAGGCAAAGGCTTCAAGAGCATACTGGAGACAATGACCATGTCATGGATGATACACAGCTGGCTCTGCAAAACATACATATTCATAAAATTATGCTTATTTATAGTCAGTTTCACCTACACTGTCTAGGGCAGTAGGTTTTCTTTGATCAGATGTCATATGCAAGAAAAGGTGGTGCTTCCAATTAACTAAGAAGTGGCCAAAAATGACAGACTAGAGGTAGAAGAAAGCAAGCCTACTGTAATTTTTAGCACACTTCTAATCAAAGAAGACCTAGCTTATTATTCTGCCTTTAATAGTGGACTTTGCCTCTAAGCAGGAGTTCTACCCTTCACTGTGGGTCTGGACTGTGACATTAAAAAAAAGGCTTGTCTCTTTTTATAAAGAGCCATCAGCAGGGGATGCCTTGGAAGATGAGACAAGCAGAATGAGGGCAGAATACTCTGACCTCCACCCACCTGTAGCTCAGAAATTCTACACCAAGAATAAGGACTCAGCTACCTGAAGAAAACTCCAACAGGTATCTCCCAGCTTATGAATTTGTTGATGCAACATCTGTACAGGATTTGCATTCTAGTAGTCTTCACTTGAATTGTTTTATGCTTACTGGTTTAAGTCAGAATAATCTTATCCAAGAAAACAGAAGTAGTTATTACTATACTGACACTGACTTAAACATCAGAAACATTCTGATCTAGATAAGGCTCAGGAAAACCCACAGGGGGTGAGTGTCACAGCCAGGGCCAGGACTAAGATCTTGAAAGAGGAACTATAGCAGCCTGACTTTTAGTCAGGCAAGGCTGCCTCATCCAAACTGCTCAGCATCTGAAAAAGCACATTCCCACCATCAACCTCCTTGTCTACCAGCTGCCCACAGAAACAATCTCCACTTCAGCTGGAAGCTGCCTACCTTGTGTGCAAGACAATGCAAAGCAAAAAGGAAAAGGTTACTGGATGGGAAAAAACCCCAAGCAAACAGGAAAGTACCTAACACCCCAAACCCACCTGCAGCAGGCACAGAGCCTAGCTGGGGTACCTGACTGACATCAAGAGGGAGCTGTTTCTAACTTCCAAAGCAGACCAGAGAAAATATGGCAAAGTTAAAGAGTTAAAATTAATTTTTAAAACCCTACCAACTGCCAAAGAGAGCTTCTACATAAAGAAAGTTTGTTTTCAGGATGTATACTGAATTTTGAGAAGTCAATATAGTTTTCACTTTAAGAAAGGGTGAAAAGGTAGATGATGCAAAATACATAACACTGGTGGATTAATTTTCTTTATTCCAACAATCAAGATCACAAGGGAGAGACTAACTAAAGCATCAGAATTGCAAAAGCAGTTTTATGTGATGAAATACATAATACATATACATGAGACCATTTTTAAAATTTAGAGTTACAATGTCTAGCCATACAATTTCAAGCCCTTACTACACAAAGACATTTTCTCTGACAATAGATGATAGAGACAAAACAACCAATATGTTGTCTAGACAATATTACTGCTGCTGTCTTGTCTTGAACATTTAAGTAGATAGTCAATAAATAAATGCAGAAAAGAACAAACCTGCTGGGTTTTTTTAAATAGTGCAATGGCTATTTTTATTAACATGCAAATAATTACAAGTATCTTAAAAGCTAAAAGTTGGGTACGTTTAAAGAGCCTGGTCAAAAGATTGTTTCAGATTTTAAGGCATGGCATACCTTGTCAAAGATATCCAGGATATTTTAGACAGGATGCGGGAATCAGTTTATAAATAGAAATATTTTGTTTTCATTGGATTTTATTTGAAAAACAAAAAACCTATGCCTGGTATCAGAGACCATTTTTAATCAGTCTTCAGACATTCTATTTAAGTATATTAAAAAGAAAGTATCCAAAAGTTATTTAAAAAGCCACTTTTAAATTTTGTTTACAGAATTAAACTAACATTGGCTTTCTGGGTCTCACAGCATGAAGCATGCAAAACATGTTCCCAAGGGACATCTGCCTTACAGAAACACCAACATAAAACTTACATGGTAGAAGAACAAATTGCACTTTTGTTCGGAAAAGATAATTTAAGAAGCAATTCCTTTCAAAGTTCAACTATGAACTACATATGAAAAAGGGATGACAACATTTGCAAGCTCCCAGAAACTCAGAGATACTCAAATTCTTATGAATAATTTTCATCTTGTCAGCTGGGCATACTTTAAGATGATAGAGGAATTCAATATCAGCAAGAATCCTCTTGCAACTTCATTAGTCAACTAGAAATATAAAGGAAATAAACAGTTGCAGCAACTTCAAGAGATAAATCAATGAAGGACCCTATAATGTTATATCCATCCAAATTATAGCACATGGTCACTGCTAAGAAACCTCATGGAACTTAAGACATTATTTATTTGCTGTGTGTTTGATAGACTGTACTTTACACTTGCACATTCCTGCTTTGCAGACATACATTTCCCATCTACTCTTTGCCAAACATCACCCTAAGCTGAAGGCAGATTCTCCTTCCTTCTCAATGCTGTTTTATCCTAACATACTTGACATGATTACCATGTTAAGAAAAATCAGTAAATAAAGTGTTTAAGTCCAATTATTAAGTCAAATTACTGACAAAATATTGCAGCTCATTTATTCAAGGACCATACACCCAGACCTCCTTCAATTAGCTCTCTGCTGAACAACAGCACGATTTCAAGAAGACAACTGGAAAATATCAACCTTTGGACTACAACAAAAAGTGAAAGTATGTATAAACAATTATAAACACGTGTACATTGTTCTTCATTAATCAATAGCTTTAATCAATAGTGTTTTTCCTTTGTACATTAAAAAAAAAGGGGGAAAATACAATTAAATTGTAAAGAAATTCAAAATGAAACAAACAAAAAAGATGACATCTGCTAAATAACACCCTTATGAAAAGAGCTGGGTGATTTTTAAACAAGAATTATTACCCTAATAGCTATCATTAGTGCTGTTCTATTGTTTCTCTACTGACAGCTATAATAGTGTTCATAGGCATGAAGACCAGGAGAAATTATCTTAATTAGCTAGTCAGGGATCTTGCACAATAGAGGCCATAGGGCTGCCCTAAATTAACTTCTCCTTTTATGGGCCTGAATGTACACACATGCCCAAACTCATTTGAAATGACTGTTACAGAAAGCTCGCCCACAGTCTGGAGAAGTCCTACATTTTGAGCACAGAAACCACTAAAAGTACATGCCTCCATCCCATCTGAATTTAATGGCAACATCCAGAAAACACCTTTGCCTTGGAGCCCTACTGCTACACTGTTCCTGTTTCCAGTGTAATAAAGATCATAGCTCGCTTAAACCTTCTCTTTGACAAGACTCATGCTGTCCCACTAGGCTCCAGTCTATCAAGTGGCTCTTCAGTCAATCACCTCATCAGATCACCTCCAAGATCCTTCAGTTTTTTCAGAAGCTCCCATTAACAGTGAGCAGTAGGAACAGACATGGCATTCAAGGTAGGGGATATTCCTTAATCCTTCTTTCATATAATCACAGAATGTTTTGGATTGGGAAGGATCTTCTAAGATCATCTAGTTCTAGCCCACATGACCCTGAGCAAGGATATCTTTCAAGTTGAGCAGGACCCCATGCAACCTGGCTGGGGATGGGGCATCCACAACTGATGGGGCATCTGAGGGATTTGCTACAGTGCCTCATTACACTCATCCTGAAATATTTCCCACTCTATGTGATACCAAGCTATGGTCTTTCAGTTTAAAACTGCTACCCCTTGATCTGTCACTACAGGCCCTGGTAAAAGTCTCTCTCCGTGCTTCTAACATTCTCCATTTATACACTGAAAGTCCACAATAACTCTTCCTGGAGCCATTTCCTCTCCCAACTGAACAATCCAGACTTTGCCAGCCTGTCCTCATGCCCCAGCCCTCTGCTCATCTTTGTGGTCTCCTCTGGACCTGCTCTAACACTTCTACACTGCTCTTATGACCATAAGGGCCCCAGAGCAGGACACAGCACTCCCAGTGGGGTCTCACCAGAGCAGAGGGACAGAATCACCTCCCTTGACCTACTGGCCACACTTCTGATGCTGCCCAGGACATGGTCACCCCATGCCCAACTTTTAATGGACCAACATCTATCTCTTTCTTTGCAGGGCTGCTTTCAATTAATTCCTTCTCCAGACTGTATTGCTACTGGGGATTTCCCTGATGCATGAGCAGGACCTTGCACTTGACTTTGTGGAAAATCATGATGCTCCCTGGGCCCATTTGAGATCTTTAGTATTTATTTTGACAGCAGCATTATGATTCTTAGGTCTTTTTCAGCACTGCTCTTGAACAGAATTTTCCATATCCTGAAATTTTCCATATCCTGAAATTTTCCATATCCTGAAAACATGGTGTACATCCTTCTTGCTGAAAGTAAATAATAATTTTTCTGTATTAAATGGACATGACTCTCAGTTAATCCAGATAACTCTAATCCTGGAGCTGCAAAACAAATTTGGAAAAAAAATATTTCAAAAGTCTATCACTCATCTGAAAATGGAGCCAAAAGGACACAGTAAGAGTCCCACCACTACTCTGTTCAGAGTTTCTTATGATTATCTCCAATACTGCATTGCCTTGCTCATCATCTACCCTGCAAGCACCTGGCACTGTGTTTTGCAATGTGCATGGAGCTCAGCTATGCAGCAGTTCTACCTTCCAAGTTCATCTGCTTCTGCAGGATGAAGACATATCTGCTGCACCTCAGCAAGCCATACCACAGGAAAGCACTCACATTCTTCCTGTCTTTGTAAGCAAGACTGGCTTATTTGTAGGTTACAGCCACTTGTCTTAAACAAGGGCTGGTTCCTGCAAAGTAGGTGTATCCTGTGACCCCAGCAGAAAAGTTTTGTTCCAAATGTGGGCACTTCAACTAGTGATTTCATTAACTAGCTACTGAAAAAAAAAAAAATCATTCTTTGCTTTCTAAAACTAGGATACTACCTTCCCTCGTATTCATATGTTGTTTCATTTGCTTAAGAGATCAAAATATTCAACCCTTTCCAGCTCCAGTCTAGCAATCAGAGAGACTTGTACCAAGCATATCAAGCCTGCAATGATGGCATGTAAGGTGAAACCACATAGTGTTTGCTTCCCATTCTCTGTTTGCTTTTGTTTAGACTCACCTTCTGCTGATTGTCACTCTACCACTTAAAACCACTGAAAGGGTTTTAAACACAGTTCATAAAAGCATTTCTGCAAAAGATGTCAAAGACTAGCTTTTCCTAAGGGTGTTCTTATTTGATGGAGTAAAACAGAGGGAAACTATCTTAGTACTTCCTGTGATGGGGAGCTTTATCAATATACAGCTCAAAAACAATGTTTAAGTCTTCTAATGATATTTTAGAGATGACATCAGTTTTGTTTCCCTTTTTAAAAGGTTTTCCATATTAGTCAATGGGCGTTCCCTCTGACATAGTTCCCCCTAATACATGTCCCAAGCATGAACTGGCCAACAACCGATAACAGACATCATCAGCCACTACTCCTTGAACATGAGCAAAGTGAATACAACAGATAACTTTGGTAAGTTTTAGCCGTGGTACAAGATACCAAATAAAACAGTAATAGAGAAGAGAAGGGTGAGTAAAGGAGAGAAGAGATGCTGGAACAATAACTAGAGGGCTGAAAGTTATCTTTAAAAGAGAAAAAAACCAATGATAATCAAAGAGCAATAGGAAATAGTTTTGACATATCTCATTTAAGTAAATACTGTTAACTTCCAAAAGGCTACACCACAGCACAAAGATACCCTTCAGTTTTTATTGACCAGTTCAGGCAATGTTTTTCTAAATAGGTAATTAGAGCCTCGGCCATTTCGTACTCTCAATCACTCTGGTACCTTGTTTTCAGAAGTAAACAATGTACCTTTAAGAATTCTCTTTTGGCTAATTAATTGCTGTTTAGTTACAAATTTTCTTGTTCATAACCAGTAAGCAGGGCTTTTAGCAATATTCTTTTGACTCCAGAAGTACTGCCAGAAGGAAGGACAATTTCCATTTCAATTAAATGTTAAATTGAAGGGTGGAAGGAAGTTGTTAGGGATTTAGCAGAAGCCTCAACTTGCTCCTCAGTAACCTGCATGAGTTTTTAAAATTTTGGTCAGGTCAGAATGATCTCAATCATGAGTAACAAGGAAACAACAAATTTACACTATTCAAAAAGAACTAATGTTGCCTGACAGAGATATTTCAATGACAGAACTGCTGATCTTCAAAAATAAGCAGCATTATTAAAACAGCTTAAATGAAAGCCACTTTGCTGCGGATTTGAATGTCTGACTGAAAATTTCAATAAATCAAAGTATTTATTGAAAACAAAATAAAAAATATAAGCATTTAAAATAACTTATATAATAATTTTATCATGTCACCATAAAACAAGAAAAAGGAAAAAGTCTTCCCATTGCTCTATGTCTCTTCTGGAAGGTGGGGGAGACATATTTTATGTAGCTTTCTTACTTATTTCAGTGTTTTAATTCTTCTTATACTGAT
The DNA here is from genome assembly GCF_022539315.1 of Serinus canaria. Taxonomy (NCBI): domain Eukaryota; kingdom Metazoa; phylum Chordata; class Aves; order Passeriformes; family Fringillidae; genus Serinus; species Serinus canaria. Next base: position 103,986,005 of record NC_066315.1, on the reverse strand, counting down.
GGTTTACAGATGTGTAGAAACTTGCATTTCTCACTTCTCATAAGTTGGAGAGAAAGTTACATGTCATCCCTACCCAGCAGAAATGGGATTTCTTTGCTAAGCTCGTAAACATCCAAAATTCCTTAAGTCCTTACCAGCTTTATAAACTTAATACTTCTAAATGTCACCTTTCCAGCAGTAAGCAATGCAATACTATCATTCCACAGGTTAGCCTTAAGAATTAATTTTGCATATTTTTGAACAGTCTTTTGGACAAAACACAAAATGGATCTGCTGTAAAACGGGTTCAGCTGTTTGGAACCATCTGTGGACTGCTGGCCAGAATCTACTGATATTCACAAAGAGTAGTACTAAGAGGGATAACTCTGAGCCTGAACAGAATTAGAGGTAAATACCTGGACCTGTAGGTACCAAAGGGGTGACACAGTTCGCTGGTGACTGGTCTAAGGTAAGACAGACACAATACAACACTAAACCCCAAATACACAGTAAGAAGAAAAGAGTAACTTTGCAACTGTGTACAGGGGAGCAGTAGGTAGCACTTCATATTTCTACCAAGTACTGGCTGTACTCAACAGGAAGAAGGGATATTGTCCCCAAGCAAAGTCCTATTCGACATCCAATGGAGAGCTCAGCAATTGCTCCTTATCACACAAACTGACAGGTTTGCATTTTCTGCTCATACAACACCCAGCATTAAATTGCCAGGCTAGGAATGGGAAGAATTACCCAGACACTCACAACTGGTAGAGACTAATGGGCTTTTTTTATGTCCCCTCTTTGAGGGGATATTTTTTTCTAAAAGTGCCTGGAAAATTCTATTTCATAAATTCTCTGCTAGTGCTAAGGGCTAGTGATCTGTTTTACCTGCCCTCGTATCTTTCCAGAGCTTGACATACCTACTACTTCTGACTTTTGTTACTTTTCTTAAGAGAGTTGAGAATTGCTTTACATCCTTGTCAGTACAAGCAAGGAGACCAAACAATATCTGTACAACATCCACTTCTCCCAGTTAGGAACACCAACAACCTTTTGGGTCCAAGTTTTCAGCCACCGATTTCTTCTAAGCTCCTAGTGAGGAACTCCTCTCTCCACCATGTTTGTATCTGGTAGACCAAGATGTTCAAAGGATACACTTTTCTATTATATACATAACCTCAAATGTTCTTGTGAGGGATTTTTAAACCCCAAAGTACTTTTCTAGAACCTTCAGGCTGATGTACGAACTAAAAAATTCTCATTTCAATGCAAAAAAATCCCCCAAACCCAACAGACCTGACAGAACTCCACCATCCTTGATATATAACTGGACATAAGAACAGTAAATGGCATAAAAAAATAGAAGTGGTACAATAGCAATGGGATTGCAATAATTCTTTGTGTTTGATTCAAGTACTAGGATAGAATCTGATGGCAGGACTTGATGAGGAAAAAGTTGCCACAAATCATGACACAAAAAGAAGTGTTTCCAAAAGGAAAAAAAAAAAAAAAAGACTAGAGATTGCCCATGACAGGAATCAAGATGTATAAACAGGAAAAATGGGGGGGTGGGGGGGCCAGGGGAAGTGTTTTCTGTGTGTGTGAGCATGGCACAGCATGAAAAGTATTTTAAAAGAATACCAGTCATACCAAGGGTCTGTTCCAGACAAACAGAAACAAAAAAGGTATTTGTACTGCCTACCTTTTCTTCCTGAAAATTTGAAGGCTGGATCACCTCAATCTTTGAGTATAACCATTGTAGAGACACAGGCTCCTGTAGAGGAGCAATGATTTTAAGGACACTGGATTTTTTTTTTTTCTTAAATTCCTAACATTTAGCAGAAAGCTATGAGCAAAAAGACATCTTTCTGACAACAGGGACTAGCATAATGAGAAGAGCAGGACACATAACCCTGTTGTCATCTCCTTACACCAGCAATCAAACCAGTTATCAGGAAGAGCCAGAAAGCCTGGGATAGTTAGATACTCAGAAATTAAGCAATGTGAATATATCTGACTTGTAACTTTCAAACCTGCTGTAAAGGCAGAGCATCTCCAAACAACACAAAATATGAAAAAGGCTGATTTTAAACATCTGAAACACATTTCATGTAAGAAAAAAGACTTCTACTCAATTGTTCTGCCAGTCAAGCTAGTGTCCTTTAAAAATAATTCCCTAGTTTAAACTAATGACATTTATATTTGGTAATGGACTTCAGGTGGAATTCATCTTCCAAATTTAGACATCCATCTGGGGGTGAGATGAATCATGCAGTGAAAGTGCTTATTTCTCTCCACTGACTATAACAGGAGCCTACAGAACCAGCTCATGTATAGGCAGCCAAAGCTGGCATTAACCAACCTGTCTCCTGACAGCTAATGCACAAGTTTAAGTGGCACAGCATACCTAATGGTCATCTCCTTCCCCACACTCAAAAAATCAGGCTAGAAAAGTTGTCCTTCAACAGGGTGAGAAGCAACTGCCACAAGCTAATTCCAGTCGCTAATTTAAGTTGTGTGTAAATATTAGCACCCATTATTTTCCCCCTGCAAGACAAATAGGAGTTTGTTCATGGAAAAATAATCACACCTTTCAAATAAAACTACACATGCTTCTGACATCTTTGTACAAATCTTGATATCTGCTAAATATGAAATAATTATTTTAAAATAAGATAACTATATAAAGAAAGCTATCAGGAAATCCCTATCTTCAGATAATGATGTGTAACTGGATGAAAATATTTTAAGTCTACTAATTCCTTAACCTCAGCCTAAACTTCAAAAATGTTTCTACAGAAAGCAGAAACTAAAGATTTAATAATCAGTTACATAGTAAAGTATACTACTAAATCAAAATAATCCATTATGATTGAACCAAACAGTTAAAACCAGTTATGTGCAGAGCTGCCACCTTCACAAAAGGAACAGGGCAGCTGTACTAAATAGCAGTCTCATTTCAAATAGTGTGAAGATACTCAAATGGAATATTGCCGTCCAACACAGTGTTACTTCTTAATTTACAAGCAGCAAGATCTCTTGATTATTTCAATAGTCATTAGAGACACAGAGAAGTATATTTTTACCAATAAGCATGTCTGGAGGAGGAAGTGCAATACAAAATCACCGCAAAGGAGTCAGATGGGAGAGCAGAAATAATCTGCCTGTCAGCCCAGGCCATGCATTTGTTCGACCTAGACACACTCAAAACCACCTCTTCTTTAGAACATCCATTACAGGACTAAAATGTTCTATGCACCAGTAAGAGGATAAAGTCTTATGAAATTAAGCCATTGACTGACACGTACCTGCAGTCCTATCCCTGCTCTGAACATGATCAGATTTTATATTTTGGAGATTTTATATTTTGGTAGCACGTACAAGGTCTCACAAAGAAAAGAATATGTAACCAGTGGCCTAAAAACCCTCCTTAAATATCTCAGCACTCCACCGTGGGCCAAAATTTGAGTACTACTGTTAGAAAGGATTCTGGAAAACTAATAACAGAAATAAAAATAAAGAAGGGTCAGGCTTTGAAACAAAGTAATGGCTGTATCAAGTAAGATTCAGAGGTCCATGGCCATTGAAAACAGCCTCTCACTAACAGCACCCAAGAGCAGAGCATGCAAGAATACAATAAATACACAGCAGTGTTTCCCAAGAATATTCTTTGATTCCCCCAATGGTTTGCAGAAGCAGGATTTCCTGAACAAGAATAGGTAGGTAATTGATGATTCTTCCACGAAACAGCAGTTTCCCTCTACACTGATGTAATGTTTAGACTCCTTAAATTCCCGAGGCAAGAAATTCTATAGCTTAATTACACGTTCTGTTGGGAACCACCTCCTTTTGTCTGTTTTCAATTCCTAGCTGCTATATTTCAATTAGATACCTCTTAGCATGCGTGCACTAAAAAAAGACAGTGAATAAACAGCCCCTATTTTTGTCCCATTAGTTGCTGAACACTTAACAGGATGCTGTCACACCAGTTTTGGTCACCTTTTCTACCTTAACAAATTCATGCTGCTCCTCTTACAGAAATTGTCCCATATTTCAGATTTTCTCTTCCTTGAAATTTCAACTATGTTTTTTACAGCAATGACAGGGATAGGTGTAAGCAGGGCAAAACTGCATAAGATGATTAAATTTTCTTAGAAGTTATAATCATTATTCACCCTTTCTTTCCTAACCATTTCTAGTGGCAATAGTCAGCTTTGAAGTCATCTTTTTAGATGGGAAGGCAAGCTTGTTCTTCCTTACCTCCAAATAGAACACATGAAGCAATTTATGGGAAATTTCATCTCCCATTTTAATGTCTGGTTGCTGAGCAATGTCAGGTCCCTGTGTAATGCTAGGGTCTGCCTTTGCATCTGCAACCCATCAGTAAAGTATGTGAGCTCACTTTTCTTCTATACACCTTATTAACTTGAACATGCTCCATTAACACAACCCTGGAGAATTATTACCTGGGGCCCCTCTCTACTCTATTTACTCCAACCCTTCTCTTATATATTAGTCATTAATTTAACCACATAAAATCCTTTCTCCCTATCCTGCAACTGCTTGGTTTCTTCAAAATTCTTTGGTGGTGGTCCTTGTCAAATGCTTGTTGGGACAGCCAAGGAAACTGCTTCTGTCAGATCTTGCTTATTCAGGTACTTGCCTTCAAAACACCTCCAGCAAGGCTTTTTTTTTAAGCGAGTTTGCAAAGCATGACATCCCTTTACAGCAGGCTTCTAACTCTCCCTCAATACATTAAGTTTATCTATGTTATTTTCATTATTATTCTTTTCACTGATATACTTGGAACAGATGTAATATACTTGAACAGTAATCTGTCCTGAAGCCTTTTTTTGAAAATAGTGTCACATACAGATTAGGACACTATAGATCACACACACACGAATTTATATCTCAGCTAGGTGTTGTATTTGTTACTTACTGTCTACAGTACAATGATCCTTGCTTGCTTGGTGTTTGGAAAGCTGTACTTCTAAAGTGCAAAGCAGGCCTCTCTAAATACATAAAAGTGGTTTTTATTTTTTCAATAGAAGGTTTAAGCATTATCTTTAGGAAGATCAGTAAATGATAAAAATTTACTGTAACAGTAATAATACAAATATTTAATTGCATCAAAAACTCACTCTCATCTTTCCAGTCTGTAAATAATAGTTCCATAAATATATGCTCCTGTGCAGCAGTGGCCATTCAACTATGTAATAGCTGTCCTAATTACCAGAAAACACAAATGAGCTTGTGAAGAAACACTTCATTTGCAAATGAGACAGCATTTAAGGAGAAGTAAAACTTTTAACATCTTTCTGGATCTGAAAACTTCTGTGGAAATTGCAACCAACAAGCAGGCAACTCGAGGTAAGGACAAAAAACGTACACAAGTATTTTTAGGCTCACCAATTTTGTGTGAAGTTGAAGTTTTACAACACAAAGTTTTAAAGCGCCATTTAAGTTTCAGGTTTAAATTCACACAAATTTTCTTCAACATAGTGCCAACTTTCATCTCTTTTAACTCACATATCCAAAGACAAAGAGTTGAAAATTAGTCTTACAAACAGATCAAGTGCTTCTCTGTGGAGCAAGATCAAATGCTAGGTTTATTGTGACCGTATTTCTACTGGCAGGATGTTACAGTTACACATAACAGAGTGTTTAAATCCATATGTAACTGTTTCATCTCCTTCCTCACCTCCATATTTTGCAACAGTCTAAGAGAAGCTTGTAGCTCTAATACCAACAGAAGAGCAGCATGGATGAATCACTTCAGTATGTTTAAATCAAATATAAGGTGAAAATAAAATTTAAAAACACCATCAAGACTGGTAAAAAGACCATTGGAGCAAGCAGAGTGCTCACATCCTATGTTTTTACATCATGAAGAAGAAAAAAAAGTTATTCTAATTACAGATATTGAGAAAACACCTCAGATACGCAATGAAAACTTTTACTTGTCTTAAAGCCTCTGGTGGTGCTCAGTCTTCTGGGCAGCAGGAAAGCTAATAGGAGCCTCACTGCTGCTGCTGCAGGAGTGAGAGGACATAGCTGACAATGAAGCCATACACAGCCTTGATATTAATAGCAGAAAACTAAGACACCCAAGAGAACAATGCAGTTGCAAAGAGTTCTCTCCCCTCTTCCCAAGCTGTTGTAAAAAAGCTGGAAGAAACAAACAAACAAACAAACTTGTCTGTAAATACAAACAAAAATATTCTGCCTTTCAACACCTGTATTTAGTTTCATTTCAACTGCCACACTTATTAGTTTGGCCTTCTTAAATAATTTAATGAAAATCACAGAACAGCTGAAACTGGAAGGGACATCTGGAGGATGCCTACCCCCAACCCCCCTGCGCAAAGCATGTCAATGACAGCAAGTTGCTCAGGGCTGTGTCCAGCTGGGTTTTGAGTTATTGCCAAGGATGGAGAATCCAAAACATTTTTGGACCACCTGTTCCAGCGATCTATCACCCTCAACATAAAAAAAACCTCTCTTTTTTTCTGATGTTTAAATGGAATTTCCTGTATTACAATTTGTGCCCATTACTTCATCCACTATCAGTGGAAACTACGGAGAGCAGCCTCTCTCCTCTTTATTCCACCCCATTAGGTTATTTACACACATAGGGTGCCCCTGAGCATTCTTTTCTCTAGGCTGAGTAATCCTAGCTTTCTCAGCTTCTCCTCATAAGAGAAATTCTTTAGACCCTTAGTCATCTTAGTGGCCCTTTGTTGGACTCTCTCCAGTATGTCCATGTTTCTCTTGTACATGTTTCTCTTCTCTGGAAGCCCAGAAGCACATGGCACTTGAAGCGTGGCTGTACCAGTGGTGAGTAGGGGGAAAGGATGACCACCTTGATCTGCTGGTAACTTTTCATAATGTATCCAGAACACTTTTGGCCTTCTTTGTCGCAGGTGCACATTGATGGCTCACACACATCTGTCCCACCAGGACGCCCGGGTCCTTTTCTGGACTTTCTTTTCAGCTGATTGGATCCTACCACATACTGGAGCATGGAGTTGTTCCTCCCCAGGATCACTGAATTTCCCTTTACTGAACTTCTAGAGGCTCCCATCAGACAATTCCTCTCTCAGTGTGCCTCTGGATATCAGAACAACCCTCTTTAGTCTATCAGTTCCTCCTGAAAGCTAGCTAAGTGCACACCCCTGTAGGACCCCCAGGTCAGTAGCAAAGGTGTTAAAACAGGATTGTCTCTGGTACTGAGCCTCATGGTACACTGCTAGTGACTGGCCACCAGCTTTCAAACCACTTGTGATCTTGTGCCACTGATGCCAACCCTTTGAGCCCATCAGATCAGACAGTTTCCACTTGCTTTCACTGTTCACCCATCTGGCATGAACTTTGTTGGTTTGTTTAAAAATAGGAGGAGAGACAGGAGACAACGACGAAAGCCTCACTGAAGACAAGATAAACAATGTTCACTGCTCTTCTCTCATCTACCCAGCCAATCTCATCACACAAGGTGGTTAAACATGATTTCTTCTCCATGCTATGCTGACAGATCCAAATCAATATCTTGTCTTTCAGATTTGAAAGTTTATTCTAGCTGCTGTTCTTCATCTTCTCCAATCTAAGATTTGTTTTGTTTTTTTCTTTTGATGCCTACACTACACTTACTAATAGTTGCACATCTACTAATGGAGATGTCCCTAAAACAACTAACAATCTCACAGCACTGTTTAACTATTATTCCAGCCAGGCACTGAAACAACAATGCTTCTTTTTTTCTCCACAAATGTATGTAAGCTAGTAGCAATGTTGTTGCAGCTGTAATGGCCTAATGACCTCAGAGAAGCAAGGAAAACACCCTCCTCCCTGCCCCCAAATACACTCACTACTTACTGCCATGCCCATAAGAAATTTTCTCTCCTTTAAACTGAGTATTTTGTTAACAGCATACTTTCTACATGTTTAGGATAATAACCATATTTTGTCAGGCTCTTGTCAGAAATAACTCATTTTCTCAAAATTCCTGGCCTCCCTGAAAAAGAAAAATGAGGAATTTCAGGAAGCATCTTCTCCACATGTTTTTTTCTTAATTTTTTCACCCTCTCTCTTCCCTTTAGAAGTGCAGTAAAGAAATATCAGGGCCCAAATTATGCTTAGGAAAGATCCATCCTTACACTATCAAGAATGAAAGCAAGCAGAGCTCTAAACCATCTGCACTCAAGTGATGGTGTACCTGGAAGCTATGCATCCTTTCCACCTGCACTAAAACTAAAAATGCATCAAAAAATTTTAGTCAGCAAAGCAGCGATGCAATTTTCATAAATTCTGTCCACTTTTACACAATTCCAGGTAATGGATAATCCAAGCAGCTGGCTGGGCTAAATGGTAGCTCAACTCTGTAGGCACTATGGTAATGACAGGCTACAGTTGTGGTTTTACACTGCATTGTACAACCAACTAAGTGTTTCAAACACACGCTGTGGCATTAAATGGAACTGGAAGAGCAGATTACAACATAAATCCTGTATTCTTTCACCAACTAGCGATGTACTGCCAAAAAGGAGGTCCATTTTAAAAGCTGTATTGTACATTCAGCCAGGACACGTCTGCTACAGTTCTGACAGACCACGGACAACTGTCTGACAACAACTTCTGGGGTACTAATACTCTCTGCAGCCCAGTGATTGACTCAAATATTTTGAACAAATTTTGATGTAAAATCATATACAACAATTATCACAATTTTCAAGCAGCTGATGCTCTGGGCCAAAGCTAGTTGACAGCACCCATTTAAAAACTCTGTCACACCCATACCAAATTAAATCAACTTGGCACTCTCTCGCTGGTAGACAATTGTCTCCTTAAAGTATGAGCACTATTCATCCAAGTGAATTGCTGCATTAAGGGGGCAGTTGGCATGGGGAGGACTGGACTGATTGACAATGCATCTCAGTCACAAAGAAGTTGCAGCAAGAGTTTCTAAAAACCAAAAAGCAGTCAGGATCCTGAATATATGAAGCATGTTGAAGACACAAAAGTACAGGATGTATCCAGGAAGATGCTGGTGCTTCAATAAGCTTCCTAACTATGACTAATCTTAAAAGAGTTCTCGTGTCTTGTTTTGTAAATTTAGCATTTCAAGTATTTCAGAGAGTTTAAGTTTACCACTTAACCCTTAACACCAGCTACATATTGTAGCAATAGTTATTTGAGGAGGATTTTTTTTCAGAGCTATGTACACTAAACAGCTAAGAGCCCCGTGAAGCTTCCTAGGGAGCAGATTTTATTAACCTCTGAAATGTTAATAAAGAAATGCGGGGCAGCATTTAAGGGCTCGTTCTCAAACTATTCTAAGGAGATTACAATACTCCCATCCCCCTTCCCCTTGTGAAATTTCAAAGAGGAGGTACAAGAAACCCATACAGAAATTGCTCAGGTCATAATCATCACAGACAGTCAAATTAATTCCTGATTCCAACAGACACCAGAAGCACCAGAAGAAAAACTTGATATGCAAGAGTGCAAATGATACGTTTTATCAGAAGTATAGAAGAGTTAATACATAAGTAATCACTACATTTGAGTTCATTTGTCAAATACTATTTCTTTACCGTTTGTGTACACAAAACAGACACTGTTGTGTAAAGCATTAGTGGAAGATGCCAAAGGCACTACTGTCTTTTGTGGAACTCAATGGGATTACTCCAGACACCACCAGCAAACACAGGAGACAACATCCAGTTCAATTTTCGGGTGTAAATGAATTACCCACTTCTCACCTCAGCAAGACTACATAAAGACACTCAAGATGCCAGCCTGAGGCTGAAAATAATAACAAGGCTCCCCAAACCTGACACAAGTTGTCATATAAAGCCTAGATTTAAACAGCAATTCAACAGATTCCTTTCATCTACTTAAGGATAAGCTCCTCAAAAGTTTGCTTAACACTTACCAAGTGATAATTCTTATGCCACAAAAAAGGTTCATAAAGAGATTCTAGTTTCTGTAAAATATTTGTAGTCAAGGTTAAGTGACATATGTTATTCACTGCTCAATGCAGTGAACTAATATAACTACAATCTAATTGAAAAAGGGCTAAAGTCTTTGATTCAACTGCTAAATTAACCTAGCTGTTTGAGCTAACAGATCCAATTTCACTGCCTGTTAAGGCAGGCAACACTTTTTTTGTCTTCATTTTATACTCTAATGAAGTCTACTTCAATAGAGTTGCCTCCACTTATCCCAGAGGATGATTTAGTTCTTTTGTGTACAGCTAATCCAGCTCTCCCTGAAGTCAAGGGGAATTTTGTACTTTACTTCAGTGTGAAAAAGGATCACATCCTAGAATAGCTACGCTACAATATCAGTGAATAAAAACAGGTTCAGCTTTTCCCAGTTCCTAATTAGCCAGAAAATGCCCCACACAAACAAACAAACTATCCTAAACAAACCTTTAAAAAAAAATCTAATTTCCGTTTCAGTTTAAAGCAAGTGAGAAGTTATTTGACACGGCAATGTTTTTAAAGAGAATTATCCCATTCAAATGTTCTGACTGTAAAACTGTACTATCTGCATCTGCTTTGGCTTTCAGTTTCAGGGGAACTCCAGGGAAAAGTAAAAATCCATCAAATCTAGGATTTTTAAGAGAAGCAACAGATTAATGGCATGGTTTCCAAGATGTAGAAATCCTGCAGCAGTAACACTAACAAACTTTTCAATTTTCCATCAGAGTAATCTGGGTTTCCTCAAGAACTTCTTATGCTGTGATAAATTGACAGGCTCAAAAGTTTCTGCAGGTTACTCTGTTGGCCTAAATACGATTTGATTCCATCACATAAGTTACCTGGCTACACTGTACTGCACATAATGCAGCAAACAATGCTTACTTCTATTTGTATAACAGCAAAAATAGAGTGCAACAGACATATGAAGCCAAATTAAGTCATACACAGACTGACCGCATGTCATATATAATTATAACAGCAAGTAAGTTACCCTTCTGAAGGCATTTTTTAAATATTTCATGTGGAGAAAGAAAATTTTTTTAACTGAAATTTCTAAATAGACACTGGTTTATTTTTATGAAAACCTATACTGAGTTTTAAAATATACTCAAACTATGTTGCTAGCCACCAAAACTTTAAACAAATTTAAATCACCAAACTAGCAGAGCTAATTCATAACCACCTGAAATCAGAATTTGAATACCCAAATATATAAAGTAACATAAGCTGTTGCAAGTGTAAAGAATATTCCACCCCTCAATGTTATCTAGATACCGGTTCACTAAAATCTTAGACACATTTAGGAAAGACAAGTTTAAATGAGAGAGGAGAGATTTGCTTCTATTTTTAAAGAAAACAAAAACTTGGAAGTATGGGATCTATCCATTCTAATGCCTTAGAGGTTGTAGTGACCAAAAGTTATTCACAAACTAAAGCTAATATTCTCTTTTGTAAATAAATCTCGCAGATTTAAAGCAAAACGTGGTTTGCACTAGAATTATTGCCCTCTATATCCTTATCTGGGAAGCAACACATTAACCTGTACTTTAAAATGTAACACTGGTTATTTATACGAATTTCAATCAGAATTTCCATTCAAATGCCACTGAACACACACTAGGAAGAAATAAAAATGTCTTCCATAGAAATTGCAGTGTCATTGCTTAAATAATTATGTATATAGCTTAAGAGAATTATTAAGACACTTTTCTATTACATTAAATATACACACAAAAAAATCATTGCCCCTGGCAAAAAGCTAACAGGATTAGTGTAAACCTAATATGGAAAGTCAATATATTTTACTGACTAGTAAGGCTCAACCTCTTTGGGAAAAGAACGAAGGAGCCCAAGTGTAAATCTGAGGTAAAATAGTCATTTAAAATAACCATATAAAATAAAGGTATCATGCTTGTTAATCTAAGTCACATATTAGTGGCTATGACTTCACCACGTATGCACCAGATTTAAATAGTATTCTGATGATATGTGAGACCTAAGCAAAAGGGAAGGGGAGGTAATCAAAGAGCCCTAGATTTCATAACCAATGCAAATGAATTCCAGAATATTTAAATACACCTACTATGCATGAGCAAGTCAAACGTTTCCAGGGAAATAATTTTTCATCTATAAACTAACACTTGTCTCATTTTCCGTACATCATGATAGCCTGAATCAATCAGTTCTACAATTTCTACAGTGTACAAGATAAGAAATAATTCCTAAAATGAAAAAGATTGATATCTTTAGCAAATTACATAATCTGCAATTATTCAGCAAGTTATTTTGAAAGCTTATCACTTTAAATAGCCCCAATCACTATTTTATGAATTGTGTTTTAAGTGTGTAGCTGTGCTTAAAATATAGTACAGAATTGTACTTGAAAGTAAGAAAAAAAAAAAAAAGGTACCCATATTACTATTGCTTCCTAGCCATATACAGTTAGCATTTAATTTTTGTGTGATCTGAAGCTGAAAATTTTGTACTTGCATTTTGCTCTCTCACTCAAAACTACAGAAAAACATCAAAAAAAGCAAAAATCCACCCCTCCTTAAACCCCACCAAATAAACATATAACCCTTTTTTCCCCACCAACTACAGAATGTTAATACAATACCTACTTCTCAGGCTTGAGAAGACAAATATTACTCAAGAAAATTTCCCCAACTGACTAGTAGTAACATCTCAGGAATTATCCTTGTTTTCCCTTCTCTTTTCTTCATGGGTAATTGTTTTCAAAAGTAACAGTATTTTGCTCTATGCTCTAAGTGTTCCTGAACAGAATATTGAACTTTACTACGAAAAAAGAATTCAACATGGCTGTCTACAGTGAGACTAATACAACCTTTTTCTCTCCCTAGTGAACGTTTTTCAGTTAGGTATGGACGAGCTGATGTGGCCAATGCTATTATAACCTTTAATCATTCATTAAACAAATATTTAACACCAGTATCAGCTAAACAAGCCCATCCCCTCTTTACTTTAAGGGCTTTGTCATTCTATAATGCAACTTATACTCTAAAATATATGACGAGGGAATCCCAAAAAAAAAAAAAAAAAAACCCAAGAAAATACTTTCGCAAAAATCCCATATATCACATGTCTCAGAAGCCAGAGAGCACACTTACATTTTAAAACATTGCTGTTGAAAAAAACCTGAATACTTTTTATTTCTAACAGGCAGAATAAGAAGTACCGTCTGTTGCCCAAAGAACCCATTCTGAAAATTAGCCTCTAAACTTCCAAGAACTTTTACTTGAGACGTTAAGAATTTGTCCTGAATGAAATGGATTGGAAAAAAAAAAAAAAAAATCAAGACAACAGATATTTGCCTAGATAGACTTTCGGTCTGATTTACAACAACTCCTCTTTCAGTAGGCTTCAGCTAAAAAACACGTGCATCAAAGAGAATCTTTGTTCAGATTTAGGATAAAAATCCCCAAACCATCAAGAAAACTACAAGTCTTCCATCCCTATTCAGTAAGGAAGAGCCTTCTTTTAAGAATGATACACAACTCACCTGGGCTAGTCTTCACACAGAGCAGAGAATGGCCTTTGTCTTGCAAAACTTATTTAAGCCTTGCATAAATTTGCATTAGGAAAAAAGAAGACAAAAATCGGTATTTTCCCATTCACCTGTCACTGATGTATTGCAGGATTTTCTATTAGGACAGATTACCTATGAGCCCATAAGATGCATCACTAAGTATGTTCACAGTCTCATCAGAGCATCACTACAAGTTCACACCTCTAAGGAAATGTGGAGTGTTTCAACTGAACTACTGCAATCAGAGCTGGTCACAAACATTAAATACCAGGTATCAACAAAACACCACAAGTCTCAAAATGTTCCACTGGCATGTTCTGTTTGCAGCTCAAGGTACAGGAAGAAGGACACAAACCACATGCTTTTATAACCATAAGCTTTCCTCCCATTTCATCTCACCCTTGCTTAGTCTTCACGTAAATATAAATGCCATGTCTCTACAGATGTGAACTTTGCTGATAGGTTTGGTGCAGATCTGTAGTTTTTAAAGATGTTTGGAAACCCCTGTTTGATACAAATTTGAGACATAAAAGTCACATTTAACTCTGTGTTTCTCACAAACTAAGTCTGAGCAACTTCTAACTGAAGCACTACATATTTTTTCTCTCAATATTCTTCTGAAGGTCTCAGTTTGGGAATCAGTAATGTAAGGTTTTCATCTCAAACTGCAGACCTCCAGAAAGACAGATCAAAGTCAAGGCAAAGAAAGGAGGTACAAGAGCACTAAAAAGATGTATGACTAATTGTGGTGATTTGCTTTTAACACTTTACAATGAAATACAGAACTTTCGTATTTATTTTTAAACTTCCTCCTGCAACCTCAGTTTTGATATTGTTTTCTTTCTTAAGTTTGGCAAACAAATGCTAGTTTCATATAAATGTGCACTCTGAAAACAGTAATATTTCCTAGGCATTAATTCTATATTCATTTTTCAGTGAAGCATACTTTAAAAACCCTAAAAGCATTGTTCATCTGTGAGGCACATGTTAAGTTAAACTTATTGAAAGGCCAGTTTTTATGAATTAGACCAGAAGCCCATCAAGTCCAAACACCTCTGAGTCAGACCAGTGGTTCACCATGGGCCCCCACTATTTGAAATGCTGGGCAATACTGGATGTTCAGGAAGGGAGAATTAGGAATTAGGAAAGAATTAGGAAAGAATTAAGAATTAGGAGAATTAAGAATTAGGAAAGCCTGTGGCCATGCTGTCTTTGGTGCAGTCTTTTAGCTTCTGGACTTTGGGGTACTATTACTAGCAAAATAAAGTATTTAAGTTGAACAGGCTGAGCTGGTAAAAATCAACCAGAAACAGGAAGAGTATGTCAAGAAAGAGAAGGACTTTAGAGGGTTTTTCTTCTACTCTTCTGTGGTTACAAGTGTCAGTCATGATATTAGTTTCTAATAAAATGTTCTTGAAAAGCAAGAAGATACACATAACAACTGAGACTTGTTTTTTCCTTGTCACACTTCAAGCATAAATATTAATGTTGTTATCTAACCACACTTAAAATAACTTATTAAAACTGGATTGTTCACTATTAATTTGTTTTAAGTCTCCCTTTCTTGGCTGACTGCCAAAACAGTTATAATGCTATACAATTGCAATACACAAGAGATCCATAGCACCCTCTAATTACTCTTTAAATACCTTGCACAAGCACTGCCTTTTCTTACAATTGTGAGGCCATTAGGTAGGGTTGAAATCTCAAAACCTTTAACCCAGATACTTTATTTTATTTCTGAAGTTTGCATGCAGTATCAAAATGTTTGCCTGAACTATGGGCAAACATTTGGAACATGAACACCATCCACCACTCCAACCCTTCTTTTCTCCAGGGGCTGTCAGTCCTAGGAAGCATACCTGAGGCGTGACTGCATTTATACTCCATAATTCACATCATGAATAAAACACTACTTCTGCCTCAGTTTTGCAACACTACAGAGTGCTTTGGGCATATGCAAAGGAACTTAACCCTACTAAATCAAACTCCTCCAATACAAAGACAGAGTTTAAATGTGTGATTAATGCCACAAAATTCTCCTGAAAGTTTCTCTAAAACAATGTTAAAGGTCCTGATCTACAAAGATTTACTTATGTGGGTGTGTTTACTCAATTTCAGTGTCAATTGAATTAAACAGTTATTCATTCTTCTAATAGATCTGGTCTAGATAACGCTAAAATTTCAACTAGAAGAGCTCATCACTTCTGAAGAATCATTTATTTTTCCCAGACTTCTGTAGACCTCTGGTGTGAAGAAAACCACAGAAGCATTTTAAGCCATAGAATTTTTCATTTCCCTGAAATGAAAGACAAATTATTTG
Source organism: Serinus canaria (assembly GCF_022539315.1). Classification (NCBI taxonomy): domain Eukaryota; kingdom Metazoa; phylum Chordata; class Aves; order Passeriformes; family Fringillidae; genus Serinus; species Serinus canaria. The sequence continues at coordinate 103,970,170 of NC_066315.1, read as the reverse complement.
ATGTTCAGTATCACTATGAGAATTCAAAATTTACATAAACATTTAAGACATAAGTGCAGTCAATATTGTTACTTATTAAAGTCTCATGTAATACTACTATACAAGCATTTGCCTTCCAAAAATACAAAGATAAAATTCAGCCAGGTTAACAAAAAAAGTTATCCAATTGCCTACTCAACAACTAACAGTGTTTAAGATGCTAAAATACAAATTATTCCAGTCTGAGCTGAAAATTTTTACTGAGGTTTTACTTCCTCAGCATTCTCCAACCATGCTCTATAACATTACCTAAAACTACAGTCAAGAAAAATCAAAACAAAACCCCAGTCTTGGCCACAACAGTCAACACAGCCTTAAATGCAGTTAGTGATGATCTCTACAGCAGTAGCCCACTGAGCTGTGGGGCTGGGATACAAGCCAGGGCTAGCTAGAAGTCCAGCTTGACGGCTTGATTTCAGCTGTGCATGGCTTTGCTCCACTGACTTACAGGACACAGCATGAAACACGTTGCTCTATGCGGTGCCTATGCAAAATGACAACAGAGAGCATTTCCTATCCTTTTTCCAGCTACCCTTTACATTTTCAAAGAATGTGTGTTTAAAAGGAACAAAACTCATGCATAAGTAACAGTGTTTACTTAATTTCTAGCATTAAAGTTACTATCATCTTGATCTCTGATCCTGCAATCAGCCATGTGTGTTAACTTTACCTAAGGGTCTAGTCCCACTCATTTCAATAACTTTGGTGCCAGTTTCTGTTTTGATGCACTGGCACCATCAAGGATAAACCCCCATAAATGAAAAAGGCAGTAAGAACGACCTCTTATAAGCTAAAATTAAACTTGTCCTACAGTTAGTTGATAGCATCTTTTCAGTATTACATTTTCTCTACTAAACTAAGCATACACATGGGAAGTTGTCCAGGTTTATCTTCAAAACCTGGCAATTGGTGATACAATCTGGAACCCAACAGCTCTAATCATTGGTGTGAATGCAGCCAGGGATTGTAGTGATTGAAAGAAGTTCCCATATGGCAATTGTAAAGCAGTGAGTATTTTAAAAAAATATAAAAAAAATAGTGATTATCACATCATAAAATCCATCACTATAAAACAGCATCTTACTGGCACTCTCAAGGAGAGCAGAAATGAAAAAATCCTGAGACTGAGTTACCTACTTGTATTTGGAGGTGGCTCCTCCAAGAAAGACAAAAACTAACCCATTCTGTTACAGTAGTTAGAGAAACTGCAGTTCTCCCTCATGGGTCAATCTGTTCCATCCACAGGCACATGACTTTCAGCACCAGAAGCCTGAAACCTTTCAGGAGGACTTCACAGAAACCACAGGCTGTGTACATATGCACAGAACATGTCCTACCTGAAAATGGCTGCTTGATGCAACACAGCAGAATAAGGACATGTTCCTAAAGTCATTTTTGTGTTAGTACTGACACCAACTTTTAAATTAACATCAAGGTACCTTACTCAAACTGTGATCAAACTGAGGCCAAACAGTTGGATGCAAGTAGGGAATATGAATGAAAGAACATATTTCTTTTAACTAATGTTTTGAACACAAGGAATTATCAATTGAAAATGTACAGCTTTTGTCCACAGGTAGCACATATGGAAAAACCATGCAGCCAGTTTGTTCATAAAGTAAACTTTGACCACATAATCTGATATGTGCCACACTGCAGACTTTTGCATCTCTGTCACGTGACAGCCATGATTTATCAGACTGAACAGAGTGACAATTTCATTCTTCAGGAGCTGCAGAAGTGTACAAAGCTCAAAATAAAGAGCATTTCTTTGGTGCAGAAAGAATAGTTCTCTGCTCTGTTGTGTGAATATTGATTAAAAACCCCTATAATGTGAAGTTTTTCAATAATTCCATTACACACAGCACACTAAAAATGTATTAAGTACTTTTGCAGCTATTTCAAAATAATGCAGCAATTTAAGTATACTTTCAATTCCACTCATTTGTTTTGTACCCAACGACTGCTGTTGAGTAACAAGTATTTCCTTGAAAATCTCTCACAGTAATACAAAATACAGATTAAAGCTACCTTGGACTCACCAGTCTCATTCCAGATAGAATGGTACTGGGGTTCAGTTATTAAATAATTATTGAAAACTGGACCAGTAGCTCTGCAAGCAGCAAAACCAGGGAGGCCCCATTTCCTGCAGCAATTTTCAGCTTGAGGTAAGCGCTGCCATGAACTCTCTGGTGTGCAGGTTAAAAGTGCTGCTCTACCTGGCTTCCTTACTTCCTGAAATTTTGTAGAAACTGCTCATGTGGGAGACCTCTGCTGCCAAATTTATTTGAAATATTCAAACAGCCAAAAGAGTTATTAGAGAGAGTGAAGGCACACAGAGATTATAATAGCTCTATTTGAGCTGCACCTGTTAAAAAAATAAAGCTAATAAAGCACGTGGAATAATTAATTAATTAATGGCAATTGCTGTTACTAACTACTGTCACACCTGGTACCACAGGATCTTTTTCTTCGAAATTCAGAGAAAGCACAATGCCCGTGCTGCTGTCCCTGCTGCCATCACAGATGCTACCTTGTCCCAAAATTAACCACAACACCGTGGCTGTGCAGAACACACACAGAGTCTCCACTCTATGCTTATGCTCGGTAGGAACCTCTTATAACTAAATTTACAGATACACATCAGAAATAAGAGTGGCAGTGCGAGGTTTTGTTGTTTGGAAAGAAAGCCAACAAAACATTCTTATGGGTGAAATATACCTACAAACAGAAGTACTGCAAAGGTAACTGACAAGCAATTCTATCCCTCTTCAATGCTTACTTTCCAAAAAAGAAAGAAAAAGACTCTGAAGTAAATTTTTGTATCTTGCTCCCGACTTAAGATCAATTTCATTTGCAAAATTTGCCTGAAATATCTTTCAGCTATCTATGAGTTATATCAAGTGAAAACCAATACACTTTCCTTGTCAGCACACTCCAAGCTTCAAAACTGGTTTTGGGACATTCTGCCACTTTAAGTAAATCCAAAAACCTAATTTTTAATTAATGACTGGTCTGTGCCGAGGGTTAAATCCAGCAGGTACATCTGACTATACCTTTACAACATGAGCTTCAGAAATATTTTTGTCCTAGTTTTCCCAGTGCCAAGATGATCATACCCACATGCATACACGACACGTAGTAGCCCATATATTAATAACCATATCATAAACTTCACATATATTTAATACTGCATATTGAAGAAGTCACACTAGCCCTTGATATGAGCACACAACTTTAAGCACATCAAGCCTGCAGGTCCACAGAGAGCAGAAAGTTATGTGCAGACTCTGCAGGAACAGGGGCCTGTGTGTGTCCAACACTTTTTTTTTAAAAAAACTATAAGGAAGACAAGGAGCCTTGATGAAGTGTGATGATTGAACATTTAAATTAATGACTCAGAAACGTACAGCGGTCATGTTCCAGGCTCGATTATGGGATATAAACCAGAACAGTGGGGTGGGGGGAAGAAAAATTACTAGAATATAAAACCACGCAAGCCAAGCTACAGGCGACTCCTGAATTTTGCCCTTTTACATTCTCCGTCCCCGCGCCGGGAGCGGAGCCGGGAGCGGCTCATGCCGAGCACCAGCCCGGGCGGTGAACGCCGCCTCCGCCGGGGGACGAGCAGCCGGCCCGCAGTGCCCGCGGCTGCCCGGCGGGCTGGGGCCGGAGGGGGCCCGGGCCGAACAGGGGTCACGGGGCCCTCCCCCACAAACTTACTCCCCGCAGCCCGCCCCACGCAGCCCGCCCAGCCCAGCTCGGCTCCCGCCCGCCCGACCCCTCGGCCCCGCGGGCAGGAGCTTGGGCCTGGGAGAAAGTTGCCGAGAAAGTTTCTGCGGAGGAGAAGGGGCCGGGGTGCGGGACGCCCCCCGCCCCCGGGGCGCGGCGGCGGGGCGAGGCCGGGGGCGGGCGACCGGGGCCTAGCGCCTCCATCGCCGCCGCCATCGCGGCCGCCGCTCCCGTGGGGCGGCGGAGCGGGGACGCGGCCGGGGCCTCACCTGCCTCTCCTCGGCGTGGCGGGTGGGAGAAGGAGGGGGGGAGGGAAGGAAGCGGGAGCCCCCCCGCTCCTCCCGGAGCCGCGGCGACCCGGGGAGGGAAGCGGGGAGGAGGGGAAGGGAGGAGGGACGAGGAGGAGGGAGCCGAGCGCTCCGGTGCGTGCGGGTTGCTGGAGCCTTGCTGCGGGAGGAGGAGGAGGAGGAGGAGACTCCCCGCCCCTATGGCCGGGATCTCCGGTGGGCACCGCGGCCCCTCCTCCGCACCGCGTTTCCCTCCATGCGCTCCGAGTCGGTATCGCCTTGCCTCCCGGCCGGGGCAGCGCCTCCGCGCTCGAACTGGAGGCCGCGGGGAGGAGCCGGGCGGCCCCCGCGGAGCTGGGCTGGCGGCGGCCGTCCCTCCTCCGCGCCGCTGCGCACCGAGACAACATGGTGGAGGCGTGCGGGGCGGCGCGGGGGCGGCGGGGAGGGAGCCGGGGCTTGCCCTGCCCCGCGGCTCGCTCGAGGGCGGCCGCCTACTCCCGGCCTGGGGTCGTGGGCACCCCGGTCGGGGTAGATCCTCCCGCTGTGCCGTGCCGGGCTGGTGAGCTCGGTGTGGCTCTCTTGCCAGAGAAGCTGAACTTGAAAGATTCCGGCAGCGGAGCCCTTCGGCGTAGTGCGTGAAAAGCGAACAAAAATAACTTTTAAAACTCCTCGCCTGGGCGTCTTCAGGTGGGCCACGGCTTAGGCTGGGTGCATTTAATTTCCTGCGGGTCAAACAGAAGCAAGATGGCCCTCCGGCAGTGCGGGCGCTGCGGCGGCCGGCGGGGAGCAGCGCCGGCAGCTCGGGAATGCCCAGGGCGGCACCGCGGAGCAGACCTGTCGCCGAACACCGAGCAAAGAACGAGCCTGTAAATTACGCATCAGTAACTCCGGGGAATTCTACGTTACGGGCTTCTCACTCATCGCGGTTCCATAAGTCAGTGTTTCGTATTTTAAGAAATAAAAAATTGGATTTGTGTCGAGGTGGGCTTCGTGGAAAAAGGTGGTTCTTATGCATCTAGACTTAAGAACTGTAGACTGCAGGAAGGAGTGAAAGAACATTAAAAAAATGAACCTAAAGAGCCGAAGTTTACATGGGCAAATCGGTAGTTCTCATTCAGCACTATCTTTTATTGTTCCCAGCTCTCTAGTAATCAAATTTACATCTCTCCCCACTTTGTTTTCTTTAAAGGCTGATCAGAAAACAGTAGTTGTGTTGATCACTAATGATAACCTAATACAGTTCTTAAGAAAAATAATTTAGTCAGAATGTCCAGTTTATTTTGCAGGCAATGCTGCAGAGTCAAGCCATTTGTGTTTTTTAATTTAAGATAAAGCAAATACATGTATTTGCTTTTAGAGGACCATAGATACACTTAAACAGTTTACAAAATACAAAAAACCCAAAAATATTCTAGATTTTGAGACTCAATACCATAAATTGTTCTCATGTAACCTTCTTAGAGTATATACTGTTCAGTCAGAAATCTATCTCACATATACAGAATTGATTTTTAATTTAAACAGCTCTTGTAAGTTTTACAAATTGACCTTGGCAATGAATTACTTAACAGTTTGCAGACTGGTGGAAGCTCTAGGTCAGCCATGGCTTCACAGCTTCAACTAGGGTTATGGTAGCCTTGTGTGAGAGCGAAGTTTGAACTCCAGTATCATTTGTGGTGTTTTGTATACACAGGCAAGTGTTGCTGATTGGCTAATTTTACAACACAGTGGTAAAATTTGCATACCTGAAAAACACGAGACCTAGTTGTGTTATCATCTTCATGACGTTTCAGAATGACTCAGAAGAAATTTTGTGGCATTGGGCTAAAGCTTCATAGTTAGAGACATACTGGCTCTTGCCAGCTGTCACTGTAATTTGATGTCTGGGTTTCAGGTTCAGTGCTGATGGATGGGATTATATAGTAGTCCTTTCTCACTGAAAAGTTTGTTGGGATTCTCAGTTCATCATACCTCTCCTGTTGCTTTTTCTTCTAGTGACCAATGTAAGGAATGATTTGGTGAGTTTCTGAAAGGCTGAGCTATTAACTGTGTCCTCTGCTGTGTCTTACGTGTATGTGTGCTATTGGCTGCCACAGACAGTACTGGGGCTGCACCAGTGATTGACTCGATCGGTAGTGGAGAGACTGTCATGCTTAATTTCAAGCACAGTGTGATTAAAATAGCAGAGCAGTTGGGGAGAAGATGAGCTGACCAGTCCCATAGCTGAGAGCAGGCTCAGACTCACACCAAATGGATGTGAAAGAATAGATGAGGGTTTGAGTCGGGAGTCTTGGAGGCTAGACATGCTTTCATTTCAGTGGAAAAATTGGCTGCTTCTTAAATTGTCATGCACTTGTCACTGATAGTCTGAGTGTTCCTTTTATAAGGAAATGTTGAACAGGTGACTTAAAATGATCAAACTGTTGGTACTTCAGTCTGATTAATCCTGCACAAGATAGGACTTGGAGTGTCATTGCCACCTTTTGCCTGCCAGTGAGGCAGCCTGGAAAATGTCTGCCACATGGTACCTGGGTAAAGCTCCCTTACCAGGGCCGTTCCTGAGCATGCTCTAATGTGTTGCAGTGCAAGTGGACTGACACTGCTTGGTATTCACGCAGGAGACTGAGTGGATCAGCCAAAACTACCAGTCTCACCTACTAGTCAGGCAAGGCCAGTGCCAGCTTCTAGGAATTTCCCCTCTTTTTCATTCTTTTGTTTTAAATTAATATTTTTGACCTTGTGAGGGAAGGAGGAGGGAGGAGCTGCCCTTGAATGCTTTAGCGTGAGTGGAATATAGTGTGAGAAGCTACTGATGCAGGGGTTCATTGCTGCCATTTGCTGAAGCCAGTTTCCCAAAAAGCCCTTCAGACAGGCTCATCATTCACTAACTCATCTGTGTTGCACGGTTAGTTAGCATGAATTTAATCTTGAAGATTTATGCAAATAGCCTATGTTTAGGAAGGCGTTTTCCATGAACTATCTTTGAAAACTCATTATTTGATTTACTTTTTAAAGTGATTGTTTATACTTTTACAATCCTTAATGTGTATGAGTAATTTGAAAAAACTCAAAAATGTGTGATAGGATCAAGTACATATTATGCCTAATAAAGTATTTTTAGGGTGATATGGGGGAATACAGGTGTAAGAGCAGGAAGAGGGAGGAAAAGAGGAACAGAGATGGAGACAGGCAGACTAAAATATTTTAAACACTGATGTGGGTTCAGTGGTTTGTAATTGGGGCATACAGGACTTGCATCCTGAGATATTGAAGGAGATGGACAGATTGATTCTCTGAAAAGCTTTGCCAGTACATCCCGAAAGTTAATCTGTGGTACACATGGCAGTAACCTGAAAACAACAACACATTCTTGAAAACATTTGGTGGGATTGCTTTCTAACAATTCAGAATAAATAAAACATTACAGTGGTTCATGGACAAACAATTTTTTCTTTTGAAAGGAATAAAAAAATTTCTGGACTGAAATGAATTCCCTCTTTTTGAGAAATAACTGAGGTAGTCAAGGCCTCATCCTAGCTATTACTCTTTGAAATTGTGGAAAACAATGGTATTTTGTAGCAGCACCTCCTAAAATTCATGTGCAAAGTTCCCATTGCTTGTTGTACTGTGTGATCATATTACAACAAAGCAGTTCATCTTGGAAATATTAGTCACTTGCTTACTTTGAAGCTCTTGGATCACTATTTTAAGAACACGGTGTTTAGCAAAACATAGGTTTTTCTTTTTAATCCCAAATACATTTCTTTTGAATCTGAAGATTCTACGCATTAGTCAAATAAGTGGGTAGTTTTTGTCATGGTAATTTCTCTTTAATATTCCAGAAGCTATTAATAAAATCATTGATGTTTAAAAGTGAAACATCTTCCTTGGATATAATGCAAATTACATACCAGTATAGTAGTTCAGTAAGGAAATGGAGTGCTAAGTCACTGTGGCTGATCAGTAATTATTTCCTATCCTGAAGCACGTTTCCTATTTAAGCCTCATGTTAAACTTGTCCCATTTTGCCTTAAAATGCATCTGCATCTCCAAATGGCCAGGATCTTTGTGTTTGGTGCCAGCATCTATTTGTGAGGTTAAATATTCCGTTCTTTCTCAAATAGCACTTCTGTTTGATCTTGCATAACATCTCTAATTATTTATGCATATTATACTTCTAGCAAGTATGTGGAGCGTTCTTTTTGAAAAACATTGTTTCAAAGATTGTTTTTGAACTTACTAAAAGTTATGCTTAAAAGCTTGTTAAACTTTGAAAACCCTGTATTCCCAAACCTGTTGCTATTTACATTTGTGTCACATCCAGTTACATCAGACACGCTGGATTACATTGTATAATGAAAGCCCTATTGCTGTACTCTAATCTTTATCTCTTTATATCCGATCTCCTTTGAATTGCACATGAGTATTGCTTATGGTTACTTAAAATAACTACTGCTTTTGTTTCAAGGGCAGTGCTATATATGATTAACACTTAACACTCAACCCTGCTTTGGCAGCAACTTCACATCCTGTGTCTTTGGTTCTTGCATGATTAAATTAGGAAGCTTGCACACATTCTTTTTTAATTTTTCATTTAAATTTCATAGTTGAAAAATCTGAAACCTGTGAAACATACATGCTCAGAAAAAAATAATATATTTACCTGTGCCACCCTGCTCTTCTGAGAGATTTGGAATGTGTACCTTCCTCTTCAAAAAGCAGGTCATGTACTCTTAAGGAGAGTGGAAAAGGACAAAGAGTAGGAGGAAAAGAAGTTTGAGCAGTAAAGCCGACCTGAAGTGGGGTTGGCTTTGATATCACTGCCAGAGTCATTCATAGTCTGTAAAAGACTTCTGACCTCATTTGATAGCCAGTATAAAGAAGCAATTTCTGCTGACTTTGGGAGACTTGCACATGTACATACTGAATATATGTATTTTGTTTTTCATTAAGTGACTACCTAAGATATTTTTGTGGGAGTAATGTTTAATAATGTTCATAGCTGCCGAATCCAAGTTAAAATGGCATTTAGGGAGCACTGGAAGGGGATTCTGCATCAAAATTTCCTCTTTTTCAGGGCATCCTGAATTTTTTCTGTTGAACACACATGCTGTTGTGGTGCTTTTATATATGACTTCATGCAACAAAGCCAAGAGAAATAGAATGGGGGAAAAAAAAAAGAAATCTTACTCTCCTGTCTTCAGTAGTTAAACTTTACTTGGAACTCTGTATGGTCTTTTCCTCTCAGCTACCACGTTGCTTAAAGATGAACAAATTCCTCAGGCTGTGTGAGTGCCCTTTATTGTACTTTGATGCTTAACAGATCTTTTGAATTTTCTGTGACAGGTTGTTTTTCCTGCCCTATTGTTTTGAGGATAATTGTTGGTCACAACCTTGAGGATGAGAAAGCCTTCCTCCTCAATTTAGAGATGAATGTGATGAAATTTGTTACTTTGGGAATATTTCCAGGAGCAAAATCATCCCCTCAATCTGTGATGTCAATCAAATCCTTAGAATGGAGCTTGGATCAGGATGGGGCTGTTCACCATTAGAGGTGGACATAACTGCTGTGCACCATTTAGAGATCTGAGAAAACTGGACATCTGTCAGATATGTGGGCTTGTTTTCTCAGCATGCCCTCTATTTCTGTTGTTTTCCTCATGACTTTAATTTTCCCATCACCATTCCTTCAGGTGGAGGTTACAGTTCCCTCAGGTCTGCTGGTGTATAGGTTTTCCTATAATTTTATACTTTTTCAGCTCTGCCAACATGATCTTAGCTTACATCTCCTAATAGTTTTCTACAAGCCAAGAACATGAGGCAATTTTACTAGGGAATGATACATATACATTGTTGTGCTCACTGGCATGAGGAAAGACGCAATAACATAGACACCAGTGACTTCTTATCCCACCTACAACAAGAACAGCCTGAATTTTCTGTCATTTCAGGATTTAGGAAAGTCCAATGTGATTGCATTAATAGATGAAGAGAGAGCAGTGGTGGTGGGGAATTGGAAAGAGATTAGAGGGTTCTATTTAACTGTTCCATGGTTTGGCATGGATGTTTTTCAGTTCCCACCTCACTTCAGGCAAATGTCCTTTGGTTTGCTTATCACTATCTGCTGTGTTCCCTTGAAGCAGCCACAGTCTCTTCCATTCTTCCCCAAGAATCTCTGTTGGGACTGAATGAGGGAGTCATGGAGCCAGCCAAGGTAGCAGCTACTTAAGAGGCTGCTCCTGCAGAAAGCTTGATCCTTAACATCTGAAGAAGACACGAAGAGATGGAAGAAGACTGGGTTTATTAAAATCAGAGCTTGTATAATTTCCTTGTTGTTAATTGTTAATATTGAGTGTGAGAGTTTTCAGCTGCTTACAACCACCCAGCTTCCACTTTTTCTAGGCAAAGATTGTTCTTGGCAATTGCCTGCCTCACTGCTCTGGCACTTGCAAAGTGAAAGTCTGCTGCTTTCTCATGTTAGAAGGAAGCAATTTTGCCAGCTAAGTTGCAGAGCAGTGCCTCTGCTTCCAAATTGGACACAGCCCTTTGAAATGTCTCAAGTCTCCCATGCAGATGGCAAGGATATGCACTTTGCAGTAGGTGTTAATAGTACATCCATACCTGACCCAAAGGCAAGTAAGCCTCTGCACAGTCTCACTGCTCATGTAGAGGCTGGGTAGATATAAGGTGAGTTCTCCAAAAACTCTATCTGCATGTCCTCTCACAAGCCAAGGAGGTTGGAGATGCTCTGTTCAAAGGCTTCCAAGGCTAAGTCAGCATTTCTTTACAATTAGGTAGGAGCACAGAGCTGGAACAGACCTGCCACCATGCAACAACTATTGTGGGAAAATGTTAGCAGCTCTAACCTTCTCCACCCTTAGCTCAAAAAGATATAAATATACAGGAATTAATAAAGAAGGAAAACTACTTTTGAGTTACTCTTCTCTTTTTTCTGCAGGCTCCTGATTTGTCCTGATGTTTTATCACTGTGTTTTTTGGGCATCTGGCTTTCAGGAGAAAAAAAGGAGCAGAACAGAATCAAACCTGAGCCTGCCTTCATGAAGCTGGTGATGCTACATTACAGCTGCCCAGAATCGTTTTGTTCATATTCTTCAAAAAAAAAAAAAAAAAAAGACTGCTATAAAGGTTTAGAAGAACTAAGTATATGCCATGAATTCGGAACTGCAAACTACAAAAATGACAAATTTATTTAGAAAGATATGTTTTACCAACGTATGTTTACACAAATTTTGAGTTATTCTAAGAAAGGCAGCTGGCAAATAGTCTTTTCTCCCATTTGCTTCTTTGAATATGCAAGTAATTTATCCTGTCTTTTGAGATAGCTGTGAAACTTTGGAGGGAGTGTAAAAATATTTGGGGTTTTTTTTCAAAGTAACATAATATTCGACTATTTAACTTTGTTTCATACATTTCATTAAACAGTTTGTTGAAGGCAGATACCATTGCGTGTTGGTATTTAATTTCTCATGGAATAAGTTGTAAATTATGGGATAAAAAGATGTATTTATAATTCTTATAATGTACAATGCTAGATAATAGTATGCAGAAAAATGTAGCTAAATGAAAGAAGAAAAAATACCAGCTAAAGAAAGATAGATGGCATTAAGGATTACATTAGTATGGGTCACATGCTGCTTCCTTCTGTCTATTTTTCCTTTCACTTTTGGTTAAAGTGGGATTTTCCAAAGCACAAGAATTTCCTACTCCTCTTTCCTTCAAAATGGAGCCTATTGAAAATCAAACTGTGTCTTTAAAATTATCCCACATTTTGCTTTTGTTTTCTAATTGGGAAGAAAAACAAAACACAGAACATTCCAAAGTATTTTGGTTTTAAAATGTGGGCTTGGACATCTTTGATGCATCATCATAACAGCTAGAAGGGACATTATTGTTCTTGATGGAAAATGCAATCCATTCAGGACCCCCAGATGATGGGGGGGAAATGAGGAATCTAAACCATGACAAATTCACAATGAGTAATGACAAACCATCCTGAAGCCAAACTTAGATTTACTTGGACAGTTCAAAACATTTTGGATTCTTTTTTTATTTTCCCAAAGGGACATGACATTGTTTTGACACAACCAACTTTTTCCTGTGGAAAAAATATTACAGAAAACACTTTTGTATTAAAAACCATGAACAGAAAATTCTGGAGCAGCAATAGAGGGAGAGCAATAGTCAAGCCAAAACCAAGTGCATTTGAAAATGTCCTCTCAGGAGAATCTTATGACTTCTCCAACTTAGCAATTAGAATTTTATTTGAAGGTAAGTTTATTTCCTAGACAACAAACATAACCTCATTAAATCCATGTAGCATAACTCGGTGTGTTCAACACATTTGAAATATGATCTTTCACAGAGTTGCTTGAGAACTGTAAAAATGTGAGAGAGCTCTGGTGGAAGGCTTGGGCCTTTGACACGAAAAATCACACCTGAGATTTTACAACTGTTTTCCTTGGACTGGGCATTTTTAAAAAACTGAACACTTCTTTTTTTTGAAAAAAATGTTTCAGTCCACCCAGCAAAAATTTGTATGTTTAAAAGCATACTTTTAGCTTTAAAAACATGTAGCTAAATTAATAATTTTTTTGTGTTCAGAGGAATACTCTTAAATTTGTTTTTAAAAAATGGGCACAAACCTCTTTTTGATGACAGCAAAGTATTTTCAGGAAGTATAAGGGTTGCCATACTCTTACTGAATTTTTAGGATGCAGGTAGTTAGGATAACCTGCCAGGACATTTTCTATTCTTTTAAAAGTGGCCATGAGTTGCTGACTTGCTAGAACTGATGGCTATCTCAATGCTTATTTGTCAAAGGAACCTGTGCTTTACATGTGACAAACTGTGTGCTGGCTTCTACGTCAGGGCAAGCTCCATCTTGTCAAGAGTGGGTAGGAGACAGAGCCTGTTATTCCCTATTACCCAAGTTAATCACATGCTTTTCTGAGTATAAACAGGTGATTCACCAAGTTTAAGAACAGAAGTGACCAACAGACCAGCTTGTGTCAAGCACTCTGAATATCCACAGAATTCTCAGAATTCAGAACTCTGAATATCCATCACCACTTCTCAAATTTCACCCACACTTGGATCCTCTTCCTTGTGCCAGGCTGAAGTGTCCCATAGGGATAGAAGACTTTTAGAGATGGAGATTGCAGATTTTTGGGTAGAACAGGGACCAACAAGCAAGGAGAGCAGAGCAACAAACGAAGACTGATGGGCATTTGAAAATGGTTGTTGGCATCATGCCTCTTGGCACATGCACCATTTGGTCAGTGAAATTATGTGAACTTTCACCTGGTTCTTGTAGGAGTGTGTAATTTTTTGATGTTCTTTGTGTGTGCAGTTTTCACAGCCAGATGCTGGTCCTCATAGCAGGTCTGCTAGGGGCTTTCATAACAAAAGATGTAGTAAAATAAACAACCTTTGCTAGTCCAAGATGCAAAATGGCAGCTGACAGCTCTGAGCTTCACCACAGCGCAATGGTGTGGAATTCAGGGTGAGCTATTGAAGGGCCCAGGATCCTGGTAAAATCAGTAAATGCTCTATTTACTTCATGATGGGAATGTCTGAAAAGTCAAATTAAAATGGGAGCGTGGATTTTATAGCTGGGGGCTTCCCCTTGGAATGCTTGTGGCACTAGTTCAAAGAAAACAAATTACAAATGGATCCCGCAGAGTCATGAAGGGCCAAGTTTTTTATTCAACATCACCTGATAGTGCTGTTTATTAATACATTCAGTGTGTTTAAGTATAATTTTTCTCATCTTTCACCACATTTGATGGGGTTTTTTTTCTATAATTGTTTCATTAGTCATTTCTGTAGGCAGCCTGGCAGCTGTTGCTGCAATCCATTTATTAACCGTGGTTGGCTCTGGATTTAACAAAATGCAACTGCACCCTCTTGTGGAAGCTGCTGAGTAGATTATTTTGGTTTCCTGGTACCACCTGGTTAATTTTTTTTCTGAACTAGTCAAAAGAAAACAAATAGCAGAAGTGTCCTAAGGCCACACAGCAACAAAGCTTCCTGGAGAACTTCAAAAGAATAAGCTGAAACTTTGGAATGCCTGAACTCAGAAAACCTTTGAAGACAAACTTCTATGGGGAAGACCTTCAAAGGCACCCTGGGAGACCTTCCTGTCCGTGGCTTTGGTGGGAATCTCTGTCATAATGTATTTTTTAGGAGAAACAGTTGGTATGGCTATATGCATAGAAATGATACATTTACAAGTCTAAGGACAATAATTAAATATAAGTATCCAGCATGGACCTCAAAATTAGTTTGCATTCTTTCTCTGTTTGTACAAATCCGTGAATACAGATGTCAATCTGTCTGTATGTTCTAATGGAACTAGTGCATGGTTTTGAAGACAAATAGACTTGTGAAGGGAGCAGGTTAGGTTGCACAAAGAAGGTTTAAGTTTGAACTCTTGTAAATCTCCACATGTCATTTTTTTCACACAACAGCTGCAGACACTTTGGATAAAAGAAGTGCCTTTAAACTCATGAATGCATTTGTACTTTGCTCTGTGAGGAATAGGGGCAGGGGAAGCCAGAACTCCTTTAACTGCTGAAGCAAGTATATTGGAATATCCACCTCCTACTCTGCATTATGTGGGCTTGCACAGAGTATCATTAAATATTTACCTTAGTTTAAAAAAAGAAAAATTGTTTACAGGAAATAAGTTTTCCTGATCAAAAAGCCTCAAACTTTTCTTTTTGTTTTTCACTGTTAGTGTGGACACAAGGACATTCTGACTAAAATAAAATGATGGAAAAATGGTTTAAAAAATATCCTTTGTAAGCAGAGACACTCACTGACGAAAGAGTAAAAATGCTCCAAAAGGAAAAAGGTATTTGTGAAATTATTACTTTCCATAAGTAATTTTTAAAGATATTACATGGAATTTTTTTTATATAGTTTCTAATACACAAGGTATTCAAATGCATTAAAGTCTGATATAAGCAGCACTGGTTTTTATGGGCCATAGCACAGTTACTCTTTCTCAGAGCAAAGAATTCGGCTATCATCTGCTTTGGTGTCAGAAAGATGGAAGCATTTGTCTTGCTCTCTGCAAATGGCTAGTTAAAAAACAAGACAAAAAAGAAATAAAGCAACTGTCATACAGCATGTATGATACAGTCTGTATCCCCTGTGCAGAATTTATGAGGTGAGTTGATTTGCATTTTTATGTCTGAACACGTTCTTGCACTGGCAGCATGTCTCACTGAGCGGTGGAATACAGCCTATAGACAGCTCTGGGCAGGGTAACCCAATTCAAGAGGATGGTCTGAAGCTGAGTTTTAGAAGTCCTGGTCTGACGCTAACATTGTCTCACCTGTGACAAAACTTCTCCACTTTTTGAAGTTCCACGGTGTTTAAAATTTATATTTCTGCTTGTTTCTCTGCTGCATTTTTGCTCTGTGCTTTAAAGGACCCTTTGCCATTACATGTTTCTGCAGTCAGTAATACAGTATTCTACCCCAGAGGAGGGTAAAGCCTCATTTTACTCTCTGTTGGGTATCTGTTGCACTTTGTATATTTCTGGCAGAACAGTGGTGAGCCTGACACTGTGCCAGCTGACCCCGGAGGAGCAGCTGTGGTTGCAGGTCACCAGAGGGAGTGGCTCACACAGCCTGGCCGACTTTGGTCTCCGTGGGCTATAACAAGGTAAAAGACACTGGCCAAGTACCCTCATAATTGTTGACATTATGGCTTTGTTGCATTTTTCTACAGGAAATGGAAGGACACACAGGTTAGTGGGAAAAAGAATTAAAAAGCATCCTCACATATGAAAAAGCTGCTTTTTGGACCTCTGTGTGCACACTTCGTGCTGGCAAACTCAGAAGCAATCCTCTTAGCACACTTCAACCACAGGAGCTTGCTCCTTCTCTAGGGCAAGTATGGATGTGAAGTTTATGCAGCTGCATCTCCCTTTCAAGTTAATTATATCACTCTGAGCACTTCAGCTATGATCCCACACTGCAGTGCCTTGCTCTTGAACCAGCCTGCCTGTTTCCCTGGGTGCCTGCCATGGAGGTTGCTTCCCTGCTGAAATCCTGGCACATCACCTAGTGCTCCATAATCCAAGTTCCTTTCAAGCTCACATACCCAGAATTCACCACTATAGCCATGCCTCATGTCTCTACATGACTTCAGACCTTGGGGAAAGGAGCATATTCAGCCTAGTTTAAAAAGAAACCCATTGCTGAAAACCAAGGATCTACAAACTACATTATGAAGTACTACTTTAAACAATTCCAGCAGGGCTAGTAAATAATATAAAGCTATTTCCAACTCCTGGTATTGATCCCCCACTTTATAATCCTGAGCATCTGAAACAGATACAACCTCACACCCCTGGCACTGGCCCCTTGTCCCACACTTCAAGTGTACTGAAAACAGGGTTGATAACACAGAGATGTCTTAGCTGTTGCTGAGCAGTGCTTAAATCAGAGTCAAGGTGTTCTCTGCTCCTCACAGCCCACCAGTGAGCAGGCTGGGGCTGCACAAGGAGCTGGGAGGTGACACAGCCGGTACAGGTGACCCCATGTATCCAGTGGAATATTCCATATCATATGGCAATATACAGAGCTGGGGGAACAAGAAGGAAGCAGGAGAGCATTCAGTGTGATGGAATTTGTGTTCCCAAGTCACTGTTAAGTGTGATAGAGCTTGGCTTTCTTGGAGTTGACTGGACACCTCCCTACGCATGGGGAATAGTGAATGATTTACTTTGCTTGTGTGTGAGACTTTTGCTTTACCAGCTTGAAGAAGCTGTTTGTTGTGTATTCCTACCAGAACAATAAAGTTAGAATGGGGACTAGGGCTGGTAGGGGACCTGAAAGGCAGGACAGGATGTGGGTCCTTTCAGTGAAGGCTGGAGTTGCAGCTAGAGGTTCAGATGGGAAGGGCTGATGCAGAGAGGTATCAGGGGATAAATATGCTAGTCACAACTGCAGATGAAAGTCTGAGTTCTGATTAAAACTAGGGTTAGAGTTTGACCCTAATCCAGGGTTTATGAGGACTGAAGAGTAAAATGATTTCTGGATTGAAGAGATGTGTTGAGTCAGGCTGCAGATCACCCTGGTAGGGGAATGTACAAACCAAACATGAACTGGTGTTCCAAGTGTCCCATACAGGAAATGCACACACACATGCACAAACACACACATATGTGGTTAAATGTATGGGCTCTAAGAAAACTGAGAAATTAAGGTATCACTGTGAGAAGGTTTCAGAAAAACAGAATACTTCAGCTCAAGGCCTAGTTATCAATTTTATCCAAGATGGTGGCTATCATTCAAATTCTAAGTCCAGTATTTACCATCGTAGAACTCAGATAGACGTAATTCCAATTTACTTATACCTTTCTACAGTTAATTTGAAAGGAAACCATTCACCTATTTTTCTAAGTATTTTTACTTACATATTTTTTTAACAATCACAGAATCACAGAATATTCTGAGTTGGAAGGGACCCACAAGGATCATCTAGTCCAATAAGTGAACAGCCCATAAGGGGATCAAATATGCAGCCTTGGTGTTATCATCACCACGCTCTAATCAACTGAGCTCATCTCAGATTATTCATGATGGATAAGAAGTAACATACATAAATAATAAACTCCATAATGCACATTGCATAGAGGAATGCAGTAGTCTATACACTCATACAACAACAAATTTTGTGGTTAGCTTGATTTGGTATTTTTAGAAAACCATAGTGGTTCTTCAAAATTGTTGAATCAATATTTCAAGAATAGAAATTTACAAAAGTGCTCTGAGTGATCTTTCATACTAGAATATTTAATAATATACTTTGGAGGTATTTATTCAATTTCACATGAAAACCACAAGTCAGTTTATGTACTATACCTCAGAACAGCCTCTGGTATCATTTAGATATCTTATAAATGCTTATCCAAAAGCCAGGAGGATTTTCCACTTGTCTTTTTTGGGTTATATTCATCAAGAGGTAAATCCTACAGTCTGAAAAGCAGTCTCACTGACACCAGTGGAGCTGCTCATGAGAGAAAATGCTGCTGGAAAGAGAATACCCTTTAATAAAAATGAACATGGAAAAAGTACTGAGGCTAAATTCCGCCCTTCTCATTGCAACTGACACTTTTGCCTTTAATTACACCATTACATGTATCCCATGTGCTTCCTTTAAAAGAGCTAAATAGCAGACAAGTGCATGAAAGAGAGGGGGCCTTTGGCATCTTTAAATGTGGAGTTTAAAAGCCACTTGCTGGGATGAGTGCTCTAATAGTGAGTTTCAGGACCTTCAAGGAGGGGTAAAAAGTTAGTGTCCTGTCTGTCTGTAGTGGCTCTATTTTTAAGCACAGCCTTAAACTGCAGGCTGCCATTCCCAACACCTGCTTATTCCTTAAGGCTCCTTTCCTGGAGAGCTTGCTGCTTAAGGAAGTACTGTGACAACCACCCTGACACTGATTTCAGGTGGGAAATCTGATTCAGAAATCTGTGCAGGTTCTGTTAGTCTACTACACTGCTGGTAATCCTGAGAGCAGGGTTTCCTCCATTTCTGTGATTTGCTTAAGTCTTGGGAGTTAGTTGTTACAGGAGTTGTCCTGTCAATCTGAATAAAGCAATTAATATTACTTAATTTTGTTTTGCATGCCTTTGTGCCTTACAAGTTGCAATTAGAAATTATAAATTAAATGACATACTTACAAGAGTGTATCATTTAGTATGACAGATACTTTCAATTATAAGCACTTGTTTCAGTATGAGTTTTTTCCAGCAAATGATAATTGATGAGGACAAAAATATTTGTCAGGAGATTTCTAAAGACTTGTCTAATTTATTAAAAAATTCCCCAAACTTCAAGCTGAAAAAATATTGATAGAGAAAATGTCAGGTGGTTTGGGTTTTTGGTGTTTTTTAAACAGAGTGCTGAATTTCTAAATACATGATGTTTTTTCCCTCTTCCTTTTTAATGAAAAGTTTTAGAAATATATATTCTCAAGCATCCTGACTAGCTCTAACTTCTGAGTGGAAAATCCAGATACATTACACATTACAGATACATTCTTAAAAGGAGAACCAAAACTAGAAGCAGAGCACTGCAAGGACAAGTCTGCTCTTTAGTGTGACCTTAGAGTATGGATGGAGGAATGCATTGACCAAAACCTGCCACATGCTGTGGGCCTGCCTGGAAATGAAGGGATCCAATGACTGCAGGCTGCACACACTGCTGCTCCACTGTGGACTGAGGCAATAACCAATATTGGACAAGCCTGAAAAAAAAGCAAAAAGTAAAGCCTGAGACTTGCTATGTTTGCCCAAACAAATTCATGATGGTTCTTGAAGCTTCTATCCTGGAAATAATGCAGTTGAAGGAAGCTCGTTTCTCTTGCACATTGTATTTCACAGGCATTTCTCAGCACTTTGTCAGTCGTTTGGTCTCTCCTGCACATAGGGTGCTTATAAACCATGAATGTTTACAAGTTGTTCCAGTTAGTCTGTTGATTCAAGCAGAAGTTTAATCAGATTTTCCTTCTCTTTTCAAAGCTGATCATTCTTCTCTTGGGTGGGTGATGGGACATGCATTGGGAAGCTCCTCTCAGGCATTTCCTGGAGGCTTCTCCCTTTTTTTTCATATACCTCTTTAGCCTTTCTGCCAGACTTTTGCTATTTCTGTGGATCACAAGAGACATCTTGTGGTCATGAAGCAAAATCACGGAGCGTGCAGAGTGAAGTGGGCGAAGGCTGAGCAGCAATAGACTAACACTGCCTTGCAAGCCTTTAGTTTTCCTTTTACCTACAGGGAATAAGGGAAGTAGGAGTCCTCCATCCTCCTGAAGGGGCCTTTTGAAGTAGGGCAGTCTGGATGAGCTAGGACAGAATGAAGACTTGAGGCTGGGGAGGTGACATGTGGGATATTGTCAGCTTTGGATGTGAATGACCCATGAAATCTGCTGCAGCTGGCTCAGGCAGATGTTTCTTAGCCGAGGCCTTGCGAGCCATGTGTCTCCTTGCTCACAGCCACCTCTCTCCAGGATGGAACACTAATGCAGTTTGCTGCAGAGCATGGGGAATGAGGAACAGCACAACAACTGAGAGCACATTCATATTTAACTTCTGCACAGTAATATTTCTGTGGTACACTGGAAATGGACAGCATTCAGCCAGTCACCTGAGCCTCACCTATGAGAGTCTGTGGAATTTGAATGCTGTCAACATTCTCACCAGATCAATGCAGAGGGAGAGTTCCAGTGAGGGAGCCTTTTATTGGAAGGTGTCTGTTCAGGAAAAAAAAAAAAAAAAAAAGGATTAAAAAAGATTAATAAAAACAAGAAGAGAAAAAAGAACATAACAGGGAAGCAGAAAGAGAAGGCTAAATGTTTTTATGATTACTAACAGGCATCTGTCTCTGATTATAATTACAATTATTGGGCAATTATGTAAGAGCATTTCTCAGCTGGCCTGGACTTTTACCATGGTTGGTGCCATGCCCGTATATTTGGAAGAGGACAATATGCGCCTCAAAGAGAGCATCAGCTATGACACAAGCTAGAGCAGATGAAGGACAAAACTAAGTGGGTTGTGAAAGGGGATGGAAGACATGATACCTACCAGCAATAAAAGAATGGTTCAAAACTTACCACTGTACCATACTGTGCTATTAAAAACCTTGTGAGAGAGCAGAGAAATAATGAGTACCCATGCTACATGAGCTGGGGACAACAGTAGCAGCAAAAGGTAACTCCTAGAAACCGACTCAGAAGTCATTCAGTGGAAGTTGTGTCAGGCCAAGCAATCTGGTATGGAGACTGCATAGCAATCATTTGTCCCCAAGCTGCTGTTATCCATGGTGAGGAAATGATTCCTGCAAGTGTGCAATGAAAAAGAACATGATCTTCCAGACCCCATGGAGTCACAGTTTATTAGCAGAGACTTGCAGAAGATGGAAATTCTATTTGGCAAAAGACTGCCCATTCATCCTCATTAGCTATGGCACCAGTAACTCCACAAGCTCTATGCAGAAGGGTATTTCATAAAATATTAGTGTCAGGTTGACCTGGATACTTTGTTTAGAGATGTAGAAATTTAACGTTTTTTTGATAAAATATGAAATTAAATGAACAGTCCTTTTGAGGCAGAAAATAAAAGAAAGAAGAAAATGCTTCAGAATGTTTCTACAAGTGACAAAAGAACATTGTGCAAAATTTTCACAACTCCTCTCCCTTTCCTTTCCCCTTTGTTGAATGAAATTACTGAGAAAATGATGCTATTTTGCAAATGTGTCAATGACAAGGAAAGTGAATTCCCTGTTCTGACATTGTTTTCCCAACAAGCTCAATTAACCAGTTCACTTGTCTTTCAAAAGTAAATTTTGTCCCCTTCCTTGAAAATTTTGTACTATTAGTGCTTGGCCCAGCTGTAACAGCTCTGCACACACTGCCTCAAAATAGAGCAGCACTTCTGCAAGCAAATGCCAACTACAAATGTGGGGGCCAGTGCATCTCGGGCAATATGTCCTCTTGGAGCAGGACTGGGGAAATGGCACAAATACAGCCTGGTCCTTCTGATCTCCTTGGAACTTGCAGTGGCCCTTTGTGCAGTGTACAGCTGCCCTAATTTAAATCATAAAATCACAGAACCATGGAACCACCAGTTGTAAGGGACCTCAAAAGTTCATCTGGCCCAAGTTTTCTTGGGAAAGGGAGCCTCAATGACATTGTCTAGCAACCTGACTAGTCTCAAGTTGAAACCTTTGGTGATGGGGACCATTTTCCTGGTAAGGTTGTTCCACTAAGTTATTATTCTCACCATAAAAAATTTCTTTCTCAAATCAAGATGAAACATCTCCTAGCACAACTTGTACCCCTTGCCTCTTGTCTTTTCCATGTGTCCCCTTGTGAAGAAAGAGTCTCTGTACTCCTTGTATCTGCTCTCTAAGTACTGGAATACCACAATGAGATCCCCATAAGCCTTCTCTTCCCCATGGATGAAAGATCTAACTCCTTCAGCCTTTCCTCATGGAGCATGTTCTCCAGCCCTTTGATCATCTTTGCAGGCTTTATCTGAACCCTCTCCAGTCTGCTTGTGTCTTTCTTGAAGTGTAGTAACCAGAATTGGACACAGCAGTTCAGATGCAACCTGACCAACCCTGAGTAGAATGATCTCATCTCCATCACTGCCAGTAATGTCCCTGTGGCTGCAGCCCAGGATCCAGTTTGACTTTGTTGCTGCAGCCATGCTCTGCTGACTCATGTTCAGCCTTTGCTGTGTACCAGGACCCTTCAGCAAGGCTGCTCCCCAGCCACTCAGATCATCCCCTGTACTGGGCTGTTTTAAATCTCTGCTGCATTTGCCTTTCTGGCCTGCTAAAATATCTGGGAATGGTTGGCTTAAGAGAAAAACCTTTACAAACCAAAATCTGTGTCTTCTTCTGAAATGTTCCTTGTGCTAGGGTCTCCGGCAGAGGATGGGATATGGCCTGAGGGCTTTTCATTAGTTTCATTCCATGTGCCTCTTGGCCATGATTTTCTTTCTAGCCGGCACTGGCATTGAAATGGAGGGTCTAATAAATCTGAAAAATGTTGTTCAACCCTCATCCTTACCTGCACAACAGTGGGTAGATTCACATCAACTCTGGGCTTTCCAAGTGCTCTCTATAAATTGCAGGTGGAGAATTCCTGTGTCTCAGAAATGCCTGGATGTGCTCCAGGGTGTCAGACTTGTCAGCATAGAGCAGGCACCATGTATTGCTCTGATGTAAAAACTGATATTAAATTCTTTGCCATTTGCATAGCTGGCTAGTCCAGAACCAACATTATAATCTACAGTCTAGAATGAATTTTGCTTATAAACAGGCATTGCTGATACAGTATTTGTGGCATTCACATGCCCTCTGAGCAGAGAGAAACTGTGAGACAAGCAAAAAAGGAAAAACCAATTCTTATCTCGCTTGCTGTGCCTGTGTTGTGCTAAAGTAGAATGCAGTATGAAGATTGTTTACCCAAAGTGAGGATGTTTTGTTTCCTTTGCCTGTCAGGGCCAAGAAGTGTGTGTGTGTGTGTGTGTGTGTGTGTGTGTGTGTGTGTGTGTGTGTGTGTGTGTGTGGGACTGTCATGGGACAGTCACGAGAGAATCAGAGATGAGTGCTGTGCTGTGCAGTTCTGAGCAAGAGCGAGTGCCTGGCAGATTCAGTTTAGATCCAATGTACATTAGTATAGTACAATAAAGCAATTCATTAGCCTTCTGATGATGGAGTCAGATGGATCATTCTCTCTCTCCCTCGCCAACATCAGAGTCGTCTTTGATTTCTAATAAGTATTATCTGAGAATGCTAAGCCTGATCAAACAATTAGCTTATCTCTTCCTGCTGCCTGACAAGGTGAGTGTAGCCACGATCAGTGTGGAATGCTTGGACATACCATGCTCTGGTATTTCACATCTGCCTCACTTGCAAAGCTGTAATTTAAATTAAAGCTGCTTGGCACTTAGTTCTGAGCATGTTTGCCTTCAAGGTCCTGCAGGTACCCTTTAGCAGTTCTCAGTCTCCAAACTTCACTGTGGTCTCTGGCTATGTTTGAGGGACAAGTCAGTAATGTCAATAGGTAGATGAAGCACACAGCTGTCATCCACAGAGTGCAATTTCGAATTGTCCAGTATACCAGAGTGTCACAGCAGAGGGATGAAATGGGCAGAAGTTCTCATTTATTAAGTGTTGCACTTTGAAATTCTAGTCATGTTTGAAGTAAGATTTCAGCAGGGCAGCAGGGGCAGAGAGGGGACAGAAGCCCTAAAGTCCAGCCCAGAGTAGACACTTGGTTTGGCACAAACGCTAATAAAGCCGTGAAACTCACTTTGCATAGCTGATGCAAGTCAAAGGTATAAAACTGTTCAAAATGCAATTAGACACATTCAGGGGGAAAGGCAAATAAGGACAAAACATCAGAATGAGGATTCACTTAATACCTCAATAATTCCTTAAGCCACAAAGAGCCAGCAGCTGTAAGTGCTTGGGGGAAGAGTGTCAATGCAGGCAGGTGCTGTTCCTGTGGTCTTTCCTAAGCATCTGTTAGCTGCTGCGGTTGGAGGTGGGCAAGCAGTTTTGATGGACCCCTGGTCTGGGACAATACTACAGTTTTCATGCTTTTCCATCTACAGCTCTTTGATCCTGCAGTCCCAGAGACTTCCTTTTGAGTGTCCTGCATTGCTAAAAGACACCTCAAATGTGGGGCTGTATGCTTTTTCATACAAGTATTCTAAGCAGAACAGTTGTCATAAAAGAAAAAAACCAAAAACCCAGAGAAAGTTATAACATCTGTAAGATCTTGGGTATTTCCTCCTGTGTCTGTACAAACAAATGCCAGAGTGCTCCTAGAAAATCAGAGCAGGGTATCAAACTTAGATCTCAGCAAGCTGCTGTTATTGTCTGCTGTTGTTTCTGCAATAAATTCCTCTCTCCAAAACTTTGGCTTACAGTAAGGGAAAACCTAGATTTTGTCAGCTGCCATTTTCTGTTGATGAGTCCTTAAACACTTTAATTAGAAACACACCTGATAGTTCCTTTCAAACACGTGGTGAACAGCTGTCACATAAGCACAGTAAAATTTCTGCACAGCAGTTTTCTCACAAGAGACCTATTGCTAACATAGCAAAAATACTGCTAAAACTGTGGGCCTTGGGCCATGTAAATTGTACTAATGCTGGTGAAAATTAGTTTTATGGGCTTATGTCTAATAATACCAACAAAAGAGTGAATCCATAAATGGGATAAATACTAAATACAAGTTCTGCAAAGTAACAGCAATATGGTGTGTGTTATGTGTGCATAGAAAAGAAGCCAGCTGATTATTGGTATTGTGTCTGAAAAAGAGACTATTGAGGGACTAATTTCTGGTAATATTAATCATATCTTAAGTATATTTGACCCCCACAGATCAATTGCTGTTTTCAGGAACTGAATGCCACATGACACAAAAGTGTTCCCAAAGGAAATCTATTCTTCTCTACCCAAATGTCATTATCTAAAAGTGGATAAAGATTATTTGCATGGAAAATGTGAAGAAGATATTTTTCAGCTATTACAATGCTTCTGGGATTAGCACTTTTAGAAGAGATGATTCCTTCTTCATTTTAGTTTTCTTTTTAAATGGAAGAATAAGTCAAATTCTCATTCTGGATTTTATTTTGTTTTATTTTCCTGCAGGTAACCACTGGCAAAACCTCCTGCTTTCCACAATTTTGTTTTAATGCAAAGGTATTGAAGACAATCTTTTTTTTTTTAGGAATGGCAGGAGCAAAACATGGTTTTGTTCCTTTTCTTTCTGTTTTTTGGACTACCAGAGGCTCATGCTGCAAAAGACACATGTGGTTAGATGCTATATAAAAATATGGATAAGATACTGTTGTTAGCTCTAAAGTAAAAAAATCCCTTGCTCTAGCAGTAGTAAAAATAGGAATCATAGAAATTGAATGTGTTAAGGATTTCAACAAATATTCTAATCTAATTTTTTGCTGAAGGGCATCAAGTGTATCTAGGCCACTGGCAAAGATATTTGTCAAATAATTCATGAATGCCTTGAATGAAGGAGGTTACTCAGAATTTCCCTACCCCTTGGTCCTGAGACTCATTGTCTTTACAGTGGGAAAATCCACCACATATCTAACGTAGTTAATCTTTGCTGAAAAACAAAATTATTTCTTTTTTGCCTTCTTCCATCTGGTCAAAAGCGCTCTTGTTTCACTGAACAGCAGCTCACAGCTCACCTCACACTTCTCTTGCAAATCATAGAATGGTTTGGTTTGGAAGGGACTTTAAAAATCATCTAGTTCCCACCCCCTGCCATGGCCAGGGTTGTCTTCCAATGTACCAGGCTGCCCAGAGCCCCATCCAGCCTGGCCTTGAACACTTCCAGGGATTGGGCATCCCCATTTTCTCTGGGCAACTCTTTCCAGTGCCTCACCACCCTCACAGTAAAGAATGCCTTCCTAATATCTAAATTTAAACATACCCCCTTTAAGTTTAAAGCCATTCCTCTGTGTTCTATCACTACAAGGTCATGTAAATATTCTCCCCAGCTCTCTGGTAGTCCCTACTGAAAGGCCACAATAAGGTCTCTCCAGAGCCTTCTCTTCTCCAAGAGGAATAATTCCAATTCTCTCAGACCTTCCTCATAGGAGAGGTGTTCCATCCTTTTCAATAAAGCCAGAAATAAGGCTCTGCAGTCACCTCACATCAGCACACTGACATGTCCTGGTGCCACCAGCACCATGAAGGGTTTTCCAGCTAGGACACACTTCAACCCTTGCAGAAGCACCTGTGGGGACCAGAGAAACTCCCTGAACTCCATCGCTGCTTCTCACTGATGCAGCCTCAAGATGCCTGTGTGTTTTAATCAAACAAATTGTTCAAGAAGACTTGCAAAAAAAAAGTCCAAGAAAAGCTCAAAATGAACTTGTTTAGGAGTATCTGAAAGGGTGGAAGGAGCAGGACTGGGCTTGGATGGGCTCCAGCTGCAGCAGATGTTGTACTGCTGCTGGGGCACACTGTTGAAGGGCAGCACAGGGACTCCTCAAAAGCATGTATCTAGAGTTGTGTTGCAGCTTTCTTCAGGGAAAACTGTTGGAAAATCCAGTGGGATTTTTGCATGTTGGAAAATCCAGCTCATCTGACTGGAGCTGTAAAATTTATATTCCATCTCATCAGGGCACTGCCAGGGCCAGGGGCTCCCTGGGGTCTCCCTAGGGACCATGAGAACTCCCTGCTGGGTCTGTCAGGGCAGGTTCTGGCAGCCAGGGCTCATCCCACACCACAGCCAGGAGCACTGGGCACCTCCCTGGGGCTGGGGACAGACCAATATGTGGACCTGTGAGTTGAAGCAGGGCAGTTGGGAGCTGGAGATGCCCCTGTTTTGGGGCAGGGGGCTGATGGCCATGGCAAGCTGACATTAATTTCTGGGCTGTGGGCAGGGTATGGGGAGCCCTGGAGGGATGGAGAGGGACAGGCAGGGCTGGCAGAGCTGCAGGACCATGACACTACCTGAATTTTCAAGCTTGTTCTCCTCTCCATCCTTCTCAACCAGCTGCACTTAAAGCACAAAAATTTGGTGGATATGATGTGCTGATAAGTCTTTTGAGACTAACCAGTTTGATACAACCCTTTGGCACAAGCTCCATGACTAGTGCACTCTTTTTATCTGTGTCTTGCAATGCAGAGTTGACTTCCATAGAGCAGAAACTTAGTCCTTCTCATTGCACAGCTATCAATGAATCAATCCAACTTTGAAAACCATGAGGGTAACTTGTTCAAAAGCTCTTTCTGAGTGTCAAAAGATATGTAGAGCTGAAAAATGTCATGCTGATAAAATAAGCATCTTTATAAGCATATTTTGTCTGAAATGAGTCATGTTCCAGTAGCATGCAAAGTGCCAGAGCAGCAGATGCAAGGGCTGGACAGCATAAGTTCTGTGCAAACCTGAAGACTTCACACTTGCTTTCTTCTCTAAGTTGTCTGTGTGCTGCTCAGATGTTGTCACCTCTCCAGGTCTCTGCATGAAGAACTGCTAATGTCAAATGAGGAGTTCTTCAGGTAGTAAGGAGTGAATTCCAGCATGTTGCTCTCTATTTCCTGGATAAATTTTAGGTTGTGTCAGATTTCCTTCAAGGTTTTGATAGGATCTTTGGGACAAGCTGTGACAAAGAGACAAGTTTATGTTCCTGAATATCTTCTAACCAAACTCAGAATTGTATCTGTTTCTTTGGCCAAAATGAGGTCTAGTCAACTCAAAAGTTATTTGGTTCAATATTTAGCTAAATGATATTGAATAAGTGAAACTAAACAAATGAGTTTTCCCTTCTGGTGTGAAACAAAAAAGTTTAAAAATGTGGATCAGAACTGCCAAAAGCAGAGCCATAGTTCCTCCTGCTCACTGCTGTGGGTGTGAGTCACAGTCCTTCATTCCCAAATAAAATGTGGGCTGAAGAAATTCACTCGTGACTACAGAGATGCAGCCCCTGGGTGAAAGCAGAGCCTCTCTCCAAGTCTGGTTCTTAAATTTCTGAAGTCACAAATCAAGGTTAGATATGGTATGCTGTCATCTGTCAGTGACAATTTTCTTCTCTCCTCTCTGGCTTTTTTAGTTGAAATGAAGTATGACTTGACTAAACCCCAAACTGACTGCTTTTATTTACTTGTAAATAAATATCTGGCCATTAGAGACTATTAAATGTCTGCAAAGAATTCTATTTTTTTCTGATGTCACAAAAGTAATTTACCAGAAGATTTTTTTGTTTTTCTCAGAATGGTGGTGCTTAATCATTTTACGAAAATGTGGGAAAGAACTGTCATGTGTCCTTTGCCTTGTAAAGAACCATTAAGCTTTGGACCTATTAGCTGGTGTTTGGAGGTTTCATTTGTCTCTCTTTGTAGTTATGTAATGAAATATTTATTGAAAAAGAAGAAGTAACTCCCTTCCATCAGTAAACAAGTGTCTCCTTCACCTTGTGAAAATGTAGGATGGACAACTCTTCAATTAAACTACAGCGGATACATGGGTTTGCTGAAGACATCTTATCTGAAAAGTGGAACATCTGTTCTGCCTCTCACATTTTTCCTCAAGGAATTCCTCTTTTAAGCTATCACACTTTTACATTCTGCCAAGGATTTTATTTATCACTCTGAAATGTTCAAAACTACTAGCTTGAAGTCCATCCAAACTGTACCAAAGTAACTATGGTAGCTGAAGGATTTTATACTTGGTTTTCTGTCTTAAACTTTGTAAGCACCTGCTTTCCTATAAGTATGTGCACAAGTTACATAATTCATTCTCTTGTGCCCTTTCTCATCAGACATATACAGAAGTCTTTTGTTAGTAGTATCTCCTGTTGTCTTAGGCATTTCTGTTTTGTGATTCTTTATGTGTATTTTTTAATATGTGGCTTCCATTTCAATATTAACTGACACTGCTTATGAAAGTATTTTAGGCTTTTATAATGCAATTAAGATAAAAGAGTAAAAAAAAAAAAAAAAAAAAAAAGGGAGTGCTAACCCCTGACAGTTTCGAAGCTTAAGAGAGTCACAGATGCTTTTAGTACATGGCCATGCAAAATTATTTCTCTAATAATGTGTTACTATTTACTTTTCCTGATGTACTGTTTTGAACATATTCATTTTCAACCGCTTACTAAGAGACAGATTATCAAAGAGACTCAGCACCCAGAGTGATAATGATTGTCAGGCCCTTAAACACTCACCTTTGCAGTACCTGTAGTTCAGATATTCAGATAAACCCAGAAGCCTCTTCCAAGCTTGTGAACATCTGGAAGCTCTTCTGATGCCCACATGAGGGATGGATATTTCTGAGAGTTTATTCACATGCACATTTTCTTTGACATCAGGCTCCTAAAATATGACGTATAGTCCTGAAAGAAAGTTGACTTGCAATGTTATTAAACATAGTCAAAATAAGTCCTGAATTCCATTTAAAAAAAATCTGTTGCCATGCACAGAAATCTCCTAAAGCTCTGACAGTCTAAACCTATATTACATCTGACTGATTTCTGATACAGGAGTTATAGCACTAACCTTTCATCAGGTAGGGCAGATGAGTCTATTGCATAAACTCCTATCCTGTCAACACATCTGAGCCTGACCTTCAAAACACCCAGCCTTCACCTGTGACTCTTTTTCTCACCAATTCCACTATTTGCTGAATTGCTAAATTCCATCATCCATCTTCATTGCAAGCATTTTTGGCTAGGGAGGAATGGGAATTGAATTGAGCTGGTGGGGCATTGAAGAATTGTCTCAACTAGAGGTACTCATGATCACTTCAGGAAATAATAGTGCAGCAGCACCAAGCTCTGTTCCTTGCTTTGCCTGCTTTACTTGTTGCACTTGATGCCTGAAGACTTTTCTCTTTTCTTTTCAATTCATACACTTCGGCTAAAATATCAAGTAATAAAATAGAAATAGAAAATTCAGCATATTAAAATATTTTATTTTTATTACTTTAGAACCTCAAAACAGATTCCAGGTGGTCTAAACGTGGGAACTGGGACCTCTTCATTTACAAAGTGTTTGGAAGAAAATGTTGAATCCTCATTTCTTCTGTTAAACAGAGAATTTTGCAATTTTGCTTGCTAAGCTATTTTTCTCCTCTCTCAATATCTTCTGCCAGTAATGAAATTAAGCACAAATGAAAGTGATATGTCTGATCTTTGAAGTATGATGTATAGAGAAAAATGTTCTTTTAAATTAGAAAGTACTGCACTGTCAATTCTTCCTCTTCTTCCATCATGTTTAAGGACATCTGATTTCAAATTGCCTTAATCTGTAGTCTCTAAACAATAATTTTCTCAGGAGAACAGGGAAATGGTTCTTAGGGCAAGTATAATGATATTCATTATTTTGGCAGTATTGGTTAAATAGGACTTTGGTATGCATTCATTCCTATTCATCAGAAATTTGCAATTTGAAAGACTGCAACAGATATTTGCATTTTCATAAAAGTTGTTTCATTTCATGGCCTCTTTTTCACTGCTGGGTCTGATCTTTTTTTCTCTTTGCTTATCACCATTTAGCCATTCAGCTGCCAAATCTAGTTTCACGTGTCAGTTAAACACAGTATTTGACTTGGCCAAAATACCAGACACTGCAGATCTGAAATGAACCATAAGGAGCTGGATTAAAAATTTCAAACAGGATTTCAGTTGTATGGACTTCATCCACAGGTACTTACCCAGGCACTTCTGGAATCTCCAAAAAAAATTATCAATTTGCAGAATAAAATCAAGCTTTTATGACAGTTTAAACAAGGAAACTGAGAAGGAATTGTTCCTGCTGCCATTCATGCATCTGCAAATGTGTTCCCTTCCTAATTTTGCCCATATGCGGCTGCATGTTCTCCCTAATTAATGAATTGCCCTCAGGTTACTCACCCAGACACATCTAATCTATCTCTGTCCAAAATGACTAAACTCTGTGCTGCATTAAAGATGTAAAAGGCCACAAATTACTTTCTTGATCTTTTCAACTAGATGGCTGCTTACTGAATGGCATTCTCTCCATGTGGCATTCAGGGTGATTTCATCACCTCAGGGCTGAAGCTTTCAGTAGAAGTGAAGTAAAACCTCTGCTTCTAAAAAGCTCCTCAATTCAGATTCCAGTTCAACAGAAGCACTGTTCACTTCAGGTTTTCCCTCATAAGAACACAAATCCAATAAAATATGTAAGTATGCACTTCTTCCATGCACTTTAAGCAAAGTTTCTTGAGAAAAATTTCCAACTAAAGTTACGTGATTGAGATGAATTTGTTACAAAAGGGTATTTTTATTTTTTCCAGACCTTACAATAAGCAAGTGTGTGCAGTTAGCATATAAATAATATAAAGCAAATAAGAATATGTCATCTTTAATACCAACTGACCTCCACTGCGGTGTATGGGTGATGCAATAAGGGTGTAGGCAATTGTCAAGTGAATTTTACTTTTTTTTTCCTTACATTTCTTAAACTATTTTCCTCCTTAAGGCCTCTGAGAGCAAAAAAACCACTTTATGCTCTTCTGCCTGCTATTAAATGAAACATCAACAGTCCTTGGGCTAAGGAATTGAAAATTATAGTGCTGGATGTGAATTCCCTGCAGGAGTCCAAGCAGCAAGCATGCTTGCTTATCACATTGAAGACAAAAAATTCCCCATACAATTTGACCTCTCTTTCAAGTGTGAGCACCACAAGAGAAGAAATTATCAGCACAGTAATATTGAGGGTTCAGTAGCAGGCACAAATTTGGCTAGAGACTTGCATTTAACAGAACACATTCCCTGTGATCTTTAGCTGGAATTTGCCAGTGAGACCAAGGCTTATTAATGCCCAAAGGAAGAGAAAAAACCTAGTTGTGTACTTCTTAGGAATGTGCTGAAAGAGAACAGCAGATGTGGAGTTTATTTCCCACTTTGAGACCACTTTTCCTGTATAATCACAGGGAAGCAGTCTCTCTTGTACTTACAGTTTCTTATTCATGCCTGTCCTCTCTTTTCAGACTGTGAAGAACCTGAAGATCTTCTCTGGGTAAGAACCTTTTTCCAACAAGTGCATACAGTGCCTGACATAGTGCACTGCCTGTACTAGCCAGCACATTTTGATTTGGACATAGTAGGAACAAAAATGTGAGGGGAACATTGAGGAACTCTCTGTCAGTATAATGGGATAATACTGAAAAAAATTTCTGGTTTAATGTTTGGTTTTATGTAAGTTAGAAATGTGAGTGAAACAAACCCATCACTTATTTAGAATGCTTAAAGGCTTCTGCTGGCTTCAGAAGTTGACTTTTCAAGCACCCTTTGATTAAATCATGTGTGCTAGATAAGAACTTTTTCTTAAAAGCAGATGAGAAGAGAATGGGTTCTGGAGAATGGTACCTGAAGGCAATTGTATGAGATTGAGCAAGGCGACATGCCAGGTCCTGTGAAACACCAGGATGAGAGGAAATGGCCTCAAGTTGTTCCAAGGGAGGTTTAGAACAAATATCAGAAACAAATTCTTCACTGAAAAGACAATTAGGCATTGGAAAAGGCTGCACAGGGAAGTGGTGGAACCATCATCCTTGAAGTGTTCAAAAGGGGTGTGGATATTGCACTCGGGGATGTGGAATTGGCGGTGCTGGATTCAAAGCTAGACTCAGTGATCTTAGAGGTCTTTTCCAACTTCAATGAGTTTATGATGATTCTATGATTTTTTTTTCATTTTACTACAAAAATTGTTAGTTTGGGAAAAAACAGATATGATACTGCCATACTTTCCAGTTTTCTTAACTGGAAAGAGGTTTTTTGGTTTTTGTTTGTTTGTTTGTTTTTAGGTGGGTTTGTGGTTTTTTTGGGGGTTTTTTTGGGTTTTTTTGTTTTTTGGGTTTTTTTTTTTGCTCCTATTGGGAAAGGTGACTTGAAAATCCTTAAGTCAGCAGCTGACATGTTATATCCTTGTTTTGCTACCCCTCCTTCCTGGCAATTCTGAGCTGTTGTTACTGTAGTGCCATACTGTATACTGACTACCACAGTATGATTCTGCTTTTCTAATTGTGTTTGGATTCTTGAGGAATAACTTCAGTGTAAAGAATTCTGGACCTCAGGCACTCACCCAATATTTAGGACAGTGTAATCAACCACCTGGGAAGATAATAGAGGAAAGCTTGATTGCTGGTGCCAATAGGGTTTCTTTTCCAGGTCACTGCACAAAGTGAGACCTGGAAGGTGGTTATTTTCCAATTTTTTTTCTTTTTCTAATCATTAAAGAGGTCAGATTAGTCACCTCCATCTTTTAGACCTTTCTGCAGGATCCAGAATTATGGAAGCAGATGCAGAATGTTCCATATGGATCTTTTGTTGTCTTCAAAGTTTAGTACATTGCAGTCTTTGTATAGATCTTCAATTCTGACATAGGCAAGATAAGTTTTGTTTATTCTTTGGACATGTTGTTTTAATCCTAAAAAAAAAAAAAAAGAAAAAAACCCCCAAGAAATCACTACAGTTAAATTTTGTATTATGCATTTTGCATTTTTTATACCCATAAATTTTCCTTACTGAAGGATATTCTTCAGTGACTCTGAGTTCCTGATGTAAGGAAAAATATTGAAGCTCTTTTGGGATCTGCTACTGCATAGCACTGCAGTGTAACTCTTACTGGCAGCTGTCAGGGTTGGCAGTCAATCTGGGCTCCCTGTCTTTGGGGAATTGGTTATGAATAGCTGAAATTTCATTTTTACTACCTGTCCAGCCACGTTGGCTAATTTCTGCTGGCCAAGGTATTGATGCAAGCTGTGGATTGACATCTTCTTAGAATTGAAAAAGTTTTGCAAAGCAACAAATGACCAGTAGTTTCACCACTTGCATGATTATTTCTGGAAGCAGGATATTTTGGTGCAGAGTGATTAATTTTAGCTGTTAGCATCTTTGATGCTTCCTATTGAATGAACAAATAAAAACCCTTTAAAATTAAAAATAAGTTGCTCTTTGGTACTATTCCAAAACAGTGAACACTTCCTTATGGTAACACTTGTTTCTCTCAGCACAAAAAGCAACTGCAACACACAATTCCCTCTCAACAGTACCAACATTAAGATTTTCTAGTTTTTTTCTTTTTTAATTGCAAGCTGCAGTGGCCAAAGCTGTACTTTGTTTCCAAAATTATGGAAGACTCAAAATTTATAAACTAATTGACTTATTTCATTTGCAAATTTCTCTGCTGAAATTGCTATATAGGAAGCATTTACACAAGTTTTACCGTAATGAGATATCAGAATGAAGTCCAAAGTTGCAGAAGACAGAACCCTGAGTGCCCGTATTTTTTGATCAAAAATTCCTTCTCTAATTGCTGAGAAAGGAAAGGGTGAAAGTGGTGGCCCATCCATACATTTTCCCAGAGACTGCACTGGCAGCAGTGTACTTGAAGTATGTGAGATGGGCATGTTGCTTTCTGTGTGGCAATTTGTCTCTTAATATCATCAAAAGCAGAGGAAAATCTCTGTTAGCAAAACCAGATTTGTCCATCCTGTTATCCAGTGCCAGGATGGTGATCACATGAATGAAGGAATGCCAGGATAGTGATGCACATGAAAGGAGAAGAGAAGTACAGCAGAAAACTGTGACCACTCAGTGACATGAGCTGGGCCATGTGCGCCACACGCAAATGGGTCTCATAGTCCTCTCAATATGTCTGATGAATTTTCCTTACAACAATATTGTTTTATTACTGAGGCAAAGATCCATATCTTTTAATATCCATTTTGTGAAGAATGCTTTTACAAATTGTTTTAATAACAGTTATGTGCATTAATCTCACAATGCATTTTCTTACTATAATGCAATTACGGAAAACATTTCTCTGAAGCCTGGTAGTAGACAGAGTCTGGAAAATTAAAAAAAAAAAAATTAAGAAGCATATTTCAGAGTTTGAAGACTCAAGTACTTTTAAAGGCAACTGCTGTCAATGTTGCTTTTGTGTTGACAGAATCCTTTTAAAAGGTTTTGTGGTGCGAAAAGCACCTTTTAGTGGGTTTTCATAATGCACTGGGAGAGAACAAGAAAATGTTTTTCTCACCGTGGCCGGTCACAGAGCGCACTTAGAACATCGCGTACCCGGCCCGGGAGAAGATTTTCCATCGGGCTCGCAGGCGCAGCCGGTGGCATCGGCACTCACGCCTGCCCCTGCTCGCCCTGGGGACTCTGCATGACTCAGGCCCCTTAATGCGCCTGTCGGAGATACTCGGCGAGAGGGCTCGCACCCGCCCGAAAGCGAGAGATGGACGTGCCCGCAGCCTGCGGGAGGCGAAAGTGCTTTCATTGTAGGAGCGCGGCGGGGAGCAGCAGGGCTGGTGTCCCCCGGTGCCAGCTGCCATCCCGCAGCCGCAAGGTGGCACGAAGGTTTGCGCTGCCCCTGCCCGGTGTCTGCGCCGAACCGAGCCCGGCCGCGCTGTCCCTCCGGGCGCTGAACTCCCCGGCCCGCGGAGCTCAGCCTCCGAGGACTGCTGTGTGCAAAAGCCAGGGCTGCTATGTCCTTGAGGCTGCTGCTTCTCAGTCTGGCTAAAGAGCGTGTACCTACTCCACAAGGAGATACCTTCATATGTTTCACACACCTTCCTGGAATAAAAAAAATTATCCCATTCAAAAGACAGCCATTGTCAAGAACATTATTTATTCAAACATCTCCTCCTGCACAAATCCTCAGGACAGCTGTTGCTTCTTGTCTTATATAATCAGTGACATTGGAAGATGCCTCTCAAAAACATAAAATGCCAAGCCCTTGGCTAAGATGGCCAGACCCCCAAGTGAACCTCATGTGTGACAATATTTGCAGGGGTCTCAGGATGAGGGAAGAGACGAGAAAGTTGACTCCATGTTCAGAAGGTTTGATTTATTATTTTATGATATATATTATATTAAAAACTGTGCTAAAAGAATAGAAGAAAGGATTTCGGCAGAAGGCTAGCTAAGAATAGAAGAGGAATGAATAACAAAGGTTTGTCTTTGACTGAGACAGTTTGGACAGCTGGACTGTGATTGGCTATTAATTAGAAACAACCAAATGAGACCAATCACAGATCCACCTGTTGCATTCCACTGCAGCAGATAATCATTGTTTACACTTTGTTCTTGAGGCTTCTCAGCTTCTCAAAAGGAAAAATCCTAAATAAAGGATTTTTCATAAAACATGTCAGTGACACCCATGCTCACAGCACTGACGTGGCTACAACAGGTCATGTGCAACAGAGTTGTGAGAGTTCAAGCAAACAATAAATATTCCCAATTTGACTCTTCTTGTCCTGCTGCTCTCAGCCCAGTCTGTAACAGATCTGACAGCCAGGAAAATGAGAAAATCACTTACACAGGAGTCTGCCACAATCTTCTGCACTGACACCTTGGTGATGCTATGGTGGGGATAAAATTGGGTTTTCTCTCACTGATGAACCCCTTCTTGGTATATTTGTGATATTTTTGTTGTATATGATGCATCTATGACACTTATGGCTTTCTGTGGGTGGATAGGACAGGACAGGATGGATGGATGCATCTCATGCTGCTGTGGCTTTTGCTCAAGCAAAAATGAGTGATGAGGATGTGATAGAAAGAGAGAAAATCTGGTGCTGAGTTATTAAAAAGTGCAGTACAGATTTTCTTTGCAATATGTATATCTGTGTGGACTTCAGTGATTTCTCTGTGATACTGCTTCATTCACAGACAGGATTTTCCTTATAACTTACTTTCAGATGCTTTGTGCAAAAAATGTTTAAGGAATTTCTATCAGAGGTACAGCTTCTGCTGGTCCCATTGGGAAAACAGTGTGAAGGTGTCACCCTTAAAATTTTTCATTTCACCCTGCCTTAACATTTTACCTGCAAGATAATCTAAAGGTTTAAGATATTGTAAAATATACAGTTCCTACAGCCAGTATTCTGTAGATGCCATTAACAGCACAGTCCCAAGGAAGGCTAACATTCAGAGCTTCTATTTGTTGTATTCATATATTTAAAACTTGCTGCTTTTATAAATAGGACTCCAGGCCATGTAAGGAGAATAGTGACATGTAATAGGAGTTGCAGGTATGCAGTGCTCAGCAAAAGTAAGGCAGCAACTGTGAACTAAAGGAACTCTGAGTGCTGAGCACACAGACCTCTGGGGAACTAAAAAGCTTCACCTGACTTCAATCCACCTTGCTTCTTCCAAAAACCATCTGAATGGAAACCCCCACCACCCCCTCACATTTTCTCCATTTCTTAGTAGTTAAAAGAATTGGATTTTCATATCTCTGTGTCCTTTCAGTTTTTTATTACCTAACTGGCACAGAGAATATGCTTTCTTCTTCAAGTGCAGCTTCCCTTTTGTTGCAGGCTCACTTAGGACTAATGTAGCCCACCACAAGATACCTCCAGGATGAAGTGTTTTGCAGCACTTTTCCCACTTAACATCCCTGAATTTTATAACCATGCATCATGCATTCTGGTGTGGTTTGTTTCCCATCCTGTGGAATCTACACAAATGGTGAGGAGAAGTCCTGAAGGAGTATTTCCTATAGGTTTAGCTACTTAAACTAAACGCAGATGTTGAAAACAAAAGGAATCATTGGACATTAAGATTTTCTTCACATCCTAATACCAAGTTTATACTTTTTTTGTCTGTGAGTCAATGCTTGGTAACTTTTGCCATCTTTCTAGTGCATTTCAGTGACTGTGCTGACTTTACCTGTCGCTGTTTTCCAGAGCAGCTGTGTGCACCATTGTTCATTAAGAAAAAATATGAGGAAAACTTGTGATTCAGCTCTCCTTACTGTCTCTTCTTCCCCCACGAAAATCAAGGAAGAACACCAACTATATTGAGTGTAATGACTAGCAGTATTATTCACTAATCAACTCTGGAAGATGGGGAAAGATTTCTTTTGAAGGACAGCTTTTAATCAGTTGCAAAGTCTCCTTTGATTACCCTGTTCTCAGAGGATGAGTAATGTTGTTTTAATTCTTTTTAGCTTAGTTCAAGGTTATTAATCATCTTCAGAGTAGTAACAAATACATGAATTTACTAGTGCTTCATGTCACTGACTGCACATTTTCTTTTTCTTGGAGATATTTTCTTTGCCATCTAAGAGCTGCTGATTTCTACACGCACTGGTGGAGACCATCACGTGATGACTCCAAGTTTGGGGGATGGGACAGGAATTTCTTCAACTAAAATCACTCTTCATAGGGACTAAATACTAATCTCCCTTGAATCCATCACAGAACTTACTGGCAGATAGTCACTTTACAGATTAGTGGCACTGAGTGTTTGGAGACACAAGAGGTATTATTCCCAAGTGGTAAACCTCCAACACTGGCAAAAAATTGGGATTCAGATTAGAAAAGTGACCATCTGACCCCACTAAAGCAGTCAGGATCTTTGCCTTTGACATCAGCGGGGTCAGGTATTTGTTTTAGAACTATTCATGTTTTGTAGCTATATGCTCCCAAGAAAGTCACTGAGTTTGCTGTATTTCATACTCTACTAGATAAAAAGATGCAATACATTTATGACTTATAATTCTTACATTATGATTTATAATTCTTACAATAAAAATCTGACATAGTAATATTGTGAAAGTAGTGGTATATGCATTCAGATGAAACTTATTGCATAATTGTAGCATATTTTATAAGTATAAAGAACCCACATTAAGTATGGGCTTATACACAGATAATATGCAGCTCGTTTTCATCTAAAATAAAAGATTTTTTTTTTTTTCTAAATCTGTAATTTTTTTTTTGGGGGGGGTATAGCATAATTTTCTCAATACTGAACAAATATTTTCCCCTTTCATAAACAGAATTCTATTCTCCTATTCCAGTATTTATCTTGTAGTAAACAAGGTTTACCTCATTGTACTTCTGTGATAATTATATAAAAGTATTCTACATTAGGAATGGAAGGAAAAAAGAGAGGCTATGTGGAAATGAACAGTGCATCAGAAGCAATCTCTGTCTTTGAACAGAACTGGTAGAACTGGTCTGAGGAGACAAGGGTCAGGAGTTGTATTAAAACCAGACTTCTTTACTTTCCATAGAGGAGATGTTTGATTAAATAACGTTCTTGACAATGGCTGTCTTTTGAATGGGATAATTTTTTTTTATTCCAGGAAGGTATGTGAAACATATAAAGGTATCTCCTTGTGGAGTCCTTACTAAAAAAATCAAACCAGAACCAAACCCAAAAGCCAAAACACCTTTAAGTGTTAGCATAAGATGATAAGATGTTATTCCTGCATTTCATTGCTCAAACTTGTTGTCTATTGTGTTTCAGAGCAAATTAATGTTGCACCCAGATAATTCATCAGAGAAACTAACTGAAGTTATTTCTGCAATGGTGAAACATTTTTTGAAGACAGTTATAACCAATATACATTTTAGAGCAATCTCAAGTGTTACTGAGACTTAGAGAAAAAATTGCATTTGCTGTAGAATAGAATTTGTCAGAATATCACCCCAAATTACTTCTGTTTTTTTTTTTTCCTTGAAAATACATATCAAAGTCAACAATATACTTGCACTTGAAAGCAAGAAATTCCCAGGAAAAGGATTTCCACTACAGTGAAAAATACCATATTTTAGTTTCAGAATTTAAACATATCTACAGAGTATCATAGCTTATCATTATATTGTTGCTACCAACACATGCAGTTACCTCTGGGGACTGAACACAGATTTGTGGGTCAAAAGAGAGGGTTCAGTCTTCCAATATCCTAGTAATTTCTGGTTTGTGCTGTGCTCTGCAAACTCCTATGAAATTCCTAACTGGCTAAAGATATCAGTATTTACAAAATGAGCTCAATAGACATGTACCTGGGGTAATGAAATCACATAGGAGTTTCTGCAGACAATCTTCATTCCTAATGAGAAGGGTCAATAAATCCAGTGCAGTTCTGTCTGAAATCAGTGAGTGGCATTACAAGGGTCAGAGACTGATTTTTGACATTAGAAGAGGCCATTATGAACATCCAGTCTGACCTTTGCATAAAGCAGGGCAAAGATTGGCTCGATAGCTTGAGATCTTTTAGAAAGATAGCAAGCCTGACTTTAAAGATTTTCTAGTAATGGAGATTGTAATCCAATTCTGTTTAAGTGATTAATTGCCTTGGCTGTTACAGAAATGCATTTTATTAGAAGATAGAGATGGATCGGACCATAAGGCCACACACAAGAAATTCTTTGTGCTCTCTTTAAATATAAAAACTAAGAACCACACATTTTCCTCTAGGCTAAGTAGACTGGAGTACTTTATTTAAGTTATGACAGGAGACAAAGATTATGTGCTGTTTCCTGCCCCCTATGTCTGGCTGGTGACCCCAGAGTCTGCTGTCCAGCCATCTCGTGGCACAGAGACAGAAAACTGAGCTCCCCAGTCTCACCCACACCCTACCCTTACTTCTGGAGCTGTGCATCTGGTGTAGCACAGGCCCTCCTGTGCTGCTAAGGGATGTGGGAGCTCTCCCTGTAGCTCACCATGCACAAAACAGGGAGCTAAGTCACGTGAAGGGCTCCCATGCTGAGGGCAATTTTGGCTGTGTCCAGCACAGCCTGCAGCCCTACAAGGCAGAAGCTGCACTTCAGGGCGTACAAGCAACCAAGGACAGGCTCCTACACCCCTTAATGAGGAAGACTTTATTATTCTCTCATCAAAATCCTTGGTTCTGATTGCTATTTACTGGGCTCTGCGTGACCCGTCTCTATCATCTTTAGCGCGGTTAATTGGAATTATTGAGCGGCGCCCGGCTCCGGCAGGCTGGGATTCGCCCCTGTTGGGATGTTCCTCACCTGCCCGCCCCGCACTGCTTCTGTGCAGCCTTGCTCCTGTCAGACTGAATTAAGCTGCACTGTCAGGAGCCAGAGACCCTTCAACAGTTTTCCAGCACAAGCAACACTAAATTAGCGTTTGGTAATAGGCTGCACACTGTTTTGTAATAAGAAAATATGGATGGTTCTATTTATTCCCTCTCGCTCCCTGCGATGATAAGAAATGTTCTAATTCATTATTAATTTGTTCCAACTATTTCTGGTAAATGTAAACTATGAATAACTTTAGCTATGCCATTAGCAATACCTCAGAACTATGGATGGATTTTTTGGTTCTGGACACAGGCACATGGCAGTCCCACTGTTTCTAAAGGTGTACCCAAAATTCTGTCACATTTGGGTACAAAACCAGAACTTGTCATTCACCTTGGGCTACAGCTGCTTCTAAAGCAACCTGGAACACAAAAATGTTGTGGCTGTTATTTGTCCAATATAAATTATTGTTATCTTGGCAGCACTTGTGAAACTTTGTATATTCAGTCTGCTTAAGGGCTTACCCTACCCCTGAACACTGGGCCAAATAGAAATGAGAGAGGGGATAGATCTGCTGCCAGTGCTAAAGCCTTTTGTTATGCCCTGTGGACTAGTGAGGTCTTTAGTGGCATTTTATAGGTTGCTGGCTTTAGTGTAGAATAAGCCTTGGGAATATTAAGTCTTAAAGTAAGTCCTTTATTTGTTGTTGGTTTTGCCTTTCATAAATTATTTTTCAGGTTTTCATACATAAATGATTGATCAAAGAACCACTGTCAGAAAGCATCAAGGATAATTCTTTTCTTCTCCTGCGACTTTATTTGGGTCAAAGATGAGAGATTATAAATAAATCTATTGGTCATCCAAGGAAATTTTCTGTCACAGGAATAGCACGGTGGCACCTCCTTATGAAAGCGAGTCCACTGTTTGGTCATTCATTTATTTAGAAAGTGATTTTCCTGCCTTTGTGTTTGGATGGGAATGAGTCTTCCTTTGCCTCTGTATTGTCGTAGTCATCTGCCTTCATTTACTGGATAGGGGGAGGAAGACACCCACGGGGTAAGATTGAACACTGAGCTTCTGTGTGGGCAATTATGCAAGACACAGGCAACCCACTGGCCTTGTCTCTCACTGTGAGTTCTAAGCAGCAGCAAGAGCAGAGTGACTGCACTGCTGGTGCTCCCACACTGCTGCCCTGGCAAGTACTGCTCTGCCTCCTCACTTCAGAGAAGGAAAAAAAAACCAAAAAAAAACAAAACAAAAAAAAAAAACCAGCCCTTTTTTTTTGACTGTTTGCTTGGAAGTAAGGTTATAAAAGGTAGGAAGGAATTATCTTGAAGATACAGAGACTTTGCTAATGCTTGGTGTTCTCATGCAAAGAGGTTGGCAAGGGTCCTGGCCACCAAGTGAGGCATGCTCCTATCATATCTTGAGAGATTTTAGTCCCAATAGTATCCCTGGTTGCTGCTCTCTGGGGTTTTTTTGTAGTTTGTACATTCTGCCCAGAACATCCCTGGGTGACCAAGCTTGTCTGGATTGCAGCTTTGTCCCTTTGGACATAAGAAAGCACATGGATGTTTGTGCTTTCTCCAGTGTGCCTAAGCATTTTGCTGCTTTTACCTAAAGAAAGCATGAGAGGGAATGGTTTAATAAAAGAAAAACAACTCTGTGAATTAAATACTTCATCTCTTTCTGTCCCTGAGTAGATTGACATCTAGCCTGCAGGAGGAAAGTAGGGCTTTCCCACCTCTGCTGCAGGTTCCACATCTCGGCTGGAAGTGCTGAAATGTCCTCCAAGCCATGCTTGAGCTATAATTCTTTCTGTTCTGCTGCCAGGCTATCTCTAATCAGCCTTTTTCAGATGACCACAGCTATAGCTGGATGATTTAATGGATGGGTTAATCCCCCCTCTGACAAGTTCATCCTTCCCAGGAGCTGGCCCTTGGGGAGGAGGAGGAGTCAGGAAAGCCAAGAGAAAGCAAAGGCTGGGGTTATGTGCGTGAAACTGGTGCAGACAAGTATTCATTGGCATACTGGTTAGCAAAAGGTTCCCAAGCAACCCCTGTAAGAAAGGAGGCCTGGCAGAGATAGGTACAAGACAGATAATAAACCCATAATGTGTGTGTGTGTCAGAGAGAGAGAGACAGCTGGTTTGGCAGGATTGCTTGCTTTTGAGAAAGAAGAATTCCTCCTTTTCTATATTGGCAGAAATACATGCCTCCTTTCATGATAAAATTATGTATCCCAGGTACATAAATTCTTCCAGGTTCTTGTAAAAACATGCAGCTAAGTTGGGGCATACTGAAAAAATATTAATATAGTGTCTGGACATCCAAACAATGTGTATGAGATATCTCACTTTATGGACCAATAATGTTTC
Organism: Serinus canaria; assembly: GCF_022539315.1. Classification (NCBI taxonomy): domain Eukaryota; kingdom Metazoa; phylum Chordata; class Aves; order Passeriformes; family Fringillidae; genus Serinus; species Serinus canaria. Next base: position 103,926,888 of record NC_066315.1, on the reverse strand, counting down.
CTGACAGTTTGATAAATTACTCATAGTATATTTTATAAAATATGCATAAATATAAGAAGGGGGGTTCTGAGGAGTGAAAAAGATGCCCATTATGGTACATGATGAAATATGTTCCTTTGAATTAGAACTATAGCAGCCAGGTTTCCAGCAGTCAGTTGTAGTCAGCTGCAGTCAGGCTTGACAAGGCTTACAGAACATAAGCTCCTCTAGAAACTTCTATAGAATTATAATGCTCTAGTTAATAAAATAGATATTTAAAATAGAATAGTTCTATAAATTAAAAGGTCTAATTTAAGCTGGTACAGGAAAGATGAAAGAAATTCTGCCAGTAAAAAAACCCCTGCTTTTCTTTAGATGCTGCCTTAGGAATTTGCCCTAGAGTCAAGTATTATATACCTTAAATCCCAATCAGTCTTGAGATGACAGTTATTGAGAAATTTACTTGTATGCAGAGACCAGATTAGAACCTTTACTTCCTCAGCCTAAACCGCAGTCATGTCATAATCACATTGACTTTGCACACACACCCCTGTGACGTAGACTGAGATGCTATGAAACTTTTATTGGTACAAACTGTGTGTGACTTACTCACTGACCATAAGTGACAGCTTAGAAGATGCATTTTTTGCAAACCATCCTGACATTGCTGCTGCATGCATGGTACCACCAGGGTGGCATAGGGGGTCTCTGGTGGGGTCTGTAGCTTCAGGTTTGTTTTATGGGTATCTCTACCTCTGTGCTGCTAATGCCTGCTGTTTCAGGCAACCTCATACTTTCTGTAAGGATCTAGGGGAGTGGGGATGGAGGACAGGAAATGCAGCTGTATCTATCAAAAGTAGCTGAAAGTAACTTTTCTGAAATGAAAACAGCTACAGCTTTAAAATGTATTACCTGTCTGTGTCTCGTCTCTTTGGAGAGAAGGAATGTTTTTTCCCGTCGTTTAGGCGGAGTGTGCGTTCAAGCCTTCATCCTGACGCGATTCACACGGTCCTGGCCACACGGGTTTCTAGAAAAGACCGCGTTTACACCTGCTACCTCCGAGTCATGACAAAGGAAACCAAAAAAATCCCACCACAAACCCCACCAGCCCCAAAGGCCCGGTGAAAGGGAGCAGCGGGCCGCCTTTCCTGCTGGCTTTTCTCACAGCCGGGCGCGGGGGGTTCTCCCCAGCCCAGCCGGGGCACGGAGCAGCCCCGGCCCGCCCGACGGCTGCTCCGCGGCGCCGGCCGCAGGCGCGCAGCTGCCCGCGCGGTGGCGCCCTCCGCTCACGGACCGTGCGCGCCCGCGGGCGCGGCGAGCGGCGGGGAAGCCCCGGTGCACTACGGGGCGACACAGCTCCGGCGGGAGCCGCGGGGCGACCCTGCTCCCACGGGAGTCGCGTGGTGCCCCTTTTTCTACCGGGAGCAGCGGGGTGACCCTTTCCCCAGCGGGAGCGGCGGGGTGACCCTTCCCCAGCGGGAGCGGTGGAGTGACGGCTTCCCCGGCAGCCCCGCCGGGCGCCCTGCCCTGCCCTGCCCCGTTCCCTCTCCTGCCAGCGGTCCTTCCCGTCCCGAAAGGCCCGGGACAGAATGACAACAGGGATAGCGTCCCGCTCCGGCCCTAGTCCCGCATCCCCGCTCGGGTTGGAGTGGTTGGCCATTTCTACGGGAATCATTCATTCACGTCAAATTTCCTTTATCTCCGGAAAATATTGAAACCTTAAATGACCGTAATAGGAATGTAATTGTATGGTGTGTTCTTTGTTGTTGTTGTTTTTGAGAAATCGATTTGGGCTCAAATAACTCATCCAAGCATGTTACACCAAACCCATTCAAATAGGAAACAGAAGAACTATATTATTGCTGCTTCCTGAACGCTCTGGTTATGATCCCAATAATTAAAATGTCTAGTAATGGCTCCTGAAGCCTGTATTTCTTTGGGTAATTCTCGGAAATGAAGGGCACATTTTCAGTCGCGGAGGGAGGGGAGTGCGGAGACGAGCAGCAATTGCAGTGGCTGGGAGCCCGCCGGTGGCCCGCGCCCGGCGCATCACTTCGGGGGAAAATTATTCCGGCGGCGGGGAAGTCCCCAGAGAAGGGATTTCCTTCCCGGTCCCTCCGGCAAATCAACTTCTTTTTTTTTTTTTTTTCTCCCTCATGGCGATGCTCTTCCCTCCCTCTCTGCCAAGTGCTGCGAGCCGCACATCTGTCTCTGCACAAGGCGGAGAGACGAAAGGGTCGGGCCACGGGAGTAAGGGGAAAAGCCGCCCCCTCCTCCCCGGGCAGCGCCGGCCGAGTGTGGGACCCTCCCTGCGGCGGGGCCGTGGGGCTTGTCCCTTATGCCCCGCGGCTTCAACAGACGCAGAGCGGTCACGGAGCTGCTGGTTTCCACGGGAGGGATGCTTTGTGTAATGGGAACAATATTAACAATCCTTAAAAAAGAAAAAAAAAAAAGAAAAGACAAAGAAAAAAGAGAAAAGAGAAAAGAAAAAAGAAAAGAAAAAAAGAAAAAAAGAAATGGGGGACCTGGGGAAAAAAAAAATGGGCACTTATATTCTTAAATCTCCGCGGAAGTGGGGGTTTCCACGCCGGGGCTGCTCCGCCTGCGCGCTCAGGGCCGGGCGGCTCCGCGGGGGCCTGCGCCCAGCGGCGGCCCCGGGCTGCGTGTGGGGTGAGCTGGCCCCGCGGAAAGACCCGGAGCAAAGCCGTGGGGGAGCCCAACAAGCCGGGGGACCCACACCCCTACCCTAACTGCTCTCCTCCGCTTCCCTTCCCACGTCAGGTAAAACTTTACTGTGGTGAACATCCTTTTAGGTTTGTGCGGTGGGGCTTTTCTGCGTGTTTGTTTGATTGTTAGGTTTTCTTTTTCTATATATTTTTTTTGGGGGTGGGGGGAGGAAGTGTGAGTTGGTGTTTATGAGAAGCTTTATGACTCCTGATAAGCTCATCTTTGAGGACGACACAGAACTGTGTTCCTTGAGGAATTGGGGTGGTGACGTCTTTTCTGATACCCGATTATTACGTGACTGAGAAAAAAAAAAAAAGGCATTTGATTCATGAATAAAAATCCGGACACCACTACGGGGGCAACAAACAATATTGCCCGTCCTCTAAGGTAACAAGCAGGCAAATGTTTACGAAGAGGGCTCTTGCTGAAGCGGAGTGTTTGCAAAGATTTTCTTGCTAATTGCGTATCAGACTGAAGGCTGCGGAAGGCTGGTCAAGTTTGGAGCCACCGAGCAGGAGAAGGAGAGAAGGCTGAAGGCGCTCAGTGAGGGGAGAGATCTGGGGAAGACAACATCGCACGCAGCCAGCCCGCGGCTCCCGCCTCCGCTCCCTCCCGGACTCGCTCGCTCTCTTCCCTCTCCCCCAGCACTTCGTTCTCCGGCGACATCTCGCTCCATCCCTCTTTCTCATTTCCTTTGTAGACTCCGCTCCAGATCTGTGCTGCTGCCCGCAAACTTTTTTCCTTTATCTGTTTTTTCCCCTTCCTGCCTCTCTTTTTCTTTTTGAAGTGGATAGCCGTAAAACCAGCAAACTACTAACTGCTGCCGCTTGTGCATCTTCTGCATCCTGCCGGTCCTTCGCCCATAGGAGAGGCGATGTCACGAGGGTTTTAACTCCTTTTGGACGCAACTTGGGAGAGAGCTCGGTTTCTCTCCCCCTCCCCATTTTGGGTCTTTATTTTTTTTCCCCTCAAGACCTGCCGTTTTAATTTCGCAGCCAAACGCTCTCAGTGCCGGGTGTCTAGAGTTTAATGGTAAGGACACGAGATGGCTCGCCGGGCCTTCCAGCAGCGGTCCCGGGGCGGGCGGGCGGGCACCGACGGGGCGGGCGGCGGCCGCAGCTCTCTGCGCCGGGCACCGCTCTGCTCCTCTCCGTGCCGCTCGGCGCCGGCACCCAGCTGCCCAGGGCGCTTGTCCCCCGGGGCTGCTCTGCCTCATTTTCCGGCAGGCCAGGCCAGGGGTTGGTGAGCCGTGGGGTGGTTTCTTTAGGCTTTTGTTAGTGGTGGGGTTTTTTTATTTGTTTGTTTTAGGGATTTTAGGGATTTTTCTTTTTCCTTTTTTTTTTTTTTTTTTTTTTTTTTTTTTTTTTTTTTTTTTTTTTTTTTTTTTTTTTACACAGCAGTTTCCTTTCCCTCCCGCACAGAGTGGCAATGTGTAGCAAAGCGATCTTAGCACTTCTGGTCTATGGCATAATAATGCACTGCAGCGTCTACTGCTCACCTGCGGCCGGACTTCAGTACCCGGCACTCAGGTAGGTCCGTCTGCTGTCCGGGAGCTCCGTCGGGATCATTTCAGCCCCAGCTTAGCTAAGGGCAGCGGAATCTTACCGGGGAGGAAAATGAGAAGGGATGTGGAGTAGAGTTACCAAAGGACATCCCCTCCACTTGGGCTATGTGCCAACCAGCTCCACCGGCTGCAGCACTGGCATCCCCCAGGTCCGCTCCTCGGGACCCCGGTACTGTAACCCACGGCCTCTTGTCCCCGGTGGAGTCCCGGAGAGTGGGGTGTCCTGCTTTTCTGCGTGTCGGCGGGAGCGGGCCGAGGTCCCGGCTGCATGTCGACGGGGCCCAAAAGCTCCTCTCCCGTCTGGCCCCTGTCCTGCGGGGCCCTTGGCAGCCTCTGGTTGCCCGCAGCTCGCCCAGGGTGAGCGCCGAGCATCGCCTGTCCGGCTCAGGGGGAGCGGGGCACGGGGACGGGTGCGCCGTTGACTGCAAGCATGTGGGAGCTGTCATGGTTCGTGTAGCGGGATTGGAGGTGGTGGGGATTCAGTGTCTTCCCCTGTTTACCTGGCTGTGTATGACAGCCCTTCTCAAGAGGGAAAGGGGCTGGCGCAAGGTTGTTTGGTTTTCTATGCTCGGAGTTGTCTTGCTGGATTCCAGCGCGGGATGGTGCCTGTGCTGTCCCTTTCCAGCTGGGAGCCGTGGGCGTTTGAATTCCTCTGTGTTTGGGGCAGGAATGGAGGACACCCAGAGGCACCAGCACAAGGGAGTTTCCTTCGCTGGTCTCCGGCTGGGGGCTCAGGGCGCCTGGTCCGGGATGGCCGATGGCAGCCTGTTCTCACCCTGCTTGTAGCCAGGTCGGGAGACCGGAGCTGCTTGGCCTGGGGGTAGTTTTGGGCTCGGTGCTGTCGTCCTGCTCCACCGGCGCTTGGTTCTGTTCCGGGGTGCCCTGCGGGGGTCACTGCCGTGCGGTGTGCGGAAATGAAGGGGGAGGGGGGGGATGCTGGGAGAGCAAGGTTGTCCGAGGTGGGTGTCCTTTTTGGGGCTCCGAGGTGTCCTTGCAGTAACCGGGAGCCCGTCGGAGCTGGCTCGGAGCAGCCCCCGTCATCTTCCTGGGCAGTGTGGCTAGGGGGCAGCGGGCTCAGTGGCCTGAGGGGTCATTAGCCGGCAGCAAGCAGGCTTCCTTCATTCAAGCGCCTGAATTAGCAGGAGTGAAACACTTTAGCGGCATCTATTATTAATACCTCCGCTGAAGCTCACAGACAAAAATAGCTGCCTGTAACGTGCAATGACCTACATGGTACTGCAGAGAGGGAGGCAGAGAGCGGGGGCTTGGGGGGCTGGGACACGCACAAAACTGGCGAGATCTCAAAGGGCGGGGGCACCATTCAACGAAAACCAACAGGCGAAGCCCCCCCGTCCCGGCGGGCGCTGTGGGGAGGAGCGGGGCGCGGTCCCGGCGGTGGGGCTGCCGCTCACCGCCCCGTCTGGGCAGCGGAGGCTGCTCGGCTCCAGCCCAGCCCCTGGCACACAAACGCGTGTGTGCGCGGCAGCCTGCGCGCCTGGGCGTGCGCTCCGCTTGGGAAGCAGCAGCCACGGCGGTGGCAGAGAGGGGATGCATCTCGGGCCGGGGCGTGGGCCGCGGAGGGCGGGGGGAGGGGGGGCATGTTTGGGGGGTTTCTTGGAGCACGTCTGACGGCGGGTGTGCTCCCTCCTCCGCGGTCCTGCCCCGCAGAGGAGAGGGCGGGGATGGGGAGCGGGCGGGTGCAGGGAGGGGATGGGGCAGTCGGACGGGGCTCCCGGGGCTCCCGGGTCGGCTCCGCCGAGGGGTGGCCACCGAGGCAGCCGGAAGCCGGCCGCGGGGAGTGGAGCGGAGCGCCCCGCGGAGCCCGGCTGACTCCTTTTCCTTGCTGCTCTCGTTGCCAGGCTGGAGGATGAAGTCTACGACGAGGACGGGAACACCCTGCAGGACTTCGCCTACGACCAAGAGCCCCTCGGTATAGCGAATCCGTCCTCCATGATCGGCGAGATGTACACCTTGTATTACCCACCGGAAAAGAGGTGACTGCAACTCGCGGTGTGTCAGGCGTGAATTTGGAGTAGGGAGAAAAACGGGTCTGGCAGAACCGATTGGGGGGAAAAATAGTAATGATATCTAACAAGCAAACAGCAACATCAAAATAAAAATCCCGAACCCAAAGAAACGACAATACTGCCCAGGTCCCGGTGCCCAGTGTAAAGCTCAGAAGAAATGGAAAATCCGCCTTACCTCCAGCAGCGCGGGGGAGGGAGCGGGGGAGCCGCCCGCGCCGAGGAGGGCTAGCGATGCTCCGGCAAACGGAGCAGAAATGCCCAGCCGGCGCGGAACCGAGCGAGCGCGGCGGGGAGGGATCTGGGTGGGGACGAGGGGTCCCGGGGGACGCGGGGAGATGCCGCCCTCCGCTCGCTGGCGGAGAGGGATGGTCACCGCTACCGCCCGGGCTCCCGCAACCCGCCGCAGCCGGCTCCCGGGCCTCGTCGCTCACCCGCGGGCTCTTCCCTCTGCCCAGGCACGCCGATGGGATCTTCAACAAAGCCTACAGGAAACTCCTGGGCCAGTTATCTGCCAGGAAATATCTGCACTCATTGATGGCCAAGCGGGTCGGGTAAGGCTCTCTGCTTGTTCTTTTCCGCGGTGGGCGTTGGTGCTGCTGGAGCGGAGGCGCTGGAAGGGCCGCGGCTGGGGGGAACAAAGCTGCCCCGGCCGGGGTCGGGAACGCATTGAGCCCGCGATGAGGCTGGTGGAGTCCGGCTCCCCGAGCACCCGCTGCCCCTGGCCGCTCCCGGCGCAGCGTGAGCCTGATTGTCAGCGCGGGTGTTCGCGGAGGTTTGTTTGGGTTACTACGCTAGGGCATACGGATATATATGTGTATATCTATATTTAGATATAGATATACACACACATGCATGTGTATCTATCTATATATCTATATCTATATCTATATCTATATCTATATCTATATATCTATATCTATATCTATATCTATAAATCTATACCTACGTCTATCTATATCTATCTATCTACCTATATATCTCTCTAAATATTTATAGTCAACCGATTTAAAATTAGGAAATTGGGCAGCCCTTACGGTTTGCTGGGGGAGCAGCTTATCCAGAGCGGTGATCGAGGGCTCAGCTGCAGCAGTGGAGGCTCGGTTGAAGCCCTGCGCACCCCCAGCCGCCGGGCGGGGCTCCCCGAGGCTCCCCGCCGCCGGCGGGGCACGGGCTAGCCCGGTGCCACCCGCTGCCCTTCGGCAGAAGGTAACACGTTAATGAAGCCCCAGGGAGAGCAGCTTTCGCGGTCGCAATGAATAATTCATGGCGGGGAGATATTGTCTCTCCCGCCGCCGCCACTTGCGCGCACAGCGTCGGGACTGGGTTACGGCGCGGCCTTTGTCTCCCCGCGCATCTTCCGCGCAACGTGTTGCGCCGGGGGCAGCGGCCGGCGCGGGGCTGCGCGGGGCAGGGGGCGGTGCGGAGGGGCGCGGAGAGGGGCGGAGCGGCCCCGCCTGATGCAGCTGTGCTTCTCGGTGCTTGCAGCGGTGCCAGCGGCGGCCTGGGGGACGATGCGGAACCGCTGACCAAGAGGCACATAGACGGCATCTTCACGGACAGCTACAGCCGCTACCGGAAACAAATGGCTGTCAAGAAATACTTAGCAGCCGTCCTGGGGAAAAGGTATAAACAAAGAGTTAAAAACAAAGGACGCCGAGTAGCGTATTTGTAGCGATGTGAGTAACCAGCCACTCCTGTGTATACAAAGTCCTAAGAGAGAGAGAGAGAGAGAGAGAGAGAGAGAGAGAGAGATTAAACCCAACAACAACAACAAAATCTAAACAAAAACAAAAGTAATTTCCAAACTGACTGAACAATCACCGCTCCTGTGTTATCTAAACATGTATTTATGTATGAAGTAAAGCCATTAAATGAATATTTTGATAATAATATTGTTTTTCTTTTGTACAAAAAGCACTAGAGAAACGCACAGATCTACTTTGTGGACCAATCATTAAGTTATATATAATATATAAATATATATATATAAATACTACTAAGAATAGTAAAGAACAATTCTTCATGAAAAGCCTGCACAAGAACAAGAATTCGCCTGAGCTGTTTATGTTTTTATATAAAATAAATAGAAAAAAAGAGACAATCATTGTTTTGAATATTACTCCTATTTTTGTAACAGAAATTAAAAGGATAGTATTTTTATCCGAGACAGGGTCGAAGACATTAATTTTCACCATTTGCTACTGTATATAGAGAAGGATGACCTGCTCCCAGGGGGATTATGAGGAAATTGATTTGGTGAAGGAGAATTGGTGAAGCAGATTCTTCCCCTGGTGAGTCTCAAGGCAGGCTCCTTTGCCACTAGCCTCTCTGAAGGGGCAGCGTCCCCTTTCTTCTAGATTTCGATTATTATTTTTTTCCTCTCCTGCTTTCTTTGATTCCAGTTGTATCTCTATTAGTGTATCCTCAGACAATGAGCTTAGAGGATAATTATCTTGTGAAAACAACAGCTCGATCCAAATTGTGCATCTCTGTTGCCTATTGGAGGGAGAAATAGTTAAAAAACCCAAACCTAAAATAATAATAACAAAAAAAATTCAAAACAAAACCAAAAATAGCCAAACTCAAAACCCCAACCCCCAAATCCCGAACCAGCAGCAAGAGCAGTAAGTACTAAGCCCCGTGCACTGCTCTTCTGGCTGGCTGGGCAGAGTTGCAGAACAAAGCCAAAGCAGAGACAGGACCCGTTTGGAAAGAGTGGGGAGGTGACCGGGGGCGGCCCCCGGAGCGCCCCGGGGCCGGAGCCTGTACCGGAGCCGGTGCCGCAAGGGTCGAGGTAAGACGAGGCGATCCCACCTCCGATCCGCTACCCAACTGCCCCGGGCAGCTCGGTAGTGGACCTGGATGCAAAGTACAGTGTGTTACTCTCCAGTGCTGTCCATGCTTCTCATCATGTGTAATAATGAGCAGGGTTCTCGCCTTTGCATTTTTCGGTCGGAGTTGCTCTTTTCTTTGATTGTTTTTTCTTGTAGGACCTCCCGCCTCTCATCCTCTCTTCGAACTTTTCTGAGCTCTGTTTAACCCACCTGAATCACCTTTTTGGGTTATGTTCTTTTTGGAAAAAAAAAAAAAAAAAGATTGTGAACGCTCTCTCACTCCTTTGTTTTGTTTATGCAAGCTCTTATTGTACAAGTTTAGGAACCCCTGTTGTAGCTACCACTAAAGATTTATGCACTACTACGAAAGTTTTTGTTCCTTGTTTATTGAGTTTGGAGGTAAAATGTATTTTTCTACATTCTGGCTTATTGCTTAGTAAAATTTATTTCATAAAACAAACTTTGTCATAAAAGAATGTGTAGTGTTCACCTGTGGTCCGGTTTCTAACGAGATAAACCATTTTCACCTCATCTCTCTATGTACGGACTCCTATCTTACGGTCTGCCCGGGGGCTGGTCCCGTTCCCCGCCCGGGCCGGGAGCGAAGGAGGACACGTAGGTACCCGCTTCCTTCCAGCTCACCATACAAACCTTACAGGAGTCTTTCCAAAGACAAAACGAGCCCCGCATCCAAGACGTCGGAAAGCAACCCCCCAACCCCCCCAACAAACCCTCGCGGGTAAAACCTTCCTTCCCCGGCCAGGAGGATCGGAGCGGGCCGGGCAGAGCCCGTCGGGGCGGGCAGGCGCTGCCGGCACCGCCCGTCCCGTCCGGGCTGCGCTCGCTGCCGGCACCGCCCGCGCTGCCCCGGCGGCTCCGGCGGCTCCGGCCGCGCTGCCGGCCCACCCGGGCGCGCTGCCGGGGCGCGGGGACGCGGGGCGCAGTGTGCAGCTTTCGTGCCTTCTCTTCACCTTGTAAATCGCCACGAGTTCGCGGATGGCATTTAGTGGCCCTACGATGCTGCAACACATCGGCTTGCGTTTTAGTCGTCCTTCTGTTCTTTGGCCATGGGCAGAGTGCGCTGTGTTTGTGTCGGCTGTGGTATAATGACATAGGGCTCTCTTGACGTTTTGTTTATGACCTTATCAGTTAGAGTTCAGTGGCTAGTCGCAAGCATTATGAAGTGATCACCTAGGTTATTATCCTTTGTACGATTTATTTTATTTTTTTCCAGAAACGCCAACAGCCTTACCAAAATTCGAGCAGATTTGAGATACAGTCATAGTAGGTAGATGTTAGTCTTGGAGAACTTATTTTGTGTGCAAATGAATATAAAAAGAACTTAAACAAAGTATTATTACACACATGATATCTATAACTAGGACTTTGATAACTGTTATATAAAGTGTGTAAAGTTTGTATTAATAAATTTTTGTAAACAATGCAATTTCGTCTAATGTTTGGGGGAGAGAAATCTAGAACCTAACAGTGAAAGCTGCATTTCGTTTAATTTGTTTTTTAATTAGTTCATTATTAAGCAGAATTCTTCTACAGTGTTTCATGCCTGGGATATCTTTTTCATTAAGTTTCCACATCTTATCACCTCTACTCTGTTCGAGCCAGCTAAACAGAACTGCTGGAGTAAAGAGCCTAGTCCCACACACATCAGCTCCAAACGCTCTCTAAAATATGCAAACGAAACTAGTCGGCGCCTATGGTCCATTCCTCTAACAATTCCTGTGCTTAGAAGCCGTTTATTTCAAGCGGAATTGGTATGTTTGATGAGATCTTCTCCTAATCCGCTTTTAATGAACATTCTGTTTGCGATAATGTGCTTCCAAGTGTCACCCGGCTTGGGCAACGGCAGCATCTTTCTCCGGATTAAAGATGTACTGGGTGTCCTGAAAAATTACACTGCAACACGACTAAGATTTCCTTGAGTTTTTCAGGGTAGTACATGGCTACAGCAAAAAAGCACTAGGCAGTTTGTTGGCACAAAGTGGAGGTCAGAACTCAAACCTTCACTTTAGTTTAGCAATAGCTGCTTCTGTTAATTATTTTTATTGTATCTCTGGGACTTCACTCAAGTATGTTGAAAAGTAACAGCAATTTAGTTTAAACTAAACTCTATTTCTGTCTAAGACTGTACAATTCAAAAACAAAGCACAGGAATTAATATGACCATTTCCTAGCAATTTATTTTTCAAACTCCAAGTCGAGGATTTGAGACAGGTTGGTCATATCCTCTTTGCCATGAATTCACCTGCTAAACAGTATTTTACTGACAAACTGGAAAACACTGAGAGAACTTAGCTGATGATGTCAGTGGTACATGCCAGGAGTTACTGCAAAGTGAGATAGAACTGTTACTGCAAAGTGAGATAGATTAAATGCAGACCAGGTCAGAGAAGAATGCTAACCCCCCCATGCCCCCCAGAGCATACCTGTTGAGGGGAGGGGGAGATGTGAGTGATTTCCCAGACTTACAGCATAAAAAAATCCAGCCACTGTGTCCCAAAGCCAGCATGCAGCAAACACCTACTCTTAACTTTATTCAGGGCTCACACATATAACTACACTACATTTCCTGCCCATCAAAACTGAAAATGTGATTAAGACAATCAAGCTGGATACCTTCTTCATATTGGTAGCCAAAGGATGAAACTTAGGATCAGTCCACCTGAAAATTAGGGTCTTCATCAAGTCCTGGTAATTGTTGAAGATGTGGAAAAGATGGAAATTCTGCTGTAAAACACATAAAGATAGTCCTAGTCTCACTTTACTGAAGCTCCTCTTTACCAAATCAAATACAATTTCATGGAAAAGCTCAGCTCAGTTCCCAGTGAATTAAAGTGCCATCTTAAATGTTACTCTTGGAAAATGTACGGTACTGAGTCTTACAGTATGAGTTTTGTGGGGACTACCAGAATTCTGTACATTGCTATACAGATAGGAGCAGAAATGGATAAAACTGGCTGAGGAAACAAGAATGACTAGGCAAGACATGGTTTTGGAGCCTCACATTGTAAAAACTTTGACTGATATTCAGTCAAAGTGATAAAATCCAGTTAGGTAGTAAAGAAGGCTGCTGTAGACTCCATCCCTCGGAAATGTGGTACAATACCACATCTGTCACAGAGCTACATAGGTCATCAAAACCAGAAAAGCCAATTTCTTTAGAGCCCTGTTTTGAACTCAGATGCAGCCAGTATCTGCCTTTCAAAAGATCTGCTTGTAAGGGTGCTGATCTCCACTCCATGTGCCTACAGAACCTTTCAGTCTTTTTCAAAACATAAAGTTTGTCTGTTGTCTGTACATGTTTTCACCTAGAATTAAAGAAAATAGGAAAACAGGAGGAAATTTTATCTTTTGGAGGCTTGCTACTTCATATCTTTGCAGCTAACTTTTCAGTTATAAGATAAATAATTCAGTCTTCAGGAAAAACCTTCAGGGAAAGCTCACCCTGGAAAATGTAAAGGCCTCATACTTAGCCTCTAGAACTAGATGTCCTCTGAGCTACACTCATGGATTTTTAAGACCCAAGTGGACTCTTATGATCATGTACTCTGTTTTAGATAATTCAGGGCATAGGATTTCATTCAGCATTTCATTTCTGAATGAGCTATTCTGTATGACAGCAATATTGATTCCAAGGCTAGAAGGAATGGCAAATTTAGTAGATAAGTTGTTACGAATGTGGCAGTTTAGCACTCTGTTCTTTGTCTTATTTTTGAGTCCAAGAGATTGGTAGCCTGCTGAAGAATCTCTAATGCCTTTAGATTTCCCTCTCCACATAGGTAGTCTTAGGTAGTGTTTTGCTCTTCTCTGTGCCCTTTCTTTGAGGTGATCAAAGAGTGAGGTTGATCTTTGAGTGATCAGCATGAGGGAGATTTTCCTCAGGTGGCACAATCTCTGAACAATTTGTATTTATTAACATCCTTGCTAAAGTGTTGAGACTAGAAATGGTTACAATACCCAGCAATGATTGCCTTGAGGATGTGACAAAAAGTAGCAACTTCTTTAACCTCTCCTTCTGCAGGTGCTGATCATTGCTAATAAGGGTTGCATTTGCTCTCTTGGCCATTTTGTCATGCTGTGAGATCATGACCTGTTCATAATCCTCTCCCACAGCTAGCTTCTTTTCCAGATGATTACTTCACATGCACAGAAGCCATGGTCTGGAAGTGACACCATGGTTCTTGATTCCTATTTTGTACTATTGTTTTATGTTGTGTTAAATCATTTTGCCCCCAGTTATTTTACCTTACTGAGCTATTACTTTTCAAAACATTCACTTTTTTTCCTGCACAAAGACCATTATGTACCATCTCAGCTGTCACCTGGCACCCCTTTCTGCCACCTTTAGAAAGCAGACCCTTTCTAGCAATGCTGCTTGTGTATTTGTGCATTGTGATACATGGGCTCAATCCTGCTGCAGCGCAGATCTGTCTAACTATTCCAGATAAGGATTGGACCCACTTGTGAGTGCAAATCCTGTGACAGAGCAAGTCAGAGTGACTCATAGCAGGTTGCTGGCCAGATCTCCTTTTGCACTTGGGTTCCCAGAGGCAGTCCCATAGTGGCATAGCTGAGGTCCCATCCACTCTAAACCTATGTGGGACACCTGAAAGTACTTTTTGATAGAACCATGGCTCAGTTACTCACCTGAAATACACAGACAAGAAAAGTAGTCCATGATGTATTAATGGTAATGTGGTTGAACTGCTGAGGTAGAATAAGTGTAAAACCTAATTCATCTTTCGAAGTAATTATTTAATTGGCTGCTGCTAAGATTCATTCAAATGTAAAAATGGAATTTAGTTTTGAGCAAGGATATTTGAGCACCAGAAATAGGGCAGTTTACAAGCAGTGTCACCTATGTTTGCCATTTATGCAATAGCGCTTGTTGTGCAACTTCAATAATGAAATGTCTACAAGAGACAGAGGTATGGTTCTCCGAAACAGCATAATTCCTTTGTGAGGACCACAGCAAGAAGACTTCTGTCTCTGAGAGGAGTTTCAGACATTCCACTTCAAAAAGAACCTAATGGAGATTCATGGTAGTATGAAATAGAGGAGTGGGACAGAAAAATGACAGTCACCTCTGGCTCTTCTTCTGTGGTGTCATCCAGTGTCTCAGTACCAGGATATCATAGAACATCACAGAGTCATAGAATAATAGAATACACTGTGTTGGAAGGGACCCATTAGAATGATCGAGTTCAACTCCTGGCCTTGTGCAGGACACTTCAAAAATCACACCATGTGCCTGAGAGCATTTTCCATACACTTCTTGAACTCACTCAGGGTTTACGCTGTGACCATTCCCCTGTTGAACCTGTTCCAGTGCCTGACCACTCTAGGTAAAGAACCTTTTCTTGATATCCAACCTAAATCTCCCTTGACTCAGCTCCATGACATTTCCCTGTGTCCTGAAACTGGTTACCAGAGCACAGAGATCAGGATCTGCCCCTCTGCTTCTCCTCATGAGGATGCTGAAGACTGCAATGAGGTCTCCCCTCAGTCTCCTCCTCTCCAGGCTGGACAAGCAAAGTGACCTAAGCTACTCCCTGCATGGCTTTTCCTCCAAATCCATCTCCATCCTTGTGGCCCTCTGTGGCATCATGTGGTTTTAGAATTGGTTTTCCCTTTTGTAAGTTAATAATGGTTCGGTCCTCGGTTCCCCCCCATGTACTTCCCTCACAATGGTTTCTCCCTAAGTTGTTTATCCCTTGTTTTCCGGCCGGTGGCCTGTCCCTCAGAACCTG